>NC_139344.1:166871580-167334080 GCF_055883805.1 Amblyomma maculatum | reverse complement strand
GATCGAGTCCTGCTGATCTGATCAATAAACCCCCATCTTACATTTGGTGGAGCTGCCGGTTAAGATCTATCCTCTCGCCCTGGAACTCCGCAGCCGCACATTACCACCTCCTGCGATGCCTGAGGACGTTAACCACCAAGCCGTGCAAGTTGGCTCGGCCATTATCTGCCCCGGCTCCCTCCGCCAGCGAGACCCCGCCATCTTCAGCGGCACTGATGACCATGAAGTCGAGGACTGGCTCACATCCTATGAGCGAGTGAGCGCTTATAACTAATGGGACGCGGAAACGAACTTAAGCAATGTGATACTCTATCTTACCGGCGTAGCAAATCTATGGTTTCGCAACCATGAAGCGGACACACCATCATATGGTCCGTGTTCAAAGCTAGCTTCGCTGAAGTTTTCGGCCGTCCGGCCATGAGGAAACTCCGCGCTGAACAGCGCTTGCGTGCGCGGTCTCAGCAGGTTGGTGAGAATTTCACAAGTTATATCGAGGACGTCGTCTACTTGTGCAAGCGCGTGAACGCACAAATGTCAGAGGCCGACAAGATTAAGTACATTCTGCAAGACATTGATGATGACGCCTTCCAGATGCTGAATGCTCGAGATATCCGCACCGTCGCAGAAGTGGTCACACTGTGTCAAAGTTATGATGAACTGCGCCAACAAAGGGCCATAACTCGCGCGAACACCGTGCACTCTGAGTCGCTTGCTGGCCTGACAGATGCAGCTGAACATTCTGCGCTGCTGCCACAAATCAAGAGCTTCATTCGGGAAGAAGTTGCTCGACAGCTCTTCCTTATGTCCTGCCATGAAGAGCCTTCCTCACACCCAGCTCCCAGTTTGCGCCAGATTATTCAGAAACAAGTAGCTGAATGTCTTCCTCCAGCCCCTCAGTCTATGCCTGTCGCAGCCCCGTTGACATATGCGGCTGTTGCTGCCCGACCACGACCTACGTATGCTGCACCGCAACCTGCCTGCGTTCAGCCGCCTCCTGGTCCTGCTCGAGGACCTGCGCAGTTTATTCGACCGGCCCCAAGACCACGCAATCCCTGGCGCACGACAGATAACCGCCCAATTTGTTATACTTGCGGACTGGCCGGACATATTTCTCGTTATTGTCGAAACCGTCTCCCAGTGTCGGCACCACCTACTCATGGTTCTGGGTACTGGTCTTCGACGCCTCAGTATTCCGCGCCTACTGAGCCTCCAGCCAGCCGTCATTTCTCCCCAGACCGCTCAGCCATGACCGACCGCCGTTCACCGTCGCCGCGACGCCGCTCTGTCTCTTCGATGCGACGTCGACAGAACGCTTCATGTGAGGAAAACTAGAGGCCGCAGTTCCTGAGGCGAGAACTGCGACCCCGTCGAACTTTCAAAGTCCTCATCTGTCGCCGGCCAACCTTATTGAAGTTTTCGTCGAGGGCGTTGCTGTCATGGCTCTAATTGACACTGGTGCTGCGATTTCGGTTACGGACGCAAAACTATGTAGCTCTTTAAAGAAAGTGAAGACGCCAATTGCGGGACTTTCGCTGCGAATGGCCAGCGCTCAACATATCAAGCCCTAGCAGTGTGCAACGCTCGAGTAGTTATCCAGAATTTCCTTTATACCATTGAGTTCATCGTGCGTGTCAAGTTGCTCACACGCTGTTATTTTAGGCTGGGATTTCCTGTCGCGTCACGCTGCTATTATCGATTGTGCTCGAGCTGAAGTGGGATTCTCGACTTTGCCCGATGCCTTACCAGACGCTGATCCACGAAATTCCTGTGCTAAAGCCCTCGTCACCGAAGATATTGACCTTCCTTCCTGCTCTTTTGTGCTTGTTCGTGTCGCTTAATTGTGCCTCTGTTAACGATGAGACCGTTCTCTTCACACCAGCCCATACTTTCCTGCGCCGCAAGTGTCTTCCATTGCCCTACGCTGTGCTCGCTATTTCCGCTGGCCTTTCCATGTTATGGGTCTCTAACCCATTTAACTCCCCTACTGCTTTGCGCCATGGTGAATGCCTCGGCAGTATCCAGCCAATCGCATCTCTTCTGATCTCTGAGGAACCTGACGACGCGTCGCACTCTGCCGTGACTGCGCTTAGCCCCCTTCACCTGCGCCCGCTCCTCCCTTTACAGACTTGTTCCTCCGCTCCATCGACACCAATCTTCCTCCAGCGCAGCGCACTGAGCTTTTGAACCTACTACATCAATTTCGCTCCTCCTTCGACTCTCATCAAAGTTGTTTGGGTCAAACTGCTACAGTCACTCATCGCATCGACACCGGCACCCACGCACCACTGCGACAGCGCCCCTATCGTGTGTCTGCAACCGAACGCCATGCTATTGAAGAGCAAGTCGACCTAATGATTCAGAATGGCGTGATTCAGCCCTCAAGCAGCCCTTGGGCGTCACCTGTTCTCCTCGTAAAAAAGAAAGATGGTTCTATCCGCTTCTGTGTCGATTATCGCCGCCTGAATAAGATGACGCGAAAGGACGTCTACCCTCTCCCACGCATCGACGACGCTTTCGATTGTTTGCAAGGCGCCGAGCTCTTTTCTTCCCTATATTTCCGTTCCGGCTACTGGCAAGTTCCCCTGGAAGCGGCTGATCACCCCAAAACTGCCTTTGTAACTCCCGACTGCTTGTACGAATTTACAGTTATGCCGTTTGGCCTCTGTAATGCTCCGGCAACATTTGAGCGGATGATGGACACTATTTTGCGTGGCCTAAAGTGGAAGACGTGCCTCTGTTACCTCGACGACATTGTCTTTTCTCCTGACTTTGACACACACCTCTACCGTCTGAAGCACGTTTTGACCTGCCTATATGATGCCGGACTGCAGCTGAATTTGAAAAAAATGTCGTTTTGCCGCCCGCCAGCTCACCATTCTTGGCCACGTTGTCTCCAAAGAAGGTGTATCTCCAGATCCTGCCAAACTTCGTGCCGTAGCAGCCTTTCCCAAACCGACATCCATCAAAGATTGGAAATTTTTTATTGGAAATTTTGCTTCAACTGCTGCTCCCTTGACAGACCTTCTGTCCGGCAGTTCCGACCTTTCGTCGTGGTCGACAACGTGCGACGATGATTTCAATACCTTACGCCGGATCCTCACGGCACCGCCTGTCCTACGTCACTTCGATCCCACAGCGCCTACTGAGGTCCGCACGGACGCCAGTGGTATTGGTCTCGGCGCTGTGCTCGCTCAGCGCAAATCAGGTTATACTGAATACGTGGTCGCCTATGCTAGCCGTACACTCACAAAGGCTGAATCCAATTACCCTGTCACGGAAAAAGAATGCTTAGCGATTATTTGGGCTCTTACTAAATTCCGCTCTTACCTCTATGGTCGCCCTTTTGACGTAGTGAGGGACCACCATGCGCTTTGCTGGCTTTCCTCACTGAAAGACCCGTCCGGCAGACTGGCAAGATGGGCTCTTCGCCTTCAGGAATATGATGTCCGCGTTGTTTACCGCTCCGGCCGCAAGCATCACGACGCCGATGCACTTTCCCGCTGCCCCCTTACAGCTGAGGTCGCGAGCCTTTCCTCTTCTGACGTTTCCCCGCCATCGCTTCACATCAATGACATGCCGTCAGCGCAGCGGCAAGATCCTTGAGGAAATTCTCTCCTAGATTTTATCTCCTATCCTACAGCTACTTCTCCATCGCGTGCTCTCCGCCGCCATGCTTCCCACTTCGCCATTCGTGATAACCTCCTCTACCGCCGCAATTACTGAGCAGATGGCCGCAAGTGGTTGCTAGTTATTCCCCGGCAGCTACGTTCGCAAATCTGTGACTATTTCCACGCTGATCCACAATCCGGTCATGCGGGTGTCTTCAAGACATACACTCGTCTCCGGCTGCGTTACTACTGGCGGGGCATTTACACCTTCGTACTCAAGTACGTTCGCTCATGCCTCACCTGTCAACGGCGCAAGCCATCTCCTCAACGTTCCGCTGGAGAGTTGCTACCGTTACCCAACCCACCACGTCCTTTCGACCGCGTCGGCATTGATTTGTATGGGCCGCTTCCCTACACTGCAGCCGGCAACCGCTGGGCTATTGTAGCCGTTGATCATCTGACGAGGTATGCAGAAACCGCCGCACTTCCATCTGCCACAGCGTCAGAAGTAGCTTCCTTCATTTTGCAGCGATTTGTTCTTCGCCACGGCGCACCTCGAGAGCTGCTCAGCGACAGAGGTGCGCCGCGTTTTCTTGAGTGACGTTGTGAAAGCCTTGCTCACCAAGTGCAACATTATTCATAGAACAGCCTCCGCCTATCATCCCCAGACTAATGGCCTCACTGAGCGTTTCAATCGTACCCTTGGCGACATGCTCTCTATGTACGTCTCCTCCAACTACTCAAATTGGGACCTCGTCCTTCCGTATGTCACTTACGCTTACAATACCGCAACGCAGTCTACTACTGGCTTCTCTCCTTTTTTTCTCCTCTACGGCCGTCACCCCTCTGCTACAATCGACACCATACTCCCGTATCACCCAGACATATCAGAGTATACTCCTGCGTCTCAAGCAGCCCAGCAGGTGGAAGACTGTCGACAAATTGCCCGCGCATTCACAGCTAACACCCAATACCGCCATAAATCCAACCATGACAACCAACACTCGACACCGGACTTCTCGTCTGGCGCTCTTGTGTGGCTGTGGATACCTTCCAATGCTCCTGGACTGTCTTCAAAATTTCTTGCTAAATACCATGGCCCATACCGAGTTCTGGAGCGCACCTCTCCGGTTAATTATGTGGTGGAACCTCTTACGCCGTCTCATGATCTACGCCGGCGCTGACGCGAGATTGTTCACGTCCAGCGCCTTAAACCCTATTACGACCCTGCCGTCTTGCTCACGCCGTAAGTCGCCAGGATGTCTCCTCTTCGTCCCGCGGGTAATTGTGAAGAAGAAGTACACGAGGAACATTCTAGGCAGTGGCATCATGATCGCTGCGCGTGTTGGACCTGACGGTGTTCGCTGTTGCTGTGCTCGCCGCTGATCTGCCCAGTTCTGCTGATCTGATCAATAAACCCCCATCTTACAATATATATATATATATATATATATATATATATATATATATATATATATATACACTTCTATATATATTTTGTGAGCAGTACTGTTAAGCAAGGTCCCATGCCATATTCTGTTAATTGAGCCTCTTCATTTCTTTCTCGACAATAAAAATAAAGCCATTATTTAGAATTGGTTTATGTTCTTCGGAGAAGTTGGGCACCAAGTGCTAGTTGGGCGCCACGAAATTGGGCACCACATTTAACAATTACAACTGACGTATGCCCTTTTTGCCAACACGATTCACATTGAACCTTACCTCTCATATCATGGTAGGCTGCATGTAATGCAGCATATTTCGTTACCGCCTTTTATATATTTTCAAAAGGAACCGATTCCCATGCATGAGCTAATGCAGTTATGAGCTTACATTCACTCTTCATACGCTCTGAAAAACCACAATGAACAATCAGTTGCACCCCCCCCCCCCCCCCCCCACATAGACGTTTGGAAAAGCGCAACTGAAATTCAGTTAGCAACTGTTGAGTATCGTAGCAGGGACGGCGCCAATTGCTAGTTATAGTGATGACCAGTATGTCTTTTGTTTTTGACATTTCAAGCGAATTTGTGTTGTTCTTGTTCACTCGCTTTCGTGCGACAGGGTGCATGATCCCTTACAACTGCACTGGAATCTATTTAGCGGGGTCTTATAAAAGGACAAGTAAATGGAACGTCCCACAAAGACCCTTCTTTGGAGGTTCGAACATAGCCCAGAAGGAAGCTCGCAGGGGCGTCCTGCGGATTACCCTGTTAGGATGTGGGATGTAGGGATTTAAAAGGGACGTCCCTGAGAGTTGGTGTGTTAATTGTCTAGGTATTTTGATTCTGCTGCCATCAAATTAACCATCACACATTGCAGTGATTCAAATAATGGTCTGCGTCGATCAGTACCCAAATGGTGTTCACAAATCATGCGACAGAGGCGCAACGAGTGACAGGCGGCTGGCCCGTCCAGTTACCCCACAGGTTTCCCCTACAAATTGTTACTGCTTCTACCAGTTGGCTCTAGTTTTTGTAAAAAGATTGGTGCACACCCAAAAAAGCATGCAGTGCTATTTGTCCCGTCACTCTGTTATTTTTCTTTTTTTTTTTTCTGGTGCATATCAACATTAGTAACTGCAAATTTGCCTGAGCTAATACCTCAAGACAATTTTCAGAAAAGAAAATTAGGAGGATGCTTAAGTTTGGCCTTAAAGAAGTATAGTCATCTGAATTTTAGGTTTGTGTTTATCATTTGTACTCAGGCTAAGACATTAGTGTGCACTGATCACCACGTCATATTTGCCTATGGCTGCTGAATAATTTATAACCGTCTTACCTCATCTGTTTAGGTTTCGGTTTCAACAGCCCGAGCAATGGCAGTGACGGCAAGTCTAGGTCACGTAAGGGATGAAGAAATAGCGACATAATCATTCCTTTTTCGTTTGAATTCGCTAGAAAAGTAAAGCCAACCTACCACAAGGACAGAAATGTGAATAATTAGCGATTGCATCGCGGCAATACATACATGACTGTAACGTCACAGCCATCTTTCGGCTGCTGAAACCGAAACTGCTGAGAAAAAAAATTCAATTATAAGTTATTTAGCGGTCGTAGGCGAAGAGTACATGCAGATCAATACACAGGAATGTCGTATGCATTGTTAACAAGAAGTTAACAAGAAGAAAAATGCCACCAAAATTTGGTGTATATACTCCTCTAAAAGTCCTCCTCTAATATAGGCACCAAATTTGAGTTACATTTTTCTAGTTAATGATGCGTAAGACATCACTGTATGTGGACCAACACATAGTGGGGTTTTTTTGCCTGCAACCATTAACCCTTTGAGGGTCGAACTGTTTTGAAAAAAACCTTCCCCAGATGGTCAAATTACTTTATTGTGGATTATGAAAGTTCAATATGAGTGAAGTCAAGGAAAAGTTGTAGAAAAATATTTGGAACCGTATTTTGGTGTCAAAGTTGCTCCACACTGCAAACTCAGGAAGCTCAGGAAGCCACAAGGAGAACAGGAATACCTCGTGAGCGTCGATGATAAACAAGCTAACAGCAGCTCCAATAAAGATGGAAATCGGTTTCTGTGGTCCCTGCACTGGGAGTGGCCATAAATATAAAAAGCAAGTTCTGCGCACCTCTATTGTGATCACGGTGAGGGGGGAGTGATGTTAAGTTCGTGTTCGGCAGGTTGATGAAGATGACAAGTCAGGCAGTCTTGAAGCTGAACGAAGAGGGATGACGTACTTACAGATTATATGCACAAAAGACAACTGAATTTACACTGATGGCCTCACGCAGAGCTAGCACCACCCTAGCAAAAGGATACATCACAAGCACAAGACATCTCACACGGAGAAACGCTTAGCTCACAAAAAGGAAAGCTACGTACCGAGCACGGAGTCACCAGCTTGTGCTCGACTGGTTAGAACTGCTCAACCGGGTCTGATGGCCGCTTTTTCATGGCAACGACAAAGAAATGAGGGCGGTCGCTTCCCGTGATCCGCCTCAAAAATCTCCCGGTCCACCTGGAGAAAGTCTCGGGTGTGCAGTACGCGCTGTACGCGGACGACATCTCCATATGGGCCACGCGGGGCTCTCTTGAATGGAGGCCAGCTTGCAGGAGGCAGCCACCGCTGTGAATGAGTACGCGAAAAAATGCGGCCTTCAGTTCTCACCATATTCTTCCATATTCGTCCCTCCAAAAAATGCACATACAAGATAGAATTGCGACTTGGATCAGAAACAATACCCGAGAAAGAGAGGAAATCAGAGTACTGGGCCACTTCATTCACCAGCGTAAGCTAGCGACGACCACGCTCGACAAACTAAAAAAGGTGGGAGACCAGGTGTACCGAATAGTCCGCAGAGTCTCAAACAAGAAAGGGGGACTGAGAAGCAAAGATGCTCTACGACTGGCCAATGCCTTTGTAACAAGCAGAATCCTGTACTCGACCCCCTATCTCCACCTCAAGAAACACAACGAGAGCACCATCGATGTCATCACATGCGAATTAGCGAAGAAGGCCCTCGGCCTCCCTATGACCACGTCGAACCTGAGACTCCAAGGTCTGGGTATGACGAACTCGTTCGAGGAGTTGAGGGAAGCCCACCTCACGAGCCAATACGCAGACACCGTCGGGGCGACGCCTTTTAACCCGTCTACACATACAACACACGACTGTAACCGAAGAAAGAGTAAGGCTTCCCCAGGAGTGGCGATACGCCCTGCACGTAAAACCACTCCCCGCTAATATGTCCAAGGACGACCACGAGGGTAGGCGCATGGCCAGGGCAGAGGCCTTAGCTCATCACTACGAAGGGAAACCCGGAGTGTACTATGTGGACGCATCCGGCCTGCACCAAGGCGGGTGGTACACGGCGGTAGTGATCCCCGAGTCCAAAACGGTAAACGGGCTCACATTTAAAGCCCGAAGCGTAACACACGCCGAGGAGGTCGCCATCGCGTTAGCAGCAACACACTATGATTCCAAAAGAATCATAACGGACTCGCGAGGGGCGTGTAGGAATTTTCAACAGGGCTGGGTCCCGTACCTGGCCTACCGGCTACTAAAACACAGCTCGTACGTGGAAAGTCCATCCCGCCGCTTCATAGTAGGGGCTAGGAGGAAACGAGGCAGCAGATGCCGCCGCCCGCGCGCTTTCTAACCGGGCAACCTCGTCTCCTTCCTCCTCAGAAGAATTCACACCCGACTACACTTTCAGAGAAATTACGCAGCTTTACCAAAACAGACACAATATTTACCCCCACCCGTGTAAAGGGTTAGCAAGAGCGGAGGAACACGTGTTTCTTCGCCTCCTTACGAATACCATGATGTGCCCGGCGTCACTTAAACACTTTGACAGTGCCTTCTCCGGGGAGTGCCCGCACTGCGGGGAAATGTCCTCGGACCTTTTCCACATGGTGTGGGCGTGCCCCTCCAACCCTGCTTTTGCACTTATCCAAAACACCACCCGGGAGGACAGGGAGGTGACCCTACTCACCTGCTCCGACCTGAAAGCCCAAAAGGCCTTGGTCAAACAAGCAATGGCGGCAGCGGAAGCCACTGGGGTCCCGTACTAGGGACTTCACCTAGTGTTTGTGAGGGGAAGGGCACTAAGCCTGACCCCAGAGCAACCTTCATTAACTTTATATTTTATCAAACGTTTTCAGCACCACCACCTCAAAAATACGCAGCCAATCAGACCCGTTGATTAATACGACCCATCCCGATGGGATGGCCATAATCTCGGACTCAGGTCCTCCATTCTTTAAAAATAAAAATGCAGTGTGCATGCTGCACACTCTCTCAACTTCAGGGTTAACAACTTCTCCCCATCGACAATCGTCCTCCTTTCTCTATCCCATGGTATATGTGGAAAAACAGGAATGTCGCTGCTGCATTTCCGGTGAAGCGCCGCGGCGGCATTCAACGACTCGGCGACAAAAGCCAATGCGCTGAGGGGCAAGCCGGCACGTAGCGTCCAGACGGAGAGGCATTGCTGGGTGAATTTTCCTTGAAGTCCCTGAATGGGAAGTGGGACGGGAGCTTGAATCGGTCAACAAAGGAGACAGGTGTCGTCGGCAGCTGGTCCAGCGGGTTAGTAGCGCAGATGCGTGGGAACGAACATCTTCGCGAGTTCTCACAGGGTCAGTTACCGCTAAACAAAAAAAAAAAGCTGCCGATTATCGCGGCCTTACAGGGGGATAACCGACACCATGCAAGGGCCTCGCCGCTGACCTGGCTCCAAGCTGCAGCTAGGAATCAGTTCTGTTTATCTTCGCAAGACGGCAGCGCCATAAATTTCAAGCACTTCTTGTAAGCCCTAGGAGATGGTAGCACCTCCCAGTGAACATGCATCGTCATTAGGGCACAAAATTTCAAAGGGAGGATTGAAACGGTACCGGTACGTACGGCAAAAATTTTGCGGGAGGAAAACCGCCACCGTACATGTACGGCAAAAACCTTCAAAGGGTTAAATAATACGACGACCGTTTCCCACCTCATCGACACTGGCGCTCACCCACCTCTCCATCAGCGGCCGTATCGGTTGTCCCCAACTTTGCGCCGTGTTATTGCCCAACAAGTCGATTACATGCTGCAACGCTGAGTAATTAGAGAATCCTGTAGCCCATGGTCGTCTCCTGTGGCCCTAGTTAAAAAGAAGGATGGCTCCATACGATTTTGTGTTGATTATCGCCGCCTCAACAAAATCACTCGTCGTGATGTGTACCCCCTCCCACGAATCGACGATGCCCTAGACTGTTTGCAAGGCGCAGAATTCTTTTCCTCACTCGATTTACGCTCCGGGTATTGGCAGGTGCCCATGGCAGAGGCGAATCGTCCTAAGACCGCCTTTATTACTCCAGACGGACTATACGAATTTAATGTTATGCCATTCGGACTCTGTAACGCCCCAGCCACATTTGAAAGAATGATGGACACTGTACTGCGCGGTCTGAAATGGAACATCTGTTTATGCTACCTCGATGATATCGTCGTCTTTTCAACCGACTTCCCGACCCACCTGACTCGACTTCGCCAGGTCTTCACCTGCCTAACCCGCGCCGGTCTTCAACTGAACCTCAAAAAGTGCCGCTTTGGTGCCCGCCAGCTCACAATACTCGGACATGTTGTGTGTAAAGATGGCGTTCTGCCTGATCCTGAGAAGCTGCGCGCCGTCGCTGACTTTCCGAAACCGACCACTTTGAAACAACTGCGAAGCTTCGTGGGCCTCTGCTCGTACTTTCGTCGTTTTGTTCGGAATTTCGCAACCATCATAGCCCCCCTTAAACAGCTCTTGAAAGGCACCCCTAACCTCTCCTCTTGGTCGCCAGCCTGCGATGATGCATTCGCGACACTGCGCAATGTTCTGACGTCACCACCAATCCTTCGCCATTACGACCCTACTGCACCTACAGAACTTCACACCGATGCCAGTGGTGTCGGCCTCGGCGCCGTCCTCGCCCAGCGCAAGCCTGGCTTCTCCGAATACGTTGTCGCCTACGCAAGCCGTGCTCTCACCAAAGCCGAGTCCAACTACTCCGTTACCGAAAAGGAGTGCTTAGCAATCGTGTGGGCTGTAACGAAGTTCCGCCCTTACTTGTACGGCCACTCCTTCGAGGTAGTTACAGATCATCACGCTCTCTGCTGGCTCACGTCTCTCAAGGATCCGTCTGGCCGTCTCGGGCGCTGGGCTCTCAGGCTTCAGGAATACGACATCCGTGTAGTGTACCGCTCTGGCCGCAAGCACTCTGACGCCGACGCTCTTTCTCGGTCACCGGTGCGCTCGCCTAACTCATCGTCCCCTCCTCAAGCATTCTTGTCAGCACTCACCATTGAGGATATGCCTTTCGAGCAACGACAAGATCCTTGGGTTTCTAACCTGCTGGATATCCTTGGCACTACTTCCGCGGCTACGCATCCTCGGGCACTCCGCCGACAGGCCTCCCATTTCGCCATTCGGGACGGCCTTCTCTACCGCAGGAACTACAACTCAGACGGCAGAACGTGGCTTCTTGTCATTCCGCGCCACCTCCGCTCCGAGGTTTGTGCCCACCATCACATTGACCCTCAAAGCGCTCATGCCGGCGTCCTCAAAACCTATGATCGAATTCGTCAGAGGTACTACTGGCCGGGAATGTACAATTCCGTACGGCGCTACATTCGCTCTTGTACCGCCTGTCAACAACGCAAGATTCCTCGCCACCCCACTGGCCCTCTCCAGCCTTTACCTTGTCCAGCTCGCCCGTTTGATCGCGTGGGAATCGACCTTTATGGTCCGCTACCATGCACTGCCGCTGGTAATCGATGGGTCATCGTCGCAGTCGATCACCTGACCCGTTGCGCCGAGACTGCTGCACTTTCCGCGGCGACAGCCCGAGAGGTAGCCCATTTTCTTCTGCACCACTTCATTCTTCGACACGGCGCCCCTCGCGAGCTACTGAGTGACAGAGGTCGTGTCTTTCTTTCCGAAGTAGTTCAAGAGCTCCTGTCGTCTTGCAAATCGATACATCGGGCTACAACCGCGTATCACCCGCAAACAAACGGCCTCACGGAGCGCTTCAACCGTACGCTTGGGGACATGCTCGCAATGTATGTTACATCTGAATCGGGAAGCTCCAACTGGGACCAGGTACTACCATTCGTAACGTTCGCGTACAACACTGCCACCCAAGCAACAACTGGGTTTTCGCCCTTCTTTCTCTTATATGGCCGTGAACCATCTTGTACTCTGGACACAATTTCGCCATACCATCCAGATGCCTCTGAGTACAGTGCTTTGTCAGATATTGCACAGAAGGCCGAGGAATGCCGTCAGCTAGCTCGCACGTTTACTTCCAACACTCAAGGCTATCGCAAAGATCAGCATGATACCGATACCCCTGCTCCCACGTTCCTGGCCGACAGCTTCGTTTGGCTATGCGTTCCTGCCACCAACAAACTAGACACCAGATACCACGGACCTTATCGCGTCTTGGAACGCACATCCCCTGTGAACTACGTCATCGAGCCAGTCACCCCTTCTTCCGACCACCGCCGTCGCGGCCGCGAGGTTGTCCACGTTAGCCGCCTCAAGCCATATTATAACCCTCTGGTCGTCTCTTCTCTCTGAGTCGCCAGGATGGCGACTTCTTCACGCGGGGGAAATGTAAAGAAGACAAAGAACAGAAAAACGCTGCGGCATCGCCATCACCATCACTTGTCTCCGGCGCCCATCTCGCTCGCGCTGAAGCTGTGCCCTGCGGCTGGTAATTCGACCCTGCTGTGCCCGAAGTACTGCCAGTGCTAGACGTTCCAGCCAACCATTAAATCCACATTTCACAGACCATATTTTCTCACCTGTTTTGGTTTCAACAGCTGAGCGCTGACTGTGACGTCAAATCTAGGTCACGTGAGGAATGAAGAAGTAGCGACATAATCCTTCCTGTTTCGTTTCAATTCACTAGAAAAGTAAAGCCAACCTACCTAAAGGACAGGAATCACTTCAAGTAAAGAATTAGCGATTGTATCGCTGCTTTTTAATGCCGCGCAGTAATACATATATGACTGTAACGTCACAGCCATCTCTCGGCTGCCGAAACCGAAACTGCGGAGAAAAAATTCAATTATAAATTGTTTAGCGGTCGTAGGCAAATTTAGTGTGGTGATCTTTGTATAGCAATGTCGCATCATTACAAAATGATAAAACACTATGCGAATTTCGGTACCTGTTTTTCTCCGCCGTGGTACCTCTATAAATACGACGGCGGCGGCTTTTTAACGGAAAGAACTTATACGTTGTCGCATACTTATCGGTAAACAAGGAAAACGAACGCTTGGCTGACGTCGTACTCAGCACGGTAGCAAGCACTCAGTGCAGCAAAAAAATGCCATGTGCATACTACGTGAACTTACCGAAAGTAGAAGCGGCTTTCGTCGCTTACTAAATTCACCAAGATGCGATGCATTTCTGGAGATACATGCACGAAGCGATTGGCTGGTTCCATCGTGTTGTAACGTTACAGAGGACTTAACAGCATGCGAATGGTGCGAGCGTAAGATGGAGAGCGCCGCCGGTGCCGCGCGATCATGCCTGCCTTTGTTGAAGATGAGCAAATTTTGGCGCCAGGAAGGGACCTCAACTTCTGGAACCGGTTTGGCATGACTTCCACCGCGCTCGCGCAGCATGTTCCTCATGTTCCGCAGTGGCGTCGCGAGGGGGGTGCGGTGGGTGCGGTCCGCACCGGGTGCAGAGCTCAGGAAGGTGCAGCTGGGCAGTGAGAGGGAGGAAGGGGCGGGGGCCGAAATTAATTATTGGGTTAGACGCGAAAAGGCGCGCATTGGTGCCGTTGAGACACTGTCTGGCAAGTGTGATCTTCTCGTAGAACAAATTATTCTCTTCTGAGGAGTGCTTGAAAACGCATGCCTTAGTTTATGCTAGAGACCTAACTCTCCTTTTCCAAGCGCGCACCGCGGCTGGCGATTTTTTTGTTTTTTCTTGTTGATTTATATCTTTTGCCTTTCTCGCTCCTCGGCCCAGTCATACATCCGCCTCACACTTTCAAAATGCCCAAAGGCACGGAATGTCTGTTGCTCAGTTGAATGGCAAGTCTAATCACACGCGCTAACTAGAAAAAAAAAAAAAAAACCAATGAGAATGAGGGCACCTTTCTGCGAGGCCAGGTGCTTTAAAAGGGGAATTGAAAGTGCATGTACCTAAGAGTGCTCATGTAGTATATTATGCAGTTCTTACCTTTTTTCACTGAAAAAGGAAAATTCATTGTTAAAATGAGAAACGCAACAGAAAGTGTTAAAACAAAAAGTGAGCCTGGAGACGCCCACCGTCTCACAGCTCCAAAAGGCCGTTTCGCGCTTAATATTTTCTACTCCGACGACCTCCGGCGCTGCATGGTTACACATAAACACAATACACACAAGAGAATACACACACGTCGGAGTCGTATAGCCAACTAGCCCCCTCGCAAGTACTACTAATATTGTCTATTTTTATGGCATCAACGCGCATTGGTAACTGTGTGGAAATCAGCTTGTACCTTTTGGTGGACATGAGAGGAGAAATGTTACATGTAGAAAATACGAAGTACAAGGCGGCTTTCACCTATGCATGTGTCATGCGACAGGCGCTCTGCTTGGGACCTAACTACAACGCGCGGCATTGAACGTTTTGAGAAACGGGTGCGGTTACAGTGAGCTGAAAGAGTGTTTTTCTGTTAATTCCCATTATGCTTGGGCTTTTTATGTGATGTTTTGCGGAATTATCAGTCGTGGGGCACGACATCGCTGCGCCTATATTGTTAAAAATAAAAAAAATGCCACTTCACTCGCTCTGCGTGGTTGGGTGGAGAGCGAACTTGACTTCAAAGCAAAACCTGAAGACAGAGGAGGTAGAAAGGAAGTTGCGATTCGGTGCTTAAATGGCTGGTTTTGGGGAAGGGGGGTGCGCCTCCGCACCGGGTGCGGGTAGGTGCGGGTGACCCTAGCGACGCCAAAGTCCCATAGCGACGCCACTGCTCATTCGCTCTGTTAGGGCACCCAGCTGACCCAGCTCCGATCGACCAGAGAAGATATAGGGGAAAAAAATGAGCATGATAGCAACTGCTACCACCCCGTTTCAAAGGGGACGCTCCTATATTCCATCCATCCCTTCACACTAGGCAAGATGGCGGCAGTATTCACGGTTCACGCTTCATTCTGACATGCCCAAGTGCCCCAGGGACTATCAGACCGAAGTTCAGGCGCCGGCGTCGCTGGATATCCTCAAGGAATAGTGATCAGCTGACGAACGTGTTAATGAAAGCTACCGTGGAGAAAAGCGACGTGTTACTGCGTCGCCGATGCTTCTACGGAAGCACGTTGGCACTGCACTGTGTTTACATATTACTACAGGTAAGGACCTCAATGATTTCAAAATTATTCAGCGTGAATGGAAAGGCGCCACGCCACGCTCATCTTACGAGCTTCCGCGGTCGTCGAGCTTGTTGCCGCTGTTTGATAGCGATAAGCAGCATAACCTTTTTCTTTCCCCCAGTCTGTGATATGTTTTCGTTTCCAAAAATACTATGAAGCTATTCGTGGCGAGAATGGTCATCAAGAGTATTTTAAACGAATGTGGTTTTTGATGAGATCTGGCTTGTGCGCGATAGTGCAGTTTAAATTAACAGCGCATTTCACTGAACTAGTGCAACAATTTTTTTTGTGATTGATGGTGCCTAATGGTGCCGCTTGCATTGCTCCGTGTCAATTTGAGCACACAGGCGTCTTGCGTTTGCGTGTTATGTCACTACGCCGACTGTCTGTGTGACGGGCACGTATGCATCTGCTTTCCTCGATATCGAGTGCGAGCGTGATAAGTGATGCCTTCGAAAAGCTTGCGTGTTGTCTTTCGCGTGTGTATTTTCATCTAGGCTACCGGATATTATAAACTCGTTCTCTAGCGAGGCCCTCGGGAATTTTCGCTCCCTCAGGCAGTCTGTGATCGAGAAGCTTGTTAGTATTAATTCCGTGTTGTGTCGTATTCACACGCTGCTCGGCCAGCCTGGCTTGTGTCTACCTGTCGACGAATTACTTCCAACCCAGTTACAGGCTTTAAAAAAACAAAAAAAAGGTGCTAGGAAAGTTGTTAAAAAGGCAGACAGGAAAGTAACCACAAAACTGTGCTTTCTGTTGGCCTGCATGGTTCGTCACCCTCAATTTCGTCTTGCTCCTTTGATGCTTGAACTAGTAAAGTGATTCAACAACTGAAGTGGAAGTGAAATTAATATGGGAACTTTGGCTCCCCTACTGTGCACTCTACACAGGAGTTACCAGTTGTTGCAAGGCACACGCCCTGGATGTGTTTGCCTTTCTCATTCGGATGCCTAAATCGGTGTACCTAAATCATTCGAACCATAACATGTGTTACATGGTATCTCATCCATTACTTTGCCACTGGCCTGGTTTTAGGTTAAGGGAGCATATGACACTGCTAGTGTAGGATGGGTTGCAAGAGGTTTTTTTTTTTTTTTCTTTATGGCACCAGCTTCAGAGTTTGGAACTTTTCTGGCTACATGATATATAACCTGTTCTCTATAGGCGGCAAGTACCACTAGGAAGATATTTCAGGAGAGAAAGAAGTTCTGCTTGAGGAAGAATATGCTTCTACGCATTTTCGGTGCTAATAACTCGAGCATATGGTATAAGAGGAGCGACGTGTCCTTCCTTTAATGTTGTAGGCCTTTTTACTAGACTGTGGAACAGCATATGATTGTTATTTTAATCGGTTGTTTTAAACAAGTTTCTTAAGATGTTACATATCTTTGGCAAAGGAATAGAGCAATGCTTTCTTCAATTTTAGTTGCTGACTCCTTTGTGAAGTTATTTTATTTGTACTCCGTTTTCAGAGGCTTTCTTCACCATATTTTTATGTTTATACATTTTCTATAAACCATAGTGCTCGTTTCATTTACTGATAGTATTTTGTATTGTTCTAATTGTGCTTTTTAACAATGCAGCTGGAAAGGCCTGCCGTCCACATCAACCTAATTTGCTGAAGAGGACCGGCGGATGCCTGTGTGTGGAACATGCGACGCAGAGGGTGACAGGAAAACAGTCGAGTCAATGACACTGAACATTTTCTTGAGTGACTCAGATATCAAAAGGATTGCATCATTGCAATTATCGCACATACCATCTTTATCAGGCAACAAAGCTTGCTTCTCAGCCACAGTGTATTACAAATAACACTCCCAAAGACTAGAACACCTTATTATTTGAGGAAAAGGGTGCTTTTGCCTTGTAGAAGTTCAGAGCTTGGAGGTAGTGTGGTGCTGTATTGCATGACTAAGAAATAAAATTTGATGCTTTGTCAATTTTTACAAACTATGCACCTACAGTCTGTGCAAACACATTTCATGCAAAATTCTTATCAGACATTTATCCCTTGCTTACTCGTATCTAATAGTAAACCTGTCTACTCTAGCCAGGATTGCTTGAATGCCAAAATAACATTTTGTAATACGCACTGAGTTGACTGAGTTGTGACACACAAGATAGGCATTATGTCACTCCAGTTTCTTATCACTGGCTGCTTTGTGCCCATGAAGCTAGTAAATTAAATTCAATTATAGGGCACTTGAATGGTAGTTGAGTGACACAACTCTCCTGAATGCTATCTAAAATAGTCGACTTTGTCTTTTCCAGTGATGATTATCGTATATTGTGAATCTATGCTATGATGGTGCTGCGTTCTAGGCACCTAAAGACTTGTTTGTAAAAGTGTACTAAGCAAAAATCATCACAGTTCCTTCAGAAAGGCTGTAGGGAATTCCTAGTCGATGCTGAGAGGAGGCGACAATATTTATTTGGACACCGGATCTTCAGTAAGGTAGTTCACAAACTGTTAAGACTGCCAAACTACACTCCCTGAAGCTCAGTATTGTGCTTATCTATGATTGTAAATACTTAAGAATTTTGTACATTAATGCCCCACTCCACATAAAGTTTAAATCTGTAGGACATACAGTGACAATTTTTCAATTAAACAATTTCTGGTACCTCATGTACCACACAAATTGTAGCTTATGGTCTTAAGCTTGGTTTCTTAACTTAAAAATAATTTATGAAGACGAGCAGGCTTCATGTGTCTTTATACAAGCCCATCAGTTTATTGCCAACCTCTTCTGCATTTCATATATCGTTCAGATAATTAGTTCAATTCCTTCAAACCTTCTGCTGTTGGCTTTGATAAGCCCAGCAAAGGTTCGCTTGATTGAAGTGCTTACACTGTTGTTCGTCCTCTTGATATTTCTTTGTGCTTGGATTTTCATGAGTGGTGCATGGCTAGTGCTGATGAAGATTGATGTTTATTTGTAAAACAATACTTTGGTGAATGCAATAATATTTTGCAGTTAATATGTTATTGTTGTGCAGTAGTGATTCTGTGGTCTGCACTCACATACAGATGCATGCCTCCAGTACCCACCTATGTAAGTTCCTCTACTATGGGCAAACCCCCCCCCCCCTCCTCCCTCCAATTTTGGGAAGGCGTTCAGCCACCCATGCCGCTGCATGGACTAACATGAGTGCCATTCAGGGATACGTAACAGCACTTTTTAACAAGGGGGCTTTGTAACAATACAACTGAGTGCCATGGAAAATGTGCTCTCTCCTTACCTTCTCTGATGAGGTGACAGAGTGCCTAAGGAAGCAGTTGAAACATCACTCTGGCATAGTACAAAGCATGGGAACTAGAATCTCCCACCCTCTCCTGTTCCAAGCCCTCAATAGCTTTCGGCATAGCGGCTTTGCAGCCCTTTCTATGTTGTTCTTGGAAGAATAGAATACAATCATAAATGACATGTGGAAGCGCATCAGTGGAAAGAATCAGTGGACCTGGGATTCGCATGTTAAGGATTAAATAAGCTCTCATCAGTGACAACTGCAATTTCTCATTGCCGTACTTTTCTTACTTCTAAAATAAAACTTCAGATATATAATGCATTATTTGTCTCGCGTATGAATTATTGTTCTTTAGTTTGGCTCACAACTACTAAAACAAAGATAGAGAAAATTTACCTCCTTCAAAAGAAAGCCATTCGTCATATAGCAAATCTTGGTTACTTAGCCTATACTCAACAAGCTCTCCAGACAAAATGTAAGGATTCAAGATATGTATGAATTTCGAGTTCTTTTGCTATATTATTTTCCTTCCAACTTCAGAACTATGATTAAGGATGCCACCCTGCTGAAAGAAAATAGACATCTAGTGAACACACGTAACACAGACAAGTGGCAGGTACCATTTTTTTTTTTTTTTTGCCCGGACTATTCGCCTCGAGATCGACCTAGAGGTAGCGCCACCGTCACTCCGGTAGTGTGGATCGGCAGCCGGCGGCGTGCGCAGAAACGCACGCTGCGTAGGTCTGCTTCCGAGTTTACGGCGGGTTTGTTGGCGATGAAAACGTGTCTTCTGCAGTATTTCTGCAATATTGCAGAAAAAAATCTAAGGATTTCGCCAATGCAGCAGAAGAAGAGCGGATTTTAGGAAAACAATGCACGCAGCCACCAGACTTCTAGATTTACTTTGCACGTTTCTGGCGCTGTACCGCGCTCACGCGCCTAATGCTTGGGCCTGCCTAACGACAGCTTTGTTTTTCTTATCGACTTTTAAACAGTTTGCGCGTGTCTCATGCGAGTGAGACCGGCGAATCTAGTGGCAAGCCCACGCAGATACAAGGTTCGTGCTCTGACCTGCAGTAATTTAGATTGAATCGAGAAAGCCTGGTTCATTATATCATACTTGACTCGAGGATTAAGCAGGTTAAATGTAGCATTCGCAGCGCACTGCATGGCGAGTTGCTTTAGACTGAGTGCACATCAACTCTGGCCCAGACAACCAAGCACAAGTATTCCCCAAATATGAGATCACGCCGACACTATACAGGAAACCTCACCGCACAGGAAAGCTGATTGTTCACGTGTACAGCGCTGAGTGGATTGAATTTGCCGAGATGCTTTTTGCGGCCACTGTCATAGAATGTTGTTGTTGTGTGTTGTTGTGTGTTGTGTTTTATGGCGCATAAGCATCTAAGGCTATCATGCGCCAAACACATGATGAGATCTGCTGTCCATGCAGCAGATGGTAATATGGTAATTAAAACTCATAATTTGTTAAGAAGGTTGACATCTTTTAAGAACATAAAAACGCATGATATATTAACAAGGGCATTTTCTCCTATGAGTAGGCTAGGGTGAAGAGGAATATATTCTGAATAAAATATTGGAAAATGCTTCTTTCTTAGTTCTTCTAGCTTTGTACAGGAATATAATGTCATAGAATGTGATAGTATATTAATGCATGCGCCACTAAATGTAAATGATTTCCTGTAACCGAGGAAAGCATAAAGGATTTCTGATGTGTGTGATATTAATATATAACGGTAAATTAGTAGTGTAATTATTTTGTTTTGCAATGCGAATAAATTTCACCCTGTGAGAGCACTTTTACACACTTGACAAAATTTAAAATAATCCGCGATTAATTTTTTAGTAACGATAAAGTGCAAGCTACGAATTACTCGCTGCGAAGGCATCGTTATAAACTGCACATGGGCACTGTCATGTTCTGGGAAGCAATTTTACAGGCTGAAAATTTCTTTATGACTAATTATTTAGCAGTGACTAAATCTTATGCGAAGTAAAATATTAGGGTTGCTTCCAAAACAGATGCCGGATATAAAACTATTCCGAAAGAAATGGAGGTCATCAATTATCATGCGACTATAAAAATGTATTTATTCCCGAACTAAACACTGACAATAAAGCCCGCATGAAGCTGTTTTACTCCCCCTGTCAGAAATGACGAGTTTTGTCGGAAGATATCACTTGGACGAAAAGGGATTATAATGATTATAATAGGCTACCAGTAAAGTACACTGATCTAGATGTTTTATGTAATATTTAGGGTAACAATTAATTGCAGGGAATATGTCTCCCAAACATTCGAGCATTTCTCTAAAGCAAAATGTGCTCACTAAAACTTTTACGGATGCACAGAAGCCTTCAACAACAAAAGAAAAGAAAAGAAAAGAAAAGAAAGGCATATTGGCCCGGGTTTAACGCATGAAAGCGGCATCGGCTATGACGGATGATTGTAGAGGCTGGTTTTGGTGTCGTTTTTTTTTTTTTTTTTCATTATTAACACCACATTTACCACTTGGGACTGTTTATTGTGCAGTCAAATCCCACAGCAGAGGAACGCCTTTCGAAACGGTTTTGATTGAATCCCCCGTTCTCGAAATCAGCAGTCGAGCGCCCTTACCATTGAGACACCGCGACAGAGGTTTAAAAGCAAAAAAAAAAAAAAAGTACTCACACAACTCTATCGTGCATACACACGGCATAGCAGGCATAGAGTGGTCTGTTCAAACTGCATTCTGCTATATGAAGCAGTCTGCGGTGGCATATGTTTTAGTAGCTGCGGTATTCCAAACAGAAACGGGAATATGCGATTTCTGAGCGTTTGCATTAACTTTTGTTGACGGCAACGGCCTGTTTTGCTTTAACACGGCGGTAACGACAGTACCACTTCTTTTGAGACATTGCATGTCAAAGGATCTCAAGCGCCGAAGACGGCGATGGATGATGTCCTTGCATGACATGCAAGGACATCAGCCGTCATGCTCGATACGGACAAGTATATATTTTTTTAATGAAGCGTGGGGTTATAGACTGTTCATATTTATTTTGCAAGAGGCATATAGGTAAGCAAAAGCTCACAGGAACTGCGAAACAAACAAAAACACTCCAGTACACGCCGCATGCGCGCGCGTAAATCACTGCGGCCTGGCACGCGACGCTAAAATGCATCCACACTGAGTAGGTTTCGCCGCTGAGCCGCAAGGTGGCGACTCTGCTCGATCTCGAGGCCAATAGGCTGCAGACATTAGAATATATTCTTCCCACAATTTTAAATAAATTAAAAGACATAAATCAGTCCACTAAAACTGCACTGCATCAGTATTTTGTAACTATGTAACCCGATGGTATCTTCCACAGGTATAAAGTTCTCTCTTATTTTCTTTCATGGCCTCTGTTATAATTTTCACTTAAAGCATTGTTAAAGTATGCATTTTTGGCGGTCATTTTTTTCCCGGTGATTCTGTGAATATATCCTGCTAGTTTGTTTTGCTTGCAGAACAGATATTTAGATGCTGTTGTGATATACCTATGTTTCCTTTGCATTACTTACATTAGTGATTCGGTTAGCTGCATTTAAGGCATGAAAAAAAATGTTTTTCTTTCTTGATATGTATGTATATTATTTTATTTTATGATGCTGGCCTGCCTTATAACGGCTGTGTGGGTCTCGTCAAGCACAGCTTTTAGCCCTGGCAACCGAGCAGAAAATTCTGGGAAGTAAAATTGAAATTGAATTCAATTTGACTAGCAACGCGTGTGTCGATGGGGTGACAGGGCGTAGGAGGCAAGCAGGAAGACAGCCTCTCGACGGGAGAGGGTTTTATACCTTACCGGAGAAAGTGCTGCTGTATTTGTTTTTGATATAGTTCATATAGTGGGGCCCTGGGTAGGGCCAGACTAGCAATACGAATTGACTTGTAGGCCCGGCCACTTTAAATTACTGCCCTTATTTCTTTCTTAACCCTGTAATTGAAGAAAGGGTAGTTCAGTCCATTCTGAAGTTGGACTCCATGCTTAGTCATGTAACATGGTTAGGTTGTAACCATTTATTTGCTTAGGCCCTAACCAGTTAAGTAGCAGAAAGTAGTTGCTTTTGTTAATTCATTTTTGGTCCTTCCAGTTTTACTCTTAATATATATATGCTCTAAATATATACTCTGCTAGCGGCTGGGCTAAAGCCAAAAGGACGCTGAGTTGTGGATGCGTCGGGAAGCGACCGGAAAGTCCGATGTTGCCAGGAGATATATCACATAGCAACATGGAATGTAAGATTTATGACGCAAGGTAAACTGGATGTCGTCAAGCGAGAAATGGACACATTGAACATTGATATCTTGGGTATCAGCGAGCTCAAGTGGACCGGAAGGGGAGAATTTAATTCCGGCGACCATTATGTCTTTTATTGTGGGCACGAATCCAAGAGAAGAAATGGGGTCGCTCTCATAGTAAACAGAAGAATGGGCAAAACAGTGCTTTGGTACAACCCCAAAAACGACCGAATGATTTCACTTCGGATCCAAGGTCACCCTTTCAACATAACAGTTATCCAAGTCTATGCACCAACCACTACTGCTGAAGAAGCTGACGTTGAGGGATTTTATGCTGCCCTGCAATGCCTTTTAGACCGCACTCCATCATCAGACGTCCTTTTTCTCATAGGAGACTGGAATGCTAAGGTGGGGAGTAAAGAAATACCCGGAATTACAGGCAAGTTCGGTCTTGGTGCGCCAAATGAAGCTGGGCAGAGGCTAGTAGAGTTTTGTCAAGAAAACAACCTGATCATACCGAATACTCATTTTCAACAGCACAAGAGGCGCCTGTACACATGAACTTCACCGGACGGTCTGTACAGGAATCAGATTGATTATATTCTTTGCCGGCAGAGATGGAGAAGCGGTATACAAGCAGTAAAAACAAGGCCTGGGGCCGATTGTGGCACCGATCATCAGCTTCTTGTTGCCAAAATTACGCTTCGATTGAGGAAAACGCAGAAAACTAGAAGGCCTTTCAGGTATGATCTGGATCAAATTCCATCAGAATATGCTGTGGAAGTGAGGAATCGATTTCAAGAATTAGATCTAGAAGACAGCCTGAAGAGATGTGGACTGATTTTCGTGATACAATACAAGAAGTTGCTACTAAGGTAGTTCCAAAGCCAAAGAAATGCAGGAAAGCAAACTGGTTATCTGAAGAGGCTTTGCAAATAGCTGAGGAAAGGAGGATGGCAAAAGTTATGGGGGAAAGAAAAATACAAGGTTCTCCATGCGAATTTTCAGAATATAGCAAGAAGAGATAAGAAGGCCTTCCTGAACATAGAGTGTCACGCAATTAAGGACAACAGCCAAGTGAGGAACACAAGAGCTCTGTATAAGACAATCAAATATATCAAAGGAAGCTTCTGTGCTAAGCTGGGCGTGATAAAGGACAAGCGAGGCCGGGACCTCATTGAAGCCTCAGAGATAAAGAAGAGGTGGCAGGAATACACAGAACTGTACAAGAAGGACCCGGATGTGCAAACCCAACATAAGACGGTTGTGATTACTGATATCGAGCCGGGCATCCTGAAGAGTGAAGTTGAATGGGCCTTAGCCAGCCTTGCTAAGAACAAAGCTAGCGGAATTGATCGCATTCCAGCTGAGTTGCTTCAAAACCTCAACCATGACGACGCTGTTAACGTTCTGTATACATTATGTCAGCAAATTTGGACAACCCTGCAGTGGCCACAGGATTGGAGGAGGTCAGTTTACATCCCTATTCTAAAGAAAGGCAGTGCCAAAGATTGCTCCAACTACCGCACGATTGCGCTTATTTCGCATGTTAGCAAGGTGATGTTGAAAATCCTCCAAGGTAGGCGGCAGCAGTATGTGGATCGGGAGCATCCGGACGTGCAAGCTGGGTTTCGCTGGATTATGGAAAAAGCAAGAGAGTTCCAGAAACCCATCTACTTCTGCTTTATTTATTATGCGAAAGCGTTTGACTGCGTAGATCACAGCAGATTGTGGGAAGCTCTCCAAGAGATGGGAGTTCCTATTCACCTCATCTGTCTCCTCAGGAACCTGTATGAAGGGCAAGAGACCACAGTCAGAACTGGGCATGGTCTTACTGATTGGTTTCCGATTGAGAAAGGAGTGAGACAAGGCTGCATACTGTCGCCCTGCCTATTTAACCTATATGCAGAGTGCATCATGAGGAAAGCCGGTCTGGACGAGTCTTCAGTTGGAGTGAAGATTGCTGGAAAACGTATCAACAACCTTAGATATGCGGATGATGCCACTTTGATGGCAGAAAGTGAAGTGGAACTCAAGAGACTTCTGATACGCGTACAAGAAGCGAGTGAGAAGTTTGGGTTAAACTGAACATTAAAAAGACAAAGATCATGGCGTCTTGCCCTATCAAGTCCTGGAGCATCAATGGAGAAGAAGTGGAAGCTGTGAGAGATTTTCTCTTCTTGGGCTCCAAGATTACCTCGGAAGGAGACTGCAGCCATGAAATGAGGAGAAGCCTGCTTCTGGGAAAGAGAGCCATGGTTAGCCTTGACCGCCTAGTAAAGAGCAGAGACATTAGTCTGCCAACCAAGATCTGTATAACTCGTGCTATGGTCTTTCCAGTTGTGATGTATGGATACGAGAGTTGGACTGTGAAGAAGGCTGACCGCCGAGGAATTGACGCGTTTGAATTGTGGTGCTGGCGAAGACTCTTGAGAGTTCCTTGGACTGCCAGAAGATCAAATCAGTCGATATTGTCGACCATAAACCCTGACTGCTCATTGGAGGGTCAAATTCTAAAGTTAAAGCTCAGCTACTTTGGTGATCTGATGAGAAGAGAGGAGTCGCTGGAGAAAGATTTGATGTTGGGAAAGGTTGAGGGTCGCCGGAGAAGGGGTAGGCAGCGAACGCGATGATTAGATGGCATCCTCGAGGCACAACAGATGAAATTATGTGATGTTAGGAAGATAGTGAGAGACCGGAAAGCGTGGCGTGACGCGGTCCATAGGGTCACGAAGAGTCGGACACGACTGAACGACTGAACTGATAAATAAAAAAGAAATAAATGCAGCTAAAATTAGTTAAACTTGAAATGTTTGCTGTAATTCGTTGTTTTATGACGTCAGCTGACGTCAAGCTCCACCAATCGGCTAACTGCGTGAAAAAAACGAGTCCCATTGTCAGCAACATCAACTCGATGATGACGAACAAAGCAAAAGGCCCCTGCGAACTGTGCGGCAAAATATTAAGCACAAAAATACGATTGCTCTAAAGAATTAGCAAGCAAATATATAATGTTCACGCGCAGAAATGAATGCACATTTTTCTTTCTTGCTTAAGGAAAAGATGGCAGTGGCTTAGCTCTGGTTAAGCCTGGTAAATTTCGTTAGCAATGGCCGCATCGCTACGCTTGTGTGTTCGCTTGTGGCGTAGCTTGTGTGGTTCGATAATTTGGCTATAGAGTAACGTATGACACACAATGGTTACGACTGTTCTTCCGGCGATTCTTCAGCGCGCTGTCTTCGCTTGGTGGCATTGCGGCATTCCTGAGCAGTCATGTGTTCATCAGTAGGCGACGAGGTGGAAGCACTCGGAGTGCTAGAACGTAGTCGCCGAGCTTCATCTTGTGCACGACGCCTTGCACGACGTTCATCACGTTCTTCCACTGTCTTTTGTGGACGTTGTCGCTTCCTTGCCGCAGCTTGTCGCTGACGTCTCTCTTTAGCAGCCTGCATAGCAAAGTAAACACAGCGAGGCCGAAGCTCATCTTGTGCATGACGCCTAGCACGACGTTCATCACGTTCTTCCACTGTCTTTTGTGCACGTTGTCGCTTCCTTGCCGCAGCTTGTCGCTGACACAACGAGGTCGAAGCAGCGGCGAACCATCTGTTCGGCGCGGCAGCGACGCCGCTGCAGCGCGCGCCGCGCCGATGGTTCCGCCATCTGGCGGAGCTCGTCTGAAGCGGTTGCTGTTCAAGGTCAAACACGGCGTCCGCCGGGGATACGCGACGGCTCGAAACATGGCGCAGTAATCTATCGCAATAAAAACGCATCATATGTATAATAATATTTAAATTGTTTTAGTGACCTCTCTCGGCCATTTAGCATCCGATGCGTAGTTGCCGGAAGCTCGGACATGGCTCAGGCAAGGCCCATCCCATGGTCGCGTTACTTGGAACCAAACGGGGACAGAAACCCATTGCCAGCGACGCCAATCGCTTGGAAGTACATCTTCAAAAGGGGTTGTAAATATTGGAACTACTCAGTAAAAGCAAACATAAAATAACATTTTCACGTTCTTTTTCTTTTTTTTTTTGTACGCAAGCTTGCCATGAGGCATATTATAGAAACTAATGTAAATGGTTTTCCGTGAGGAACCGGAGCAGGATCCCACTCTTAGCGTTGTCGGTGAGCCATTTAGAAAGGTCCTCTTCTCTTGTTGTGGTTAATGAAATTTAGCTTCTTGATTTCTTTGAAAGAATGAGGCACAGATCATCATCATCATCATCATCATCATCATCATCATCATCATCATCAGCCTGATTATACCCACTGCAGGGCGAAGGCCTCTACCATATTTCTGCACTTAACCCGGTTCTGTGCTAGCTGCATCCACTTGACCCCTGCGAACTTCTTAATCTCATCCGCCCACCTAACTTTCTGCCGCCCCCTGCTACGCTTTCCTTCCCTTGGAATCCAGTTTGTTACCCTCAGATACCATCGGTTATCCTCTCTTCGCGCTACATGTCCTGCCCATGTCCATTTCTTCTTCTTAATTTCCCCTAGAATGTCGCTAACTTGAGTTATTTCTCTGACCCACTCTGCACGCTTCCTATCTCTTAATGTTACCCCTACCATTTTTCGTTCCATAGCCCTCTGGGTTGTCCTCAACTCTCTTGTAGAACTCTCTTGGTTAATCTCCACGTTTCAGCCCCATAGGTGAGTACAGGCAAGATGCAATTGTTGTATACTTTCCTCTTGAGCGATACCAGTAAGCTGCTAGTCTGCGAGTGCTGGCCAAATGCGCTTCGTCCCAATCTTATTCTTCTTGTTATTTCCTTTTCATGGTCCGGATCTGCGGCTACTACCTGTCCTAAGTAGACATATTCGCCTACTACTTCCAGTATTTCGCTACCTAATGTAAACTGCTGTTCCTTCCCGAGGCTGTTGAACATTACCTTAGTCTTCTGCATATTGATTTTCAAGCCTACCTTTCTACTTTTCCTGTCTAGGTCATCAATCATTATTTGCAGTTCATCCCCCAAGTTGCTTAGCAAGGCAATGTCATCAGCAATTCGCAGATTACTGAGGTATTCTCTATCTACCCTTATCCCTAACTGCTCCCATTCCAAGTCTCTGAATACTTCCTCTAAACAAGCTGTCAATAGTACTGGAGAGATTGTGTCTCCTTGCCTAACACCTTTCTTTATGGGAATTTTGTTACTTTATTTACACACAGTTATTGTGCAGTTATTGTGCACAGTTATTGTGCAGTAATTATAATGCACCGTAGTTTTTAACCGCCTTTTTTGCTTTTGTAAACCCGGCAAAACTTTCCAAAACACGATGGGCTTGCGTGTGGGAAAATGGCGGTTCAGCAGTGTCTGCTTTGTATCGTCATACAGAGGAAGGAATTGTATCGTCACGTCTTATTCTTGCGATTTGGACGCGGTACGTAACATGAACGTAGTTTCTAATGTGGCACTCGTAGGCGCACGTCGTTATGTTAGTCGCGGTAAAGCTTGTATAGTGCAAAGCTTCTCGGACGGTGCTGCGTCAGGGCTTCTCCGGGGAGACCTTCCGTCGCGGCAAGTGGCGGCATGTACTACTCGAATGGCGCCTGAATGAGTCGCTTCGGAATTTTAAATGGGAAGGTGAGCAAGCGAGCATTTAAATTCCTTTCTGGGCGCGTGGCATTCTGCACAGCCTTCCTCCTGTTACTTTGCTGCCCATTTCGGTTACTGCGTCGCATTAACCAGCCTTAACTGCATGAATCCGCTCGAAGAGTTGCTACTAACGAATATGCGTGTGGACAATAGTGTTAGGTGATTTACATGGCTGCATTAAAAGAATACGTCAAAAGAAGTGTTGCTGATAAATGACACTGCCTAGACAGTGGTGACTTCTCGTGCCTCTGCGAGTCCAGCAGCATGCTGTGAATTACTCGTTGGCGTTCCTCAGTTCTCGTTTTTGTTACGTTTTATAATACATTGATAGAATACACTTGCTCCTGTGGCACTTTACAATAGCACTTTTGTAGCGTGAGCTACACTGGCCGCACTCTCACTGGCTTCGTGTGGTTCTGCGGCAACTGTACTGCTCATGCTCGAGGAGTGAGTGACGTCACTGCTCGCAGCCAGCGGCCCTCGCCCTGGCTAGGGAGCCTACATGTTGCACAGCAAAGCCTCATCTATTCTTCAAGAGGCGGCCTTCCCCCCTCTGCTCCCCGCTCAGAGCTCCGGCCCGCCAGCAGTTCCAACCGCTCTCATGGTTGACACTTTCTAAAGCGCTGATTATGCTCTCCAAACAAAGGAATCCCCTCCATGTCGTCAGACGACACAGCTACAGCCCCCTCAGGGAGACGGAGCTACTGAACTCTCTCCCATGAAAACTGCCAACTCCGATGCCCATCCCCAATCAAAAGGAGTCGCCGCTCCCAAAAGTAGCCCCCCCCCCCCCCCCCCCCCCCGCCCCTGCCAAGAGCGATACTCGCAAGAAGCGTCGCCTTGCCTTCCGCCCCTTTGAGGAGGCCCTATCCTCCGCGGATTCTTCTGCTGGCTCCGCACCCGCGTCGGAAGCAACTGTCGGCACCACACAGGCTGCAGCTACGCCGCAGAAAAGTGCTCAACACCTTGTGGCATCAGCTGCATGATTCAGCGACGCTTCAATCGACCCACCTGCACTCTCCAACAGCAAAGCAACTGCTTTTTCGTCCCGTCGGTAGGAAAGTGGAACTTCCCAAACTCCCAGCTGTGAAGCAAATCCGCATCAACCTTGTGGGGATTCACAGTCCCCTTCCTCCATTATAACGCCGGCGCGTAATTAACACGCGTGATTACGCGCGCTGGCAGAGAGGTTGGCGGAGGAGAGGGCATGCTGGCCACCCCCCGCCGCCTCCCGGGCCTGTGGCGACGCTGCCGCGGGCTTCCCTCTTTCCTGCCGGCGTAACCGGGAGACCTCCTCTCCCGTTCCGTGTCGAGGAGCGTGACTGTAGCAACTCGCTCGGGTTCTTCGGCGAATGGGCGCGCACGCGCGCGGTTCATGATTTCCGCCGAGGAGACCACCGCCGTCACCGAGAGTCACCCATTGACCGGAGGTACTTACCGCAACGGGATGTGAGCGAGAAGCCGTGTCAGGTGAGAAGACACTTCCTCTCACCTCCCTGACGCGCTTCCCCATTAGGTGGTTTTTATTTCACCCCCGTACGCGGCGTTCGCTCGCTACACGGTGGTTGTTCTTGATTGCTATTCCTTTGCCGTGTACTCGAGCACAATAAACTCTGTTCGAGTACGTAACTCGGTGTTTGTCCCCTCTGGCCCGAACCCGCCGCAGTGGCGACTTCTCGCACCGCGGGTCGGGGGTCACAGCTCTGTCTGCTAGGGCTGGCACGTCGGACTAGGAGGCGACTGTAGCGTCTAGCCCTCCCGTGGCGCATTCTCTTGCGAGAATTAACCCCCTTTTATGGCGCCCAACGTGGGGCCAGAGGTGTGACAAATCGAGTGTCTGTGTGTACAACGCCGACACATAGACTAGCCATGGCAGTGAGCAGGACTGACCTTTCAGTCTCTTCTAATACTGCAGTGGTTATTGCACAACGGCAAGCAAGCAAAACCACCTTAACTGTTTCTATTGCGAGAGCTCAGGAGCTGACGCTAGCCACTGTGATCTTGCAATTTTCTGCGAGAGCAGGATGTCACACGACTCCACCGCTCTGTAGCAGGGTGACGCGCGGACGCTGGTGTGATGGGCATTCTCTCGTAGTGTTTTGACTTACCATGCTCTACGTGAGGACGGTCAACGTTGTAGCGTATGTATTTTTGCACGCGCACGTTGATGGCATGAGAAGTGTTATTACTATCCTTTCTGCCGTGCCCGTTAGCCAGTTCGTCGCGATAGCTCGCAGCTTCAGAGGAGGGGCGGCCTACCCGGCTTCTCGGAGTGGTGACCGTTTTAATTGCATCAGTGCAGTGGGGAGCCTAGTCAGCCTTAAGGGAGCTTTAAGAAAGCGGTAGGATCCTGTTTTTTATTTTATTTTGTCGACCAGTGTTCGACGGGCTCTGGGAGCCGAGTGGCGCGGCCGCGGTGCACATAAGGGCACGCTGGTATTGCTGCCTGTGCGGGCGTTACACAGCTTGTATTGCTGTGAGCGCATTGGATCCTTGCCGTCTGTAATCCTATAGCACCTTGCGCAATCCTTTCCCCACGCGAAGGATACACATGAGTCCTTCGAGGTTGGTCACGCCACGCTAAAACGAGCTAATCGCACATGTGCATCACGGAGCATGCGAACGGCCCTAAGACTTTTCTTCAAGTTGTGTCATTTCGCTGCCTAGTGATGTGCATGGTGGTGACGTTGTCGAATGGGTAGAACTTCCTCTATAAGTTCGCAACAACGCCACGGTTGCTGCGTTGGGCACACGCCGATGCGCGACAGAGCTGCAAGCAAAGATGGCGGAGCTAGACTTTACACAAAGCGCACCGCAATTCGAGCCCCGCTGCGTGGCCCGAGGAGGACGCACTCCCCCACCAGCAGGCAGCTGCAGCTAGAGGCAAGGCTTGGGATTTCGAGCATCGCGCCTCGTTACGACTTGCGCCCACGGCAGACGTAACTCTGACCAATGCGCGGGGAGTAATTTATTGTGCTGAGTATGGATGGGACGCTCTGTTAATATTCAGCGCATTTTGCTTCCAGAGAAAGCACGCGCTTTCTTTTGGAAAAGATCGAGTGGGGGTAGATTTGAAAAAGAAAAAAAATTGTAACTAGGGAAAAGACAGCATTGCAGCCAGAAAAGAGGGGAGCCGGCGGAGGCCACGACGACCGTTGAAGCATCGAGGAGCAGGACGTCCAAGGAGTGGCGTTCCCGCACCCAGAGCCTGCTGTTACCGTCAACCGGGCCAAGATGGACGGTTTCCGGTCGGCTGCGGAGCGAGCCAGTCAGAGTTCGTGGAACGGGCCCCTGCGTCCAGCACGACGAAAGCTGCAGCAAAGAGCCCGCCTTGGCGCCGTTCGGTGCTCGCGGCCGTGGCTTCACCAGCGGGAGCAGCTTGGCGCCCCGCTGCCCTCGCAATCGGCGGCGTCAACGACGGAGGGAAAGGAGGCCAGCCGGGAGCGAGCGGACGACCCGCTGAGGGGGGCCTGCAACACGCTACGCAACGCGAAGACGCAGTTCCTGCCCGTCCCCCGGCAGGCTGCCCTGGCTGACCGACGATGAATGCAGTAGCAGGCCTGCAGCCATCGACACTTCCAAGCCTGGCCGAGTGACGGTGAAGAAGCGGGACCTGCGGCCGCCGCACGTGTGTCCCAGCTCCAAGGTCGTCTCCTGTGGTCGTCGGCCTTGCCTCCCCCTCCGACACCCGTGGCTGTGAGCTGTCTGCAACTTTTTATATATTGGCACTTTTCTTTGGGTTTAAAAGTAAAACGGCGTTTAGCCGGCCCCCTCGGTATATCCCTCGGTGAACGTGACTACTTTTAGCCGTACGGCGGTTTTAAGGAGGGGGGGATGTGGGGATTCACAATCCCCTTCCTCCGTTATAACGCCCGCGCGTAATTAACACGCGTGATTACGCGCGCTGGCAGAGAGGTTGGCGGAGGAGAGGGCATGCTGGCCACCCCCCGCTGCCTCCCGGGCCTGCGGCGACGCTGCCGCGGGCTTCCCTCTTTTCTGCCGGCGTAACCGGGAGACCTCCTCTCCCGTTCCGTGTCGAGGAGCGCGACTGTAGCAACTCGCTCGGGTTATTCGGCGAATGGGCGCGCACGCGCGCGGTTCATGATTTCCGCCGAGGAGACCACCGCCGTCACCGAGAATCGCCCATTGACCGTAGGCACTTACCGCAACGGGATGTGAGCGAGAAGCCGTGTCAGGTGAGAAGACACTACCTCTCACCTCGCTGGCGCGCTTCCCCATTAGGTGGTTTTTATTTCACCCCCTTACGCGGCGTTCGCTCGCTACACGGTGGTTGTTCTTGATTGCTATTCCTTTGCCGTGTACTCGAGCACAATAAACTCTGTTCGAGTACGTAACTCGGTGTTTGTCCCCTCTGGCCCGAACCCGCCGGAGTGGCGACTTCTCGCACCGCGGGTCGGGGGTCACAGCTCTGTCTGCTAGGGCTGGCACGTCGGGGCTAGAAGGCGACTGTAGCGTCTAGCCCCCCCGTGGCGCATTCTCTTGCGAGAATTAACCCCCATAACCTCCACCGCAACGTTGTTGCAGTCGATGGCCCGCAGTAAGCCGACATCGCGCCCCTCCTCGCTGTCACAACTGTGTGGCATCTCCGTTCGTGCCAAGGACGCCCGCACAAATGCAAGTACCGGCATCATCTATTGAGTCGACCCTTCCCTTCCCATTGAGGACATTGATGAAAACCTCGAAACAAGTCGCCCATCGTTGGATGTTCCCTACCCGTTAAAAACGTCCTAGTGCGGTTTGCTAGTGCCGCGCCACCCGACGAGGTCGCCCTCTTCAAACTCCGCCGGCCTGTGCAAGCCTGCCTCCCCCGTCCAGTGCAGTGCACCAACTGCGGCACCTTCGACCATATCACTGCGGCCTGTAAAGCTTCGACCCGCTGCTTTCGCGATGTTGGTCGTCACAACAGAGCTGACTGTGAAGCCACCCATCCCAAGTGCGTCAACTGTAGTGGAGACATGCAGCCACTGAGCCCCGCTGCCCCCGCTGGCAGGAGGAGCGCAAAGTCGCTACCATTCTCTCGTCCTCGGGGCAATCCATGACGCGCCGAGACGCCCTGCGCTCTGTTTGTGCTCAAAAGCTTCCGGAGAATGTTCCAAGTGACGCTCCCTCTGGTCCCCTACCCCCGAGGAAATCCTCGACTCCAGTCCAAGCAGGCCACTCCTTTTGTGATGTCTACAGCGGGAACAGCCCCCAAGCAACTGCAACCTGTGCTCCAACTCAGCCACCAAAGGCTGATATGCGGGATGCTGTCATCGCAGCTCTCTCTGCCCTGCACGTCAACTCTGTGCAGCGGCCCTATAGGTGCCCAACGGGCGCTTTCCCATCATAGCTAAATCAGCTGTTTTTCGGCCGCGCATACTGCAGTGGAACTGCAACTCCGTGCGCCGTCGTCAAGCTGACCTGGTTCAGCAGCTTCCCCTCTGTGCGTTTGATGTCCTAGCCCTACAGGAAACTTGCGCACGCGGAGGATGTCCCTTTTTTTGGCTACACAGGATACAATGGTGTGATTGAGTGTGCCTCATCCGTGTGTACCGCTGTCCTGTGTCTTAAAGGCCCACTGTCCACCCTTCGGTCGAAAATATTTTCTTCCCTGGTGACTGTGAGACTTCGCCCCTAGAACGCACGGCCGCAAAATATCTTCGAAAAGAGTAACTAATAACGCAGTTACAGCCACCGCAATCACCCGATTCTGTCGTGCTTCTCTCCTTCCGTTCCCTCGCAAATGTTTTTCACTCTCCTGCCCGAGGTTGTCTAGCCTCCACAAGACAAATTCCCCTTCCTCCTCCGCCTTTGGCAGGAGGTGGGGCGTGGCACTCAGCGTGCGCGAAAAAACAAAAAATTGGGCGAGGGAGCGCGCGCCGCTGGATTCAGTCTGGCCGTTCAGGGAAAAGCGCACAGCGAGCAGTAGACACCCATCCTTCTCCCGTCAGTCAGCGAGACGGACCAATGGACGTCGTTCTCAGGAAGTACGTCATAACTTTTGCTCGACGGGCCAGCGCAGGAAACGGAGAAGCTGGCTTGCCGAAGGAGAGCATGAGAGCTTTGAGTTGTATTTACGTTGCTTTGCGGCGCACATGTCACTGTAGCATTTTGTACAGACTATCTCCGGTACCTCATCGAAACACTGGGCTTATTTGCTTAAAAGGCCCTTCCCTGGACAGTGGCCCTTTAACTCCTTCCACCCGCCTGCGAAACCTCGGGTAGCTGTGCACGTTCGCTCTAACCTCCCGCACACTGCCATCGATGTGCATGGGGTATGAGTGGTCCTTTCGAATGTGCCGCCATTGCAGTGCGAGTTGGTGACACCGATACCTCTATTGCGAGTGTATACGTTCGCCGCAACTACAACTGGGACGCCAATGTCATTTCCCGCATCGTCCACGTGCTCTCTTCGGACGCTATAATTTGTGGTGACTTTAATGTTCATCACACTCTCTGGGGATGTGCCACTATTAGTCGCCGGGGTAGAGAGCTACTCGACGCTATCCTATCTGCAGGACTTCTTCATCTCAATGAAGGTGAAGTGACTTATGTCAGTGCACGTGGTCCGTCTAGTGCAATTGATCTCTCCTTCGCTACCGAAGCCTGTGCGCGCAACTGTCGGACCCCTGACCCAAATGGGTCCAACCACTTCCCAATCGATCTGTGTCCCCGTGTGTCTCGTCACAATGTCAACACTTATAGCGTAATTCGCTGGTCACACTTGGTGAGCTGTGCGCCAATGACCGATGTGAGGCATATTTCTTCGCCCACATAAGCCAGTGTACTGCGTACTGTGGCCGCAGGTGCACCGGTGCCAGATATAAAGCTGCTCAACCTTGGTGCCGTTCGCCGTGTTGCCCAGCGTCATGCTATCCGTGCTTGTCGACCAGAACTGTGGACACTTTACAATCGTCTTGACGCGGCCCATGCAAAACGCCTCCGTCATCGAAGCTGGGCCGGCTTCTGTGCAGCCCTCTCTCCAACCTCGAACTTTCGGAGCAACTGGCCACGCAGTTTGCACCCCTCCCCCCCCCCCCCCCCGACAGCCGCCAACTTCGGGTTCGACCTGCCGATGCCCTCTGTCTTGCTCCTGGTGTACGCATAGCGCCCCTGGTCTAGATGGCGTTTCTTATGGAATACTCCGTAACCTAGACAAACCGCATCAACAGCAACTGCTCACCGCACTTCATGACATGTGGCACAGCAGTGACATCCCGCAAGCCTGGCGTGTGGCCGTTGTAGTGCCCATCCTGAAGAAAGGGGTTTGGGTTGGGGGATTTAACGTCCCAAAGCGACTCAGGCTATGAGAGACGCCGTAGTAGAGGACTCCGCAAATTTCGACCACCTGGGGTTCTTTAACGCGCGCTGACATCGCACAGCACACGGGCGCCTTGCTTTTCGCCTCCATCGAAAAGCGGCCGCCGAGGCAGGGATTCGATCCCGCGTCCTTGGGAACAGTAGTCGAGCGCCGTAACCACTGCTCCACCCCGGCGGGGGAGAAGAAAGGTAAACCCCGAAGCAATCTCACCTCGTACTGACCTGTGTTCCTCACTTCCACGTACTTCAGGAAAAGTGTTTGAAGACATGGCCCTTCATCGGCTCAACTGGGTAGCAAAGGCTACCAACGCGCTTGTCCCACGACAAAGCGGATTCCGAATCCTTCGCTCTACAGCGGACTCCAGCGTCGATGTGGTTTCGACTTTGGAGCGAGCCCTCCTCTCCCGCCATGCCGGATTTCTCATCCTGCTGGCCGTGAAAAGTGCCTTCGATTCCCTCCCACACTGGGCCATTTTGGACACACTTACGGCCATGGGGATAAGTGGACACCTTCACGACTATGTCCGTTGCTTCCCGAGTGGCCGAACTATGCGTGCGCGTTCACTCAGAGCTCAGCTCTCCTCGCCCAGTGCCGTGTAGTGTCCCTCAGGGCAGTCTCTTGAGCCCCTTTCTTTTTAACTTAGTAGCTCGCGGGTCTGGCAGACAGCATCCACTACTCAGTTCATGATGTTGTGCGTGTTGCCGTCTACGCTGATGACGTAGCGCTCTTTGCCTCCTCCCCAACAACAGTGTCGCCGCAGAGTTCGACTCTTGCAGTGCGCTCTTGACAGTGTCGTGGGTTTGCTGGCGAACATCGGCTTAAGTGTCTCCTGTGAAAAGACCAAGACACTTTTGGTACATATCCTCGTCTACAAAGCGCATTTGGGCTGCACCAAACTTCGTCTCGGCGGCCAACCTCTTCCGTGGAGGAAGCAGGTCCGGTATTTGGGTCTACTAATCGACTGCTCTCTTAGTGGTCTCCCGCAGTCAAGGCTCTCCGCAAAGAGACCCAGCAAGTCGCTGCTAAAGCACGTCGCTTCCTCGCGCGGGGTGAAGGCGCCAGACCTGCTCTACGCCAGCGCCTGCACGATGCTATGGCTACTTCAAAGGTGCTCTATGCCCTCCCTCTCGTCAACCTCGCGCCATGCAAGTGGCACTCCCTGGATGCAGATCACCGGAAAGCACTCCGTCTTTTCTACAGCCATCCAAAGTTCTCACAAGTTCCTGCAGCACATGCTGAGACACGCTTTTGTACTGTTTCCATCAGAGCGCTCAAAACGCTCCTCAACCACGTCGAGCGCATGCATCCAGCACCCGAGTTTGCGCAGCAACGTTAGCTCACGAGTAGGAAGTGCCGTACTCCTCCTCAATGAGCTCCCAAGTCAGCTCAACTCTCCAGGCCTCCCCATGTTTATAAACCGCCTCAAGTCTCCACAAACCTCCCAGGTGTAACAAACAAACGTCACACCCCGCACTATGCTCTCCAGCAAGAAGTGGCCGCTGTTCAGCATAAATTATAAGCGAACTAACTTCATGTCCATCTTCACTATTGGCTCCGTTACCAATGAATGAAACTCCGCAACAGCAGCTTTTGTTGCCCCTTCCCTGAACTTGCAAAAGAAATGCAGGCTCCCCACCTCCACCTCCTCAACCATTGCCGAGCTCGCCGCGCTTGATCTTGCACTGGACCTCGTCCTCGAAATGCCGCACCCCATCAATGCTGCAGTCACGTCTGATTCCCGCTCTGCGTTGCAGACTCTCATTCACCACGAGAGAGGCTACAACCTCCCAGTCGACATCATCGCGAAACTCGAAGAGCTGGAGGTGGGTCTCGCGTCGTTTTCCAATGGACCCCTTCACATGTTGGAGTCCACGGCAACGAAACCGCCGACCATCTAGCCAAGCAGGCGCACCACCTCTCTGTTCCCCTTCCGCCATCAGCGTCGCACTATGCTTCAGCGAGGATCATTGCTCGCTACGCTCGCCGCTACCTCCCTGACCCTGACAGACGTGTGGTTGCCAACCAGCGCATCTGCCTCCCCGACGCGCGCGTTTGACCGCTGTGGCTTTGTTTACCTCCTACGACTCCGCGTCGGTTGTGTGTGGACTGCTGGCAGGATGTACCACCTCCGTTGTGCAACCAGTGCTGCGTGTGTGCTGTGCGGTGCCTCTCGAGAAACTCTCGAACACTTGCTATGCGAGTGCTTCTGCCCTACACCAACAGCGAACCGCCCTTAATCTCGGCTACCGCCACCTGGGACTTCCCTCTGTATCCCTCGGTGAAGTGTTGTTCTCGAATTGTGCGCCTTCAGGTTGCTCCTGGAAGAAACTCATCTTCGCCCCCGTCTCTAAACCCGACGGAGGCGTAGTTCAGCTTTCGCACCAACTACACCCTATCTGCTCCTTGCCCACTCCTCCCTCCCCTCCCACCCTCCTCTATTCATCGTTTTCATCCCCTTCCCCCTGCACAGCCCTGTTGCGGTGGTCCCTAATCGATTCTAGGAGGCAGTTATAGGGCAGTGCCCTCCAATTTTTTCACATTCCCTGATTCCCCCGCCCCCTCCCCACAAAAGGAGCTCCAAGGTAGCTGCTCCTGGCACTAAGGGGCTGAGACTGGTAGGTCACCGCCGCTTGCGGCGGGGGCTTGCCTGTCACCGAATGTTTATCTGTTGTACGCCGTCATTGCACCCGCCACCGCTTCGGTGGGGACGACGGCTGTTGCGACGCGCATCTTCCTCTCCCTCTTCTTTTTCTTTCTTCTCTATTTTCTCTTCTGTCCGCACGAGGCAGCGGAGGTGGCTCAGCTCAAAAGCCAGTAGCAGGCGCGTGCATTTTCTTTTTCTTCTTCCTTCAGTCGATTTTGTTTTTCGCTGCCCGCCGCCGTGTATTGCCGTTCCCTGAAAACTGCAGCAATGGAAGTACCGGGTGCGTCACTGAAAAATAAATCACAACCTTATGTTTTGTTCGAGCATGAAGCGCAGTAGGGAAACGGAAATGCAATATTAATAAAATTGTTTTATGGATTAAAATTACTGTAAAGAGCGTAATACATCGGTTGCATCCGTCGCGCCATCTTTGCGACGTTGAATAAGTTAACTTGAAAAATCGGAGTGGCGTAAATCCGCAAAAAAAAAAAAAGAGTTTAAAGCATGTTAAACGGTGATTGTTGCTGAGAGCTGTCTCTGAATGCAACCTAAAGGTAACATACACTTACTGAAGGCAGGAATTTATTACGGTGAAGGTAATTAAATAGTGTAATCGTTGTCATACTGTCACATCCTGGCTGCATTCGCGGCTGGTTTTGCTGCTGTTAAGAACAAAAAGATAGTACTATGCAACCTTAAGGGGAACATACCCCAGGAAATATGGTCGTAATTTATTAGAATGTTGTGAATTTAAAAAAGAATAAACAACTGCGCCTACAGGAATCGATCACTTGTCTTACAATCAGGTACATGGTGTTAATCCATTGCGCCACAGAAGCGACGGTTAGTGGGGTCTTTTAATGCGCTCTTACTCGTTTTGATTCAACGCACTAAAGATAGCGCGACGGACGCAACTGGCATTGTCAGATGATTACTGCAAGCAACCTTAATCCAGCAAACTATTTTATTGCGTATGCATTTTAGTTTATGCACTGCAATGCATACTAAAAAAACAAAAAAAAAACATATTGCGTTGTGTTCTATTTTTTAGTGACGCCACCCGGTACTTCTGTTGCTGCAGTTTTCAGGGAATGGCAATACGCGCCGCCGCTACGGCCAGACGCCAGGAGTCAGATGACGTCACTCTATCGGCGCCGCCACTTGTGGAGCAGAAGCGGCGCGCGCTATTGCACATGTGCGACACGCAGGCTTCTGGTCAAACGGTCAAGCTCGCCCGCATGTCGTCATCGTCTCTGGAAGCGTGCTGACTGCGCGCTGTGATTTTGGCGCGGTTCTGTGCACCACGTGACCTTGCCTCTGAGCGTGAGAAAGCAACGCGACTGCCAGCGGCCCCATTTCGAGGCTGCTGTCGAGCAAGGATGTCGTCGAAGATGGCCGCCATTGCTGCGAAGGCTATGAAGGCGAAAGGCGGTAGGACCGCACGAAACGTTGCCTCGTCCTCCGCTGGCTCCATTGATGGTGCGAAGAACCGTCGTCGACGCCGCCGCGAGAGCTACAGTCTTTATATATTTAAGGTTTTGAAGCAAGTTCATCCAGAAACTGGAATCTCTGGCAAAGCGATGGCCATCATGAACAGCTTCGTGGGCGACATTTTAGACCGCATCGGAGAAGAGGCTACTAAGCTGACCTTCGCCTCGAGGCGACACACAGTCACGGCACGAGACATACAGACTGTGACGCGGCTGCTCCTGCCTGGTGAGCTGGCGCGGCATGCCGTCTCCGAAGGGACAAAGGCCGTCAGCAAGTACACCGCATCGATGCTAATTCCGCCGCCATCTTCGCATGAGCCGCAGCAGAAGCCTGCCCAACAGCAACCGCAAGACCGAGAGCCCCAGTCTGAGGAGCAGTCACCGCAAGAAAAGTCACAGTAATCGTGTTCCGTCTCGACTCAACACTGTGAGCAACTATCTCTGGGACGCTGAAGTTTTTGTGTGCGTTTGCTCTCTGTAATGTTTTGTGAAATATAATTTCCGGTGATACACTTCGTTTCGCACTGCATATTCTGATGCATTTTTTTTTTTTTTTTTTGCTGCCCGTGCAGAAGCTCTAAACGACTTCATCTATTCAGCGTCGCAATTATGAATCAGTGAAAGGGAGGGGAGTTGGGTGGGATTTCTTCAACCTGCTAGGATTTTTTTTTTTTTACGTTATGGCTCATTGCCGCTTTTGACTGTGCGAGGCGATGGCGCAACGAGATTCCCGGTAGGTACTACCAAAATTTTTTTCGGCATCATCGTGAGCACGCGCGGATTTCGTTTGCATGGCATCGCGTTCCGATGCGTATCACTGTTAACGATATTGGTCTAAACTGAGGCGGTGAAATCTCTGACCTGACAAGGATGTTTTTCTCGTTGCTTGTTCATTTTACGCCTATCACTTGAGCAGATGTATAAAGTTGTTCAGCGTGGAGAGGAGGCAAATGTATCACGCAGTAGCAGCCTATCATTTAAGCGATGCAATTTTATTTCAGCTGATTAGAGGAACTGGCAGTTGGGTGTGTACGACAGCGTCGACTTGTTTTGAAACATCCCCTGAATGGTGCATGTACGTACGAGGAAGATCGGAGCATACAAACATGTTACTTGAACGCTGCGCACGATGGGTACACTGCCGTAAACGAAGGTAAGTTTGTGCAGATGTCATGAAATTAGGGGCCAGTGCATTACATGATTTATGACATTACCGAAGTGTCCGAATCGGTGTGAAAACATTGCCTGATGGACATTATGCAACGTTGCTAAGTAAAGGACTCAATAGCATTGAGTTGTGATAATTAGTGGCGTTAATTTGAATTGTTGCTGTAATGTCTGGTTCTTACTATTAATCTATTGCAGTGAACAATTGTTCCTTCACTTTTGCGAATTGGAGTGCGCTCTAAGTGAGCTGCATCTAGAGGGAAAATGGTGGTTTAAGCATGGCTTGAATCTGATAAAGCGAAAGCTGTGAGCGTTGCAGCGATAGCCTCTGTAACACCCGATTTTCAAACGGCGGGTTTTTCATATTTTTTTTAAATTCGGTTTTGGGGAAGGAGCCTTATGCTTATGCTTCACGGAAATGTGGACACCTAACCAGGTCAATATTCATATTATTTTTGTTGTATGTTCAAGGTGATAGAAAAAGGCTCGGAATATAACCAGCCCTTATACATAGCATTCATTGATTACGAAAAAGCATTTGACTCAGTTGAAACCTCGGCGGTGATGCAGGCATTGCGAAATCAGGGGGTAGACGAGCCGTACGTGAAAGTGCTGGAAGATTTATATAGTGGCTGCACAGCAACCATAGTTCTGCATAAAGAAAGTAACAAAATTCCCATAAAGAGAGGTGTTAGGCAAGGAGACACAATCTCCCCAGTACTATTCACAGCTTGTTTACAGGAAGTATTCAGAGACTTGGAATGGGAGCAGTTAGGGATAAGGGTAGATGGAGAATACCTCAGTAATCTGCGGTTTGCTGATTACATTGCCTTGCTAAGCAACTCGGGGGATGAACTGCAAATAATGATTGATGACCTAGACAGTAAAAGTAGAAAGGTAGGCTTGAAAATCAATATGCAGAAGACTAAGGTAATGTTCAACAGCCTCGGGAAGGAACAGCAGTTTACATTAGGTAGCGAAATACTGGAAGTAGGAGGCGAATATGTCTACTTAGGACAGGTAGTAACCGCAGATCCGGACCATGAAAAGGAAATAACAAGAAGAATAAGATTGGGATGGAGCGCATTTGGCAAGCACTCGCAGATTATGACTAGCAGCTTACCGGTATCGCTCAAAAGGAAAGTATACAACAGTTGCATCTTGCCTGTACTCACCTATAGGGCTGAAACGTGGAGGCTAACCAAGAGAGTTCTACTTAAGTTGAGGACAACCCAGAGGGCTATGGAACGAAAAATGGTAGGGGTAACATTAAGAGATAGAAAGCGTGCAGAGTGGGTCAGAGAAATAACTCAAGTTACCGACATTCTAGTGGAAATTAAGAAGAAGAAATGGACATGGGCAGGACATGTAGTGCGAAGAGAGGATAACCGATGGTCGCTGAGGGTAACAAACTGGATTCCAAGGGAAGGAAAGCGTAGCAGGGGGCGGCAGAAAGTTAGGTGGGCGGATGAGATTAAGAAGTTCGCAGGGGTCAAGTGGATGCAGCTAGCACAGAACCGGGTTAAGTGGAGAAATATGGGAGAGGCCTTCGCCCTGCAGTGGGTATAATCCGGCTGATGATGATGATGATGTTCAAGGTGTCTACCAACCGGGAATTTTCAGAGAATGTGGATAATCTGGAAAAACTCGGGGAATTCGTGCCTATATCAGGGAAAATTAGCAGCAGTTCTGCCTAAAGGGAACTAAAGTCGCGATATTGATGGCTCGTGTAAGCAAAGCGGGCTAGTGTTGAAATATTGTACACTACGGGGTTACGCGTCCTTCCCTCTGCGACTGCCGGCCTCCCGCGTTGTGCCAAATTGACCATCCCAGCAAGGAGGCATAAAGCGTTGCGGCGTTTTGAATTTCGAAGCGCGCCGAAAGCGGACTCTCCCCCGGTGCTGTGGCCGACAGCAGAGCAAGCGCTGTTACGATATTCGGAGGAAACTAGTCCGGTAGTACAGTGCCGCATAAACGGGAGTGAAGCTGAAATGTTAGTTGACACGGGCTCTCGCATTTCGCTCATTTCTGAACAGGCTTTCAAGAGGTTGCAAGAGCGATGTACTGACAAGATTACTTGAGCGGTAAGCTCGCATGGGTGCTTTGTGGGCATCACTGGGAGTAAGATCGACATCCACGGCTGTTACTATTTGCAAATTTCCTTCGGAAAAAGAACGTTTTTTCGTGACTGTTTTGTGATTGCGGATGGGCCTGCAATCCCAGTAGACGGAATAATTGGACAGGGCATCATATCGGCCCAGAAAATTAATATTTTAACAACTGAAGGGGTCTTGGATCTACAAGAGTGCCAAATTCCTATCAAAAACTGGGGAGCTGAAATCATGAGAGAGGTCCCTCAGCGCTAGCTGTCCTCGATGATGCGTAATAACGCCTATCCGTGAGGCTGACATGCCCTTGCACTGTCAAAGTTGGCGAAACCCGTGCGCGTAGGCCAGGTTTGCGTCGTCGAGGTTGATGCTGTTTTGGCACATGGATTGACAGTGTCCGCGACTCTAGTGAAGCCAGACGAAAGATTCCGCGATCCCGTCTGTGTTGCGAACTTCACAAAAGAGGAAATAATTTTGCCCCGAAATAAGAATATTGCTACATATTGTGACGTGGTGGTGACCAGGGTCGATGGCACAAATGAAGAGTCGGTGATTGCAATATTCTTATATAGGGCACGGCGGCGTTCTTCAGGGCAGCATGGCTAATCTTGCCTGGCTTGTTGTGCAGGTTGTTACCCTCGCCCAGCCACCGCTTGATTCGGTGGGGCCTGCTCTGATAGCTTAAGTGCAGCTTCACAATGTGTACGTGGGCATCAAGTCCTCGGCGATTTCCCGGGACGACCGACTCAGGATTCAAGTCCCTGTCATCAGATGACATTACCGGCTTCCAGCGGCTGCGACGTCACCAGACAACGCTCTAAAACCTGTGGATTCTCCTCCAAACTTCAGAGGGCACGGCGGCTTTCTTTAGGGCAGCAAAGCTAATCTTGCCTAGGTTGTTGTGCAGGTTAGTTTCTACAGTCCATATTGTTCCCTCCGTTCCTGCGATTATGCACTTATGGTCCTGCCGTGCCCTCGGAAGTGTCTATTTATGCTTGTTGACTGTTGGTCCGTTCTCCTACTTCTCATGTGCGGGGATGTTGAGGCCAGCCCCGGTCCATCGCAAAAGGAGCAACTGGAGACTATTCTGGCTGAGCTCAAAGAGATGAAAGAAACTAATAAGTCTCGTGATTCAACACTCTCCGCGATAAACTCAAAACTATCAAAATTGGATGAGGTTCTGGAATTGTGCAAAGTTAATGAAGAAAGTATAAGGCAACTTGAAAAATCTGTGAAATGTTTGGAAAAAGCCCTGGCTGCGCAAGACAAAAAAAATGATAGAGTACGAGGATCGCGCACGCCGGAACAACGTCATAGTGTTCGGTGCAAAAGAAAGTCCAAACGAATCAAGAGCTGATTTAGAATAAACGATAATCCAGGAAATATGCCATGAAAAACTCGGCGTGTCAGTTAGCTCGGTCGAACGTATACATCGAATTAGCAAGCCTCACAAGGATCGACCTCGGTCAGTCGTTATTCGCTTGTTTAATTACAACGAAAAACTTGCAATTTTCCAAAACTGTTCCAAACTGAAGGATTCTGGGGTGTCCGTGTCGCATGATTACTCATACGCCACACCGCAAAAAAGGAAAAAAACTATGGCAATCCGTTGAAGCCGATGGCCAACCTGGCGATAAAGGAAAGTTAGTCCATGACAAACTACTGATAAGCGACGAACTGTATGCCTGGGACGATGCTAAGAACTGCAGGGTGCTGTTGCACAGAACGAAACAGCAGAAGGAACCATGATGCCGTTACGCTGAAGGGGTCGTCGGCGAAAAAGATTTTCGATTTATTTGTCTAAATGCGCGAAGTGTGTGCAATAAACAGGAACAGATTGAACATGTTTTACTTTCCTACGATCCTCACGTGGTGGTACTCTCTGAAACATGGCTGCAGCCTGATATACCTGACTTTTGTATTTTCCCCCCTTCATACACTTGCTACTGCAAGGACCGCTTGTCGAAGGGAGGCGGTGTTGCGATTTTGGTTACAAGCGGATTATCATCTCAGGCACTCCCATCAATCGACAGTGATCATGAAAGCGTGTTGTGCCGAATCGACTTTTATGGTAACACTATCGTTATAGTTGGTGTCTACAGGCCTCCTGAAGTTCCCCATGGCTTTATGTTAAAACTGTACGATGAGCTAGAAAGATACAGAAGGCATAAAATGATACCAGCTGGCGATTTTAATCTACCAGATATCAATTGCAAATCGCTGACTCCAGGCGGACGTGAAGTACAGAGTGCAGAAACCCTGCTCGACATCTTACTGGCGTATAATCTAAAACAGGTTTTACTCCCCACTCGTGTAACCGAATCAACGGCGTCAGTGTTAGTCTTAATCCTTTGTTCAAGTGACATAAATTACGCCACTCAAGTGCATCATGGAATATCTGACCATAAACTAGTAGTTTTCAGTTTTTCCCTCCCGCGCAGCGCTGAGAAGATTGCTTCCAAGTTTGTAACAGTAAAAAAAATTTGCCTTAGCGGATCATCCAAGTATTGTTTCCTATTTAGAAGACTCGCTGCAGTCATTTGACACAGGGGATGTTAACACACTTTGGGCAAAGTTTAAGTCTCTATGCCAATGTTGCCTTCACAACTTCGTTCCAGACAAGAAAAAGAGGGTAGACAGAATGAACCCGTGGATAACAAGAAAATAATCCACATCAAACGTAAACTTAAACGTTGCAGAAAAAAAAGCAGCTCACCACATCCATCATTAGCAGCCTAAAAGCTACACTTTCAGCAAAATTACGTGCATCTAGAGAGCGCTACTTTAACCAGACACTTACCCGTTTTGTTACCGAACATCCCAGTAAATTTTGGCAGTTTCTCTCGAACAAAGCAGGTCGTAAATTTGACAAAATAGTAGTAAATGACTCCCCTGTTACAGACAAAAAGCAGATCGCAGATGCTGTCAATACGTATTTCCAAAGCGTCTTTATTAAACCCAATGAGGCGTTCGACCACCGATCCCCCCCCTGACTCTCACACGGCTATAACTATTAGCAGGGAAGGAATCCTAGAACTTCTATTGCGCTTAGACCCGAAGAAATCAGCCGGTCCAGATAACATTCCCGCTGCTTTTCTCAAAACTTACGCTCAAATAATAGCGCAGTTCTCAGTAATAATATTTAACAAGTCTCTTGAATCTGGTATTGTGCCAGATGAATGGAATATATCCCGTGTGGTTCCGATTTTTAAAAGTGGTAGCCGAATGGAAGTCAGTAATTACCGCCCAATTTCATTAATTTCTTCTTGCAGCAAATTACTCGAACACGACCTACCTCAACAACTTCTTAGAACCATCAGGGATTCTAACAAATGCTCAACATGGCTTCCGACGAGGATTTTCAACTGCAACCTAACTGGTGCTCACTGTAGATGAACTTGCTAAAGTACTTTATAGTGGGGGTCAGGTGGACATGATTGTTTTTAGACTATTCTAAGGCCTTCGATAGAGTTCCCCATAATAAGCTGATAACTAAAATGAAAACGATAGGCGTCCCGCCCCAAATAATTAACTGGATTACATCATACTTAGCAAACCGGAAGCAATTTGTTGACATCGATGGGGCCAATTCTCGCTTCTTAGAGGTCTACTCAGGTGTGCCTCAGGGATCGGTCTTGAGCCCAGTACTGTTCAATATTTATATAAATGATCTCGTTAAAGCTCTAGACCCGTCTGTGCGTTAAGTTGTTTGCTGATGACTGTATTCTTTTCAAATCATTTAAAACAGTTGATGATCAGTTCGTTTTGAGCTCTAACCTACAGCTGTTAGCAAATTGGTGCGACAAATGGGAAATGGTTATCAACTTCGATAAAACCGTTGCTATCCATGTGAGTAAAAAAAATGACCAAATAAAGTTTGAATACCATATAAATAATAATGCAATCAAAGAGGTAAATGAGTATAAGTATCTAGGTGTCACAATATCCTCCTGCATGAAATGGACAAATCACATAGACAATATATGTTCCTCTGCCCGTAGGAAGCTTTGTTTTGTCAAGTCTCGTATGGCCAGCTGTACTAGTGCATTGAGGTTGAAAGCGTACAAATCTATAGTAAGGCCGAGCCTCGAATATGCTTGCATCGCATGGGACCCCTATACAACAGACGACGTCCAAAAACTCGAAAAGATACAACGCCTTGCGGCTCGCTTTATCTTGAATCGGTATAGGCGCCTCGACTCTCCGTCCGCTATGTTGCAGCTTGCAGAATTAGAACCACTGGTAGATAGAAGAAATAAAGCACGTCTCAGATTCCTGCAGTCACTATATTTCTCTCGACTTGGTACCCGACCCGAAAACTATATCGCCAAAGATTCCACTCGACCCTCACGCCATAAGAACAGCTTCTGTCTAGCCCCCATTTTTGCGCGCACCGACTAATATAAATACTCTTTTTTTCCACGAGCAGTGTTTGAATGGAATGCTCTACCCCCAAGTTCTGAATTCTTTCACCCTCCTTGATTGATGTACTGTAGCTGTTAGGTGCTGTGCATTTTGTTATTTCGTCTCATTGCATCATGTACTTGCTGTGTTATTCGAAATTAATGCATAGATTGTATGACTGCTTGCTCTTGCTGGCCTTTTTGCGCTTGCTGATGTCTGATATACTGTCACTTATGTACCCTTCCTCTCCTGCTTGGACATGCGACATGTCCGCAGTATTTCATAAATAAATATAATATCAGTGCGCTGTGGAAGAACCAAAAGATGAAAAAGTGCTTGCGGTCACAGATCATTGCCAGACATTGACAGATGATAAGATAACATCTCATTTTGATGTATCTCACATACCTGAGGAGGACTTGGCCCAACTGAGGAATGTAATCAAGGCATAGTCTTAAGTTTTTTCTCGAGGCAACTTTGACCTCGGGCAATGTGAGGCAATCAAACACCACATAGACACATGGGGGCGGTTCCTCTGTGTACCAGAGGGCCTACTGCATTCCTTATGCGCAGCGCGAGGAGATGGCCAAGCAAGTGCAGGATATGCTGAAAACCGGAATCATAAAACATTCCAAGTCCCCGTGGGGTTCACCTGCACTATTGGTTGAAACACCAGATGGGTCATTCCGTTTTGTAGTTGACTAAAAGAAGCTAATCAGGGTCACCCAAGTTGACCCGTATCCGCTGGCAGGTATCCAAGAGACCTTGTCACAGTTGGTATCGGCCAAGTACTTTCCGGTTGCGGACTTGGTCTCTGGCTTCTGGCAAATTGAGATAGATCCTTCTGATAAGAAAAAAAAACGGCATTTAATACGACCTGTGGTTATTGTCAATGGACGAGAATGCCCATGGGATTAGTAAACAGTCCTGCTGTCAGGCAGCGAACCGCCGACGTTGTGCTCGAGGGGTTGGCTGGCCACATATGTCACGTGTACATGGATGACATAATCATCTATAGCTCTACGATCGAGGAGCTCATGATAGATATATTGAGACAGTTCTGAGGAGAATGAAAGGCGCTGGGCTGAAGTTGAAACCGAGAAAGTACCAAGTTTTGAAGGTGAAAGTAAAGTACCTCGGACATGTGGTGTCTTCCAACAGCGTGCAACCAGATGAGGAGAAAGTTTAGGCGATTCTTCGCTTTCCCAACCCAAGCGGTGTCACACAGGTGCGAGAGTTTATGGGCTTAGTAGGGTATCACCGACGTCACATCGCAAACCTTGCGCAAATGGCTAAGCCACTGACATTGCTAACAGCAAAACACACACATTTCGAATGGATGGCCGAGGCACAAGCTGCTTTCGAGAATCTGAAATGAAAGCTCGTTGAAGCGCCAATACTCAAGCACCTTGACATTAGGAAGGAGTTTAATGATGATGAACGGATTTTTATGGCGCAAGGGCTTATCTTAGGCCAAAGAGCGCCAAACACAAGGTGAACTGTCAACTGAAGTTAATTAAATGTCCGAGGTATGGTGTTTAATGATGTACTTAAAAACGGTAGTGTATAGGGCCTAAAAGTTCTTTCGGAGTGTATAGTCTAGATACAGTAGTGTATAGGGCCTAAAACATTGAATTGCGGTGTATAGTGGTCTAAGTAAAAATTAAAAGGAGACATGTACGTGTTAAAAGGCTAAGCTGCCTCAGCAACAATTTCTTTAAAAGAAAGCCATTTAAGTAAAAGAAACGGGCTGACGCCCACGTTGATAAATGATGCCATATAAAAAGCCAACTCTTAATAAATATATAAAACTTCTTTCTACAGGGAACATTGGATGATCGCCAAGATGGATGGATGTGTGGGTATTTGTTTCATGTGTAATTCGGGAAATGGACGTCTCCTATGCTACTCAAGTCTCGGACATTCAATTAAAACATGGAGCACTGTTAGCCGGTCACCGAATCTTGAACAATGTGGTGCAGGAGAGTTTGTTAAAAGGTATGAATGTGTTGTATATGTGTGACCTATTCTCAGCCTGCACAAAGCTACTTCTTTGAATCTGTTTCGTGTTTCTGTAGTGTACTTGCCTATCCTTGGTTTTATTGTGTGTAGTTTATTTTCAGTTGCTGTGTCCCACTCCTCTTGCCATTGTTGTCGAATCATGTTTTTGATGTGTGGCTTGAGGTCCTGATATGATATGTTGTCAATGTCTGTAGTGTTTCGAAGGGCAGCTGATGCAGCAAGCCTATCAGCTGCCTCGTTAGCGGTGGTCTGGCACCGAACACAATGTAATTTTAAGTTCTAGTTTATGGGCAGACATAAGGGTGTTATAAAGAGAATTCAGGACTGGGTTCTTATTATACCACTTCGAAAAGGATAGGGACGTTAAAACACTGAGGGAGTCTGTGTAGATGATCAATGTCTGCATTTTATTTTCTATAATGTGGTCTCACAGCTAAAAGGACACCATGGCATTCAGCGGTAAATATACTTGTATGTCTGTTCAGTGTTTTTGACTGTGGAAACTGTGGTCCATGTGCTGCACAAGAGGTTTGAGCAGACTTTGAACTATCAGTCTAATACTCATTGCATATATACTTTGCCTGAAGTGACTTGAAGTGCTGCTGTATGGCAATAGGGGACGCATGTTTCCCGACTTCATAGAATGATAGATCACAATTAACAGCGTGTATTTCCCAAGGAGGAAATAGATCTTTCATGGAAGTTGTATGAATAATGGTCAATATGCGTAGCCACTCTGATTGGGTATGGTGGCGTTAGTGATGGTTTTCTTGAGAAAAGTTCTGTGCTAGTTGTGTCAAGCAGGAGCCGGCGACATGGATGATCCAGTTGGCATAGTGCCTTCGTGGCATAAGTTACACAAGAAAATTCTCTTCTTCGTTGCAGTGACCATCGGTTCGCCTCGACATAAAGACTAGCAATTGGGCTAGTTCGAAAAGCGCCCGTGGCGAAGCGAAGGCCGAGGTGGTGCACGGGATCGAGCAATTTTAGAGCAGAGGATGATGCTTACCCATAGACCATCGAGCCATAGTCAATGCGTGATAGAACTACACTATTCAGAAGACTCAGAAGCCAGTCGCGGTCTGTGCCCCATGACCGGTGAGAGATAATTTTTAGCAGAATCATTGCTTTGAGACACTTCAGTCGCAACATGTTTTATGTGGGCAATGAAGAAAAGTTTTTCGTCAACAACTACGCCAAGAAATTTGTGTTCCTTTTTAAAGGCAAGGCTATGGCCATTCAGTGTAATGTTGGGGTCAGGTCTGATGCCACGCTTCTTAGAGAAAAGTACACACTCTTTTCAGAGTTAAATTTAAACCCATTGTCATCAGCCCACCTGGACAATTTGTTAACACCTAGCTGAATCTGTCGTTCACAGATGGCCAGGTTGCAAGATTTGAAGCTTATCTGGACGTCATCAACATAAACAGAACAAGAAATGGTTTTTGGCACCACGCTGTTTAGCGAGTTCATTTTCACTATGACAAGTGTGCAACTGAGAACACCACCTTGAGGGACACCATTTTCCTGTATGTACTGCTTTGAGTATGCATTGCCAACACGAACTTTGAAGGTCCGTTCAGACAAGTAGCTTCGTATTGTATTCAACATGTTCCCTGTGATACCAAGAGAGAAGAGTTCGCGGATGATACCATAGCGCTAAGTGGTATCATATGCTTTTTCAAGATCGAAAAAGACAGATAAACAATGTTGTTTGTGTACAAAAGCATCCCTTGCATACGACTCAAATACAATGAGCTGATCAGCTTTTGACCGCCCAGCTATAACGCCAGCTTGGTTTTGATGAAGAAGACCATTGTATTCAAGGAAATGTGGAAGGCGACGATTTACCTTTTTTTTTTTTTTTTCAAAAAGCTTGCATAAACAGCTGGTTACAGCAATAGGCCGATAACTGGCAGCAAGAGTGGGTTCTTTTCCGGGTTTTAATATCGGTATAGTGATCGCTTCCTTCCATGCTTCAGGAAAGCCTCCTGTGGCCCATATTTTATTATACAGGCAAAGTAGGGTTTCAAGCGTGTCCACATGCAGGTGCCTGAGCATTCCATATGGGATCCTGTCAGGACCTGGTGCTGTGTTCCCACATGTGCCTAGGGCAATCTTCAGCTCCTGCATGGTGAAAGGGCTATTGTACCCTCCTGTGCACGGTCTTTTATCGCATATAGGCTTCCTCTCCTCAGTTACTTTGTGCCGCAAAAAGGAATCTGCATAGTGTGCTGAGCTGAATGTGTATTCAAAGTGTTGCCCTAGTATGTCTGCTTGATGTTCATCAGTCACCACTAGGGCTGACAAGGGGTGTTGGGAGAGTGCTATATCCTTTGAGTGCTCTTATCCGGTTGTATACTTTGTGTGCATCAGAATAAGAGTTCACAGAAGAAGAATGATGACCAGCTTTCTCGCTTGGAGATGCGTCGAACACGCCTGCCATTTGCTTTTGCGCGCTTAAATCCTATTAGGTTTTCGGCCGTGGGGTATCGGCGTAACTTCGATCATGCCCTGTTTTGTGTTTCACGGGCAGTCTTACATTCTGCATTCCACCAGGGCCTTCGTTTGTTTCGTGGCTTACTTGATGTTTGTGGAATGTATTTTTCTGCAGCATCTATAATGTGCAGCGTGATCAAGAGTTGAGATTCGTCCACGCCTAAGGCAGTAACTGATGAACAGGGCAGAGCTGAGTGTTCCCTGAACATCTCCCAGTTGGCCGCATATTCTTTAAATTTCCTGGGACCAGACACATTTACATTTTTATTGCCTGTGTACTTCACAGAGATGGAAAAATGGTCGCTTCCATATAGATTGTCAGTAACAACCCACCCTGCAGCTGCGAAGAGCATCGGAGTGCCAATGGCTATATCAATGGCTGTGTACGTATTATGAGCTGAGCTGTAGTATGTTGGCTGTTTTGTGTTGAGCAAACATGATCCTGAAGACAACAAGAATTTTTCAATTAGTGCACCTCGGAAGTCCGTTCTTGTACATCACCATAATGGGTGGTGGGCATTAAAGTCTCCAACCAGCAGCCATGGTTCGGGAAGTTGGTCAATCAGCTTTTCAATATTTTGTTACATAGTCTATGATCTGGCGGAATATAAAGCGAACATACTGTTGTTATCTTATCGAATATTAAGGCTTGTATTGCCACTGCATCTAAGTCTGTGTTAAGCGAGATGTTTCGACAAGCAATCGACTTTTGAGTTACAATGGCAACGCCACCGGTGGGGTGAGTACTGCCTTGCCTATCTTTCCTGAATACACGATACTGCTTGAGAAAACTTGTGTCGGTTGGTTTCAAATGCGTTTCTTGCAGACAAACTATGTTTGGTTGGCGTTCGGCTAGGATTTCATGTACGTCATCTAGATTTTTTAGGAGTACTCGGCAGTTCCAATAAATGATGCTCTCGGTAGCCATTTTGGTAAGTGTGGAAAGAATATAGAGTAGTATTAAGACTCGCCGCCCTTATCAGGTGGCTTAACTGGTGTATGTTTTTTTTTTATTTGAAGCGGTCCAACAGGCCTCGACTCGTGGGCGGACTCCCTAGGCGCCACTAACACTGCGGAGTCCATGCTCACCTCCATCGCCTCTGGTGAAGGTATGGAGGCAGGAGATTTTCCAAGAGGAACCAAGTCCCACTCAGATGTCTTTGGTGTCCCGGACGTCTGGGAGAAAGTGACCTCTGGGATTGCAAAGATTGGTGCATCCGGTGGCTGCTTAGTGAGGAGCCGTGGTGGGAGCACGTCAGCAGCATTGCACTGCGTGCCCACCGTTACTAGACGCGGCCTGGCCCCTCTGCGGGCTGCGTTAGCATAGGGAGCTGAGGAAAGCATTCTGTGCTTTTTTCGCAGCTCTCCGTATGTTATCTTCTCCGTTACCTTCATATTATTTACTTCCTTTTCGACCTGAAAGGCCGCACAGGACCATGAGTATTCAGGTTGGGTGCCCTTACAGTTCACACATTTGTAGTCAGTTGCACTGCAGTTTTCTGTTGCGTGGTCGTGTGCGCTGCACTTTGCACAGGTAAGGCGTCCTCGGCATGTCTGGCTGCCATGCCCATACCGCTGGCACTTGAAACACCTGCGGGGGCTTGATATGTACGGGCTAACATTGCAGCGGATGAATTCCACGTTGATGAATTCAGGGAGTGTGCTCCGGTTGCAACGGAGAACAATATGTTTCGTTCTTACTTCCTCATTCTTTCGCCTGATTGTTATCCTTCGAACTGCAGTTACACCTTGGTTCTGGAGGCCCTCAAGGAGATCAGATTCTGTTTCGTTTAGGTGGTCTCGTTCAGAAATCACTCCCTGGCAGCTGTCCAGACTGCGGTGCGGTGATACTTGAACATCAAGGTTAGCAAATGTCTTTGTTATGAGGAGCTTGTCTGACTGGCTTTTGGCTGATACCTCTATTAGTAGGTCACCAGATCTTAGTTTTTTGGCTTTATAGTTTGCCCCAATGATGGCCTTCAGCGAGTTGGCAATCAGAAAAACTGATAGCTCGTTTACAGGTTTATACTCTGTTATAGAGCGCAGAACAGGAAACTTTGGGAAGTTATCAGTTGGTGCCATGATTTGTTGCGTGACTTCGGTGCGACCCCTTTTCGGAGGTCGATCGTGTTTTTTTGAAGATAGTTTTTCCGTACACTATGGATAGTCTAAGGGGTCCTAACATATGTCGCTTCTGGTTCACCCTTATACGCAGAGGAGGTCCCGGAGCCCCTCACGTGGTGGATATGCGAGGAGCCCGTCGGCCGAGACTTGACCACGGCCTTGACCGCCACCGTTCATGGTTTCCTCCATCCCGTTTCAACCTTTCGCCACGGTATACGGATAACAACTTCGGAATGGGGGCTCGGGGTCCATGGTGGCGACAAGCACCAACACCTCGCTACACAAGGTGCCCCTGCGGGGAGGAAGGAGTGTTATGACCGTGCATGGTCCGCACTTGGGCGCACTATTGTTCGCCTGTGGGCATGGATATGTGCTGTGGATATGTGCTGTTGGTGTAAGGGCTCTAAGTGAGCCTGTTTCCATGAATCTTTTTGTGTGAGCCTGCTTTGCTTTGTCGAGACCCTGCAAATGCCAAATTGGCCCTGTCAAGGGAACGTCAAGAAAAATACAAAGAAACGTCGCCCTGTGAGAAATAGCCGGATGTGCTTTTGTTCAATTGTTCACCCTTCCCGTCGAGAAGCGCTATTGTCAAGTGAGGAATGCCTATTGTCCAAAGGAGACGATCGGAGTGACACATCCGCGTACGTACAGGAGAAGAAAGGAGCATGATGATTACGGCCATTAGAGGATTTCCCTGGAATGCAGGAAAGAGTTGCAATTGCCGGAAAGGGACAATGCTGGGAGCAGTATGTGGCGCGCACGTGGGTTTCTGAGAAGGAAATCCACTTGCTGGAACCACCATATCGGATCTTTGCAGAAGAATAGAAATGTACCTCCTCGCCGTTCCCAAGCTCTACCCGCCAACAAGTGACCACGCCAAACGAAACAATACCGGACCAGTCAGTGCATCAGACCATCAGTGCAGTGATGTGTTCGATTGGATGCCGATATCTGAGGGGCGTGCCCTGGAACTGGTTGGTCAGCATCTTCAGAGAGGGGCTGGACATAGGGGGTTTTAAGGACGTTGCAGAGCACGAAATGACGCTCTGAGCCCTGGGTAAACGGCTCATCCAGACGCTTCTCGCTATGAACTCTTAACGCTTGCCATTTTGCTGATATATCCTTCTTTTTCATGTAAATAAGTTTTCTCAAAGTGCCATTAAACCTGCTTGTATATATTTTACCAACTTCGATAATTCAATCCTTCTTCAACCCGGAGTCTCTGCACGCTACCAAGTGAAGGCCTGGTAGACTTAGTCCCAGCGTCACGACAGCCCGGTGAGCAGGACGCTGCATATTGCCGCGAACCCTTCAAAACTCTATTTGTTGTTTTTTTTAACAGCCGCCGGCATACGGCCTTATCACTTTGATTCTGGATCGCGTATCAGTTCTGTATTCTTTGTTTGTTAATGCTCGATGTCGCGAGACGGCCCCTTTATCACTTTTGTTGTAGCACAAGATGCACCGAGATCTGTCTCGAAGGTTCTGGCCACTCGGGTGTCTTTCCACAATGTTCCAGCCCGTGCTCGTCACTGTTTGCGACGTTATCTAGATTGTTCTGTGCAGCCTTTAAATTGAGCGTTGACGAGTGCGACGGGCATTCTTTGTTCGACGATCGACGAGCACGTTTGTTGCTATCGCCGCCGCCGAGTTGCTTAGTTCTTTTGCGGGCGCAAGTCAGCCCAATAAAGAGTTTCTTCAGTGCAATCATCGACTCTTCATTTGTGTCATCGACCTTGTCACCACCACCTGACAATATATTTGCAGACGCAAGCACAAAGGCTTACGGCGCCGTAGCCTACCTTTGCACCGAAAGCAGTACTGGGCAGTGCACGTCCACCTTGGTAATGTCGAAATGCCGTGTGGCTTCAGTAAAACCTGTCACACTTGCAAGGATGGAGCTGATGGCTGCATGCTGGCGTCACGACTTTGCCAATTTTTGAAAGCCAGTCTCGAAGTCGAGATCGCCAACGTGTATATGTGGACGGATTCCATGATTACTCTCAGCTGGATCCGTGGAGATGCGGCAAGGTGGAAGGAATTTGTCAGAAACAGCGTCACTGAGATTCAACAGAACACGGAAGGCACGACATGGAAGCACTGCCCAGGGAAAACGAACCCTGCTGACCTCATGACCAGGGGATTGACAAGCGCGCAACTGAAATCCAGCGAGCTCTGGTGGAGCGGGCCACCGTGGATTACAAGCGCAGCTGAGAAATGGCCAGCCGTACCAAAACCGGCCGACTTCACCGCTGAAGAGCTTGAGCAGAAAAGAGGTGTGGGTGTATTACGTTCCACCTGTTATCAAATAGAGGTGTTGTTGGATCTAAAAAGGTTCAGCTCCGCGTCGAGAGGAGACAGAGTAACGGGTTGGATTTTCCGATTTGTGCGAAATTTGAGGATTGCTGACAAAACATCAGGCCCTTTAACTGCGGAAGAAATTGAAGGTGCAAAAACATTTTGAGTATAAAGGGCTCAGCGGTCTGAATTCTCGGAGGAACTCGAGCGCACAAAGAAAGGCAACCGCATCCCGACCGACTCACCCTTTAAAGATTTCACGCTCTTGACAGATAAAAACGGCCTACTGAGAATTCAAGGGCGGATCTGCTCAGCGAAGACAACGCTCGATGAGCGGCACCCAATTGTGCTTCCCAGGCAACATCGATACTCATCTCTGTTGGTGCACCAAGCCCATCGACAGCTGCTCCACGCAGGCGCCAGGGACACACTTGTGCAGCTACGAGAGAAGTACTGGATTGTGCGCGGCCGTCAGCTGGTGAAAAGTGTGGTGAGGTCGTGTGTGGTGTGTGGGCGGCATAGTGCTTCCCATTTCGATGCACCGACCGGGCTCCTTCCACCTGATCGAACGTCTCAAGCAGACCCGTTCTAGGTCGCGGGCCTGGATTTCGCCGGACCCCTCATGGTGAGGGAGAACAGTCAGACGCTGAAGTCATATATTGTGCTGTTTACACGTGCTGTGACGCGGGCCGTGCATCTTGAGCTTGTTGTGGACATGAGTACTGAGCGTCTAATTCAGGCGTTCCGATGATTTGTGTCGCGAAGGGGCTTGTGCCGAATCATTTACTCCGACAATGCTCTTTCGTTTAAACGAGCCTCGAAAGATATGGGCGTTTTGGGGAAGCTCCTGCGACACCCTGACACACAGGACCATTTCGCCAATTCAGGCATAGAATGGAAATTAATCGCTGAGCGCGCGCCGTGGTGGGGCGGGTTCTACGAGAGGCTTGTCCGTCTTGTGAAAAGCGCGCTGAGGAAAACGATCGGACCCCACTGGCTAGACGCTATTGAGTGCAGTGATGTGTTCGATTGGATGCCGATATCTGAGGGGCGTGCCCTGGAACTGGTTGGTCAGCATCTTCAGAGAGGGGCTGGACATAGGGGGTTTTAAGGACGTTGCAGAGCACGAAATGACGCTCTGAGCTCATCCAGACGCTTCTCGCTATGAACTTTTAACGCTTGCCATTTTGCTGATATACCCTTCTTTTTCATGTAAATACGTTTTCTCAAAGTGCCATTAAACCTGCTTGTATATATTTTACCAACTTCGAAGATTCAATCCTTGATCAACCCCGAGTCTCTGCACGCTACCATGTGAAGGCCGGGTCGACTTAGTCCCAGCCTCACGACAACTGGTGACCAGCGGTGGGATCTGAATCTACAAGCCACAACATCTGGTGATTGGAGGTGGATCAGAATCTACAAGCCACAACATCTGGTGATCGGAGGTGGCATCTGAAGCTACAAGCCACATCTGGTGATCGGAGGTGGCATCTCAAGCAACAAGCAGGAGCAACAATCGGCCAACAAGAGAGCAGCTCGGAACAACGATCGCATGTGTGGGTGAGTGCTTGGCTTTTCTTCTGATGCGGACCAGGTTCTAAAACAGGGTTAGATTTTAGAACTGGTAAAGAGTGTTGAAACGCCTTTAGGTTTGGTAGTTTGCACAGTTGTTTTGGAAGTAGCCGACACTCGGAGCGATCATGGACCTACAAAAGCTGCAGAAACCGGAACTGTTGCTATTGTGTGAGTAATTGGGAATTTTTACAAGTGGTTTGGCACGAAAATCCTTGATTATAAAGGCAATCACTGATTTGGGAACCGATGATGAGGAGCTCAGTGAAGCATGGAACCTCATCGGACAAAAAAAGGAGAAGCAACTCAGACAGCAGAAAGAGCGGGAAAAAGAGGAAAAGAGGCGTGAAATTGAGAGAGAAGCAAAAAGGCTGGAGCAAGAAATTGAGCTCCGGAAATTAGAACTAGAGTTGAGCAAGAGGTCGGGCAATTGTCCCCAGCTAGCGGTAGCTGTTCTCAACAAGGAGGCAGATTTCAAGATGTCAAAGTACATGCAGCCATATGTGATATCAGGAGATATCGGTTTGTATCTGGCTAACTTTGAGCGAACCTGCGAAAAACTGTCCTTCCAGCGAGACACTTGGTCTCAGAGATTATTGACGGTTCTGCCCTGCGAGGCAGCGGAGGTTGTCGCGCGGCTAAGCAAGGAGGACGCGGACAACTACGAGAAGGTCGAAGCTTGCCTCCTGAGAAAGTATAGGCTTAGCGCCGAGGCGTTCAGACAACGTTTTCGGAACGCTACTAAGTCCAGGGACGAGAGTTATCCTGAATTCCTGTACAATTTAAGAGTCAATTTGGGCGAGTGGCTAAGGAGCACAGATTCCTACAGTGATAGGGACGCTGTAGTCGAGCGAATTCTTTTGGAGCAGTTTTATAACTGCCTCCCAGAAAATGAAATTGGTTACAGGACCGAGGCGACATTAAGTCGGCAACTGAAGCTGCCGAACTCATTGAGGAGTATGCTTCGCGCCGACAATTCAGCAACCCAGCAGTGGATAGGCCCCGCAATCCCAAGTTGAGTGTGAATAACCGCCAGGAAAGGCACTTTGCTAGAGTTGCAAACGAAGAAAGGAAGGTTTCTTCAGGCAAACTCCCTAGAAAGGACGGCAGTGAGAAAAGTGGGGAAGTGACCAACGCGCAGAACACAAAAAATAAGCTTGAGGCTAGGAAGCCGCTCACATGCTTTAAGTGTAATGAGCAGGGCCACATTGCCGTCAACTGCCGGAAAGAAAAGATTGCTTTCTCGTATGTCAGTGACTGCGATGAAAATATGCAGCTTTTGGAACCCTACCTGCATGACCTAGTAGTCAACGGGAAGCCTTGCAAGGTACTGCGCGATTCGGCGGCAACGATTCGGCGGAACGGTCCATCCGGCGTATGTGTCGCCTTCCGACTATACAGGACAGTGTGCATGGATCCGCCAGGTAGTGGAGGAACAGAGTGTGTGCTTGCCAATCGCGAACGTGGTCATCGAGGGCCCTTTCGGCGAGTTAAGAACCGAGGCTGCCGTTTCAGGAAAGCTTCCTAAGTGCTATCCGTATTTGTTTTCCAACAAATCGGACATGCTACTGCGAAAGACGGGCATCCTTTTCGGAGACAGAGTTGTGCAAGCCTTAACACTTTCAAAGGCGCAAGAACTAGCTACACTGCTCATTCCAGAAAAATCCACAGCGGAGGAAACGGCAGTTAAAACAGTGGTCGATGCGGAAGATAGCGGGTCAGAAAACTTTGAGAGCGAGGCATCTCAGATAAGTCAACTTGAAAGTGAGCTTGATGAGACGCGGACTGAGGACGTTCTTGAGAGTAACCTCTTGCCGCCAGTGTCTAGTAATCTCACGAGACTTTTAAGTGGAACCCGAGAGGACTTAGCTATGGAGCAAGCCAATGATCCCAAGATACAGGAGATAAGGGAGCGCCACCGCGCCACTAAGACAGCAGAGAATATTTCTTTCGAGATGAGAAAGGGAGTGCTGTATCGCTTATTCAAGGATAAGCGCGGAGTAGAGCGGGACCAATTAGTCGTTCCGCAAAAGTACCGCGAAGACTTACTGCGACTTTCCCATGGCAGCTCGTGGTCATGTCACCTTGGAATAAGGAAAACAAAACAGAGGCTGTTGCAAGAATACTATTGGCCTGGATGGTTTAAGGACACGGAAAATTTTGTACGGTCATGCGACACGTGCCAGCGGGTCGGAAAGGAGCAAGATAAGTGGAAAGCTCCGATGGTGTTAGTACCAATCATTACCGAGCCGTTTCACCGGTTAGTAATGTAGTTGGGCCACTTCCTGTGACAGAGTCAGGGTACCGTTATATCCTCAGTATGTTATGCCCCGCCACAAAGTTTCCAGATGCTGTTCCGCTGCGCGAGGTGACGTCCGAGAGTGTAGTGGATTCGCTGCTGTCAGTGTTTGCACGAGTTGGATTCCCTTCCGAGGTCCAAAGTGATCAGGGTAGCATTTTCACAAGTGTCCTCCCCACCTCATTTCTCGAGCGATGCGGCATTAAGGTAGTGCATAGCTCGATCCACCATCCGCAGAGCAACAGCGTAGAAAGATGGAATTCTGTTCTCAAACGAGTCCTGAGGGGACTGTGCTATGAAAACAAGCGCGAATGGGATACCTGCCTACCTGCAGCACTTTTCGCTTTGCGGCCAGTGCCGCACGAATCCACTGGATTTAGCCCAGCCGAGTTGGTGTACGGAAGGTCACTGCGCTCACCTTTGCGAATGGTGCGCGAAGCCTGGGAGGGGCGCGGAGAAGACCCAACAGTAGTAGAATTCATTCTGAACCTCTTGAATCGCTTACATAACACTAAGGAACTCGTTGAGGCCAGCATGAAGTCAGCCCAGGCTCGTTCCAAAGTGTACTATGATAAGTCAGCCCGTCAAAGGACGTTTCGTATCGGGGACGTGATGTTGCTGAGAGGTTCAAGGCAGAATAAGCTCGAAGTACAGTGGGAAGGACCTGCTGAAGTCGTTGCAAAGCTTTCTAACACTAACTACGCAGTGAAAATCCCCGGTAGGCGTAAAGAAGTGCGCATTTATCATTGCAATCTTATGAAGCCTTATGTGCAGAGGGAAGCCGTGGTAAATCTAACGTTAAACCTTCCCGAGGAGATAGGGGACAACTTGATTTGCCTCAGCGGAAAAGAAAGCAACACTCAGGAGCTTCTCAAAAAGACGGAGCAGAGAGGAGAACTAAAGAAATCCCAGCTGTCCGATCTGGGAGAGATAATAACAGAGTTCGAGGCGTGCTTCGTCGACAGGCCAGGCAGGACTGATTTGACTGAGCACGATATTGAGCTGACTTCAGACGTGCCAGTGCGATCAAGGTGCTACCGATTTTCTTCAAGGCAAAGAGAAATTCTGGATAGGGAAGTAACTCGCATGCTGGAATTGGGAGTAATAAAACCCTCGGAAAGCGATTATGCTTCGCCTATGATCTTAGTAGAAGCTCCAGGTAAAGACCCTAGGCCTGTGGTAGACTACCGAAAGCTGAATTCTCTCACCAGGAATCAAGTGTATCCTATTCCGAATATCGAGGAGAGAGTAGAACAGGTCAGTAGAGCGGCATATGTGACTACGCTGGACCTTACTCGAGGATACTGGCAAGTACTGCTCACTGAACGCGCCAGCAGATACGCGGCTTTCGTCACTCCGACGGGCAGCTACCAGCCAACAATGATGAGTTTCGGGCTCAAAAATGCTTCATTTTGCTTTTCCCGGCTCAAGGATAGGGTTTTAAAGGGGTGTGAAACATTCGCGGTGCCTTATTTAGATGACATTGCGGTTTTTTTCCGACTCATGGGCGGACCATATGGTACATCTAAGAGCTGTACTCAGCCTTTTGCGTCAAGCTCGGCTAACCATAAAGGCCGAGAAATGTTGCCTGGCAAGGGCGACCGTGGACTACTTGGGTCACAATGTAGGTCAAGGTTTCAGGAAACGCAGCGAGATTAAGATTTCAGCGGTAGCAGACTACCCGCGGCCGAGCACGAAGACGGAAATTCGGGCATTCCTGGGGCTGACGGGATACTACAATCACTACATCCCTAACTATTCAGCTTTGGCTAGCCCTCTGACCGACGCTCTCCGCAAGACAGAACCGACAAATGTAGTCTGGGACGAACAAAAGGAAGCCTCCTTCGTAAACCTGAAGGCTGTGCTGATTAGCCGTCCGGTATTGCGAGCTCTGGACTATGACCGAGAATTCACGGTCCAGTGTGATGCAAGTGATCGAGGACTAGGTGCTGTTCTCTGCCAGAGAGATGACGACGGTAATGAGCACCCCGTGCTCTACCTGAGCAGAAAACTGAGTTCTAGAGAGAGGGCTTATTGCGGGTCAGAGAAAGAGTGCGCTTACATTGTATGGGCCATTCAAAAATTGGAGGGGCCAAATTCACCGTAGAGACGGACCATGGTCCCCTGGCTTGGCTGCAAACTGCGACATCGAAGAACAGTCGCTTTCTGAGGTGGAGCTTGATTTTACAGCAGTACAATTTTGAAATAACATACAAAAAGGGGAAGTTAAATGAGAATGCGGACGCGCTTAGCCGCTGTTTCTAAGCGGTCCGAGTTGCTCCTCACCATGTATCCAAATTGATACTCAGGTTCTTTTTTTTTTCGTGAGCTTGTATATGTGTAACTATGTAAAGCAGCACGTTTGGTTTTCTAGGCATACGTGGGTCGTGAACGTCTTGAGTGTGGGCTCTTCTCGGACAACGATGGCAGTTTTCTTTTCAACTGCTCTCTTCAGACGGGAGCCGAGTGCTTGCTTAGACATGTGGTTGATTTCAGAGACAGCTCAAGCAATTTGGCCTACGACAATCAAGACAACGCGACAAGCAACAGCGAGCTTCAAGCGTTCATGTGCAGGCCATCATGCAGCAGCTGCGACTGCTGCCCTCCGTGACTCTTCTGGCGGGGGAGGAGGCTGTTATGATGCATGGTCCGCACTTGCGCGCACTATTGTTCGCCTGTGGGCATGGATATGTGCTCTGGATATGCGCTGTTGGTGCAAGGGCTCTAAGTGAGCCTGTTTCCATGAATCTTTTTGTGTGAGCCTGCTTTGCTTTGTCGAGACCCTGCAAACGCCAAATTGGCCCTGTCAAGGGAACGTCAAGAAAAATACAAAGAAACTTCGCCCTGTGAGAAATAGCCGGATGTGCTTTTATTCAATTGTTCACCTTTCCCGTCGAGAAGCGCTAGTGTCAAGTGAGGAATGCCTATTGTCCAAAGGAGACGATCGGAGTGACACATCCGCTGACGTACAGGAGAAGAAAGGAGCATGATGATTACGGCCATTAGAGGATTTCCCGGGAATGCAGGAAAGAGTTGCAATTGCCGGAAAGGGACAATGCTGGGAGCAGTATTCGTGGCGCGCACGTACACTTGGGTTCCTGGGAAGGAAATCCACTTGCCGGAACCACCATATCGGATCTTTGCAGAAGAATAGAAATGTACCTCCTCGCCGTTCCCAAGCTCTGCCCGCCAACAAGTGACCACGCCCAACGAAACAATACCGGACCAGTCAGTGCATCAGACCATCAGTGCAGTGATGTGTTCGATTGGATGCCGGTATCTGAAGGGCGTGCCCTGGAACTGGTTGGTCAGCATCTTCAGAGAGGGGCTGGACATAGGGGGTTTTAAGGACGTTGCAGAGGACGAAATGACGCTCTGAGCCCTGGGTAAACGGCTCATCCAGACGCTTCTCGCTATGAACTCTTAACGCTTGCTATTTTGCTGATATATCCTTCTTTTTCATGTAAATAAGTTTTCTCAAAGTGCCATTAAACCTGCTTGTATATATTTTACCAACTTCGATAATTCAATCCTTCTTCAACCCGGAGTCTCTGCACGCTACCAAGTGAAGGCCTGGTAGACTTAGTCCCAGCGTCACGACAGCCCGGTGAGCAGGACGCTGCATATTGCCGCGAACCCTTCAAAACTCTATTTGTTGTTTTTTTTAACAGCCGCCGGCATACGGCCTTATCACTTTGATTCTGGATCGCGTATCAGTTCTGTATTCTTTGTTTGTTAATGCTCGATGTCGCGAGACGGCCCCTTTATTACTTTTGTTGTAGCACAAGATGCACCGAGATCTGTCTCGAAGGTTCCGGCCACTCGGGTGTCTTTCCACAATGTTCCAGCCCGTGCTCGTCACTGTTTGCGACGTTATCTAGATTGTTCTGTGCAGCCTTTAAATTGAGCGTTGACGAGTGCGACGGGCATTCTTTGTTCGACGATCGACGAGCACGTTTGTTGCTATCGCCGCCGCCGAGTTGCTTAGTTCTTTTGCGGGCGCAAGTCAGCCCAATAAAGAGTTTCTTCAGTGCAATCATCGACTCTTCATTTGTGTCATCGACCTTGTCACCACCACCTGACAATATATTTGCAGACGCAAGCACAAAGGCTTACGGCGCCGTAGCCTACCTTTGCACCGAAAGCAGTACTGGGCAGTGCACGTCCACCTTGGTAATGTCGAAATGCCGTGTGGCTTCAGTAAAACCTGTCACACTTGCAAGGATGGAGCTGATGGCTGCATGCTGGCGTCACGACTTTGCCAATTTTTGAAAGCCAATCTCGAAGTCGAGATCGCCAACGTGTATATGTGGACGGATTCCATGATTACTCTCAGCTGGATCCGTGGAGATGCGGCAAGGTGGAAGGAATTTGTCAGAAACAGCGTCACTGAGATTCAACAGAACACGGAAGGCACGACATGGAAGCACTGCCCAGGGAAAACGAACCCTGCTGACCTCATGACCAGGGGATTGACAAGCGCGCAACTGAAATCCAGCGAGCTCTGGTGGAGCGGGCCACCGTGGATTACAAGCGCAGCTGAGAAATGGCCAGCCGTACCAAAACCGGCCGACTTCACCGCTGAAGAGCTTGAGCAGAAAAGAGGTGTAGGTGTATTACGTTCCACCTGTTATCAAATAGAGGTGTTGTTGGATCTAAAAAGGTTCAGCTCCGCGTCGAGAGGAAACAGAGTAACGGGTTGGATTTTCCGATTTGTGCGAAATTTGAGGATTGCTGACAAAACATCAGGCCCTTTAACTGCGGAAGAAATTGAAGGTGTAAAAACATTTTGACTATAAAGGGCTCAGCGGTCTGAATTCTCGGAGGAACTCAAGCGCACAAAGAAAGGCAACCGCATCCCGACCGACTCACCCTTGAAAGATTTCACGCTCTTGACAGATAAAAACGGCCTACTGAGAATTCAAGGGCGGATCTGCTCAGGGAAGACAACGCTCGATGAGCGGCACCCAATTGTGCTTCCCAGGCAACATCGATACTCATCTCTGTTGGTGCACCAAGCCCATCGACAGCTGCTCCACGCAGGCGCCAGGGACACCCTTGTGCAGCTACGAGAGAAGTACTGGATTGTGCGCGGCCGTCAGCTGGTGAAAAGTGTGGTGAGGTCGTGTGTGGTGTGTGGGCGGCATAGTGCTTCCCATTTCGATGCACCGACCGGGCTCCTTCCACCTGATCGAACGTCTCAAGCAGACCCGTTCTAGGTCGCGGGCCTGGATTTCGCCAGACCCCTCATGGTGAGGGAGAACAGTCAGACGCTGAAGTCATATATTGTGCTGTTTACATGTGCTGTGACGCGGGCCGTGCATCTTGAGCTTGTTGTGGACATGAGTACTGAGCGTCTAATCCAGGCGTTCCGATGATTTGTGTCGCGAAGGGGCTTGTGCCGAATCATTTACTCCGACAATGCTCTTTCGTTTAAACGAGCCTCGAAAGATATGGGAATTTTGGGGAAGCTCCTGCGACACCCTGACACACAGGACCATTTCACCAATTCAGGCATAGAATGGAAATTAATCGCTGAGCGCGCGCCGTGGTGGGGCGGGTTCTACGAGAGGCTCGTCCGTCTTGTGAAAACCGCGCTGAGGAAAACGATCGGACCCCACTGGCTAGACGCTATTGAGCTGTCAACCGTTTTGGCTGAAGTAGAGGCAGTGGTAAATTCCAGACCCCTCACGTACACTTACGCACTTACGAGGACCCTAAGAACGGCGCCCGAAACACGAGCCATCGAGACGTCCGAGGCTTCGCTGCGTGCGCTCTGGAAGAAAAGAGGCCAGATGTTGAATTTGTTTTGGCAGGCATGACAGAGAGAATACTTGGGGAAGCTGCGTTCAAGCGTACGCCTCTAAACAGACCAATTCTGTGAATCCGCGAGGGAGAGGTTGTTTTGGTCCGATAGAACCGACCGCGACTGCTCTGGAAGAGCGGGGTCATCGCTGCCATAAATACTGGGCGCGACGGAAACGTTCGCTCTTGTGAAGTCAGGATGTTGCAGGGGAAAACGATACGACGCCCCGTTCAGCTACTGTACTCATTAGAGTTGTTCGAAAACGTAGAATGAGCGAGCTCATTCGGCGGGGCAGTGTTGAAACTTGGGGAGAGGGGCCAAAGCCGCGACAAGCGGACCGCGGACCCCCTCCGACCGGAGGGAAAAGGAATGCGGGCAGTACGAACAGGGAGCCCCATCGATGAGCATGCCTCTTTCCGAGCTCTTGCTCCCCTCTTAAAGAAGTTGTATTTGGTTCATTAATTGTTTGCTGAAAATAAACGAAGTTACTTAAAATGACAACAGCCCAAACGAAGTGAATCAGTTACAAGACATGTACAATTACAGACACCTTTTTTAATTTTTCATATTTATTCCATCAAGAAAGACTCCCTATAAGAGTCTCTGATGAAGGAAGCTTTGTGGTCTGAGAAATGAAGACAGCAATTAAGTTATCGGGATATTGCGGGAGGCAGCGCGTGGGGCCCGCAGGAACGTTGCACGGCGATGAGATAGCAGCCTGATGCCGCTGATGTCGCTAGCGAGTCAAGACAACGCGGCTCTGCTTTTCGGCTTGGGATGCACGCACCGCGATCTGCTGATAGTGAGACAGAGCTTCGGCAACCGGAGAACTCCCTTGCCGCCAGGCAGGAAGAGGGAGGGGGGGGGGGGGCTATACGCAGCTGTGAACGGGGGAGCGCGCGCGACAATCGGATCACACGCGGGGTCGCCACCACGGAGGAAGGGGGGGGGGCTGAGCTGGGAGACTGAAATGGGGGCGGAACTGGTTACGGGCGCCAAAGAGCTGCGCTCTAAAACGAAGTGCCGATCAGGGAAACTGCGCCGCCCACGAGTTCTGATCAGCCAGGGCAGACCCACGATTAGTGCGCGTCCGCTGTAGCCAGCCACACTTGCAAAGTCGAGAGCGAGCGACCAGAGCGGAGTCAGCACCGTTCGTGCCCTGATACGCTGGTGACGCCGGGCTGCATTCGTGAAAGCAACAGCCCTCGTACGAACGATGACGTGCATACATGGCCTTCACGCGATCTAAAGCGCCCCAGGTGTTGAAAGAACTTGATCAAAGGTGGTTTCAGACGGGAGGACCGGAGCGCGGACGGTCCGCGCGCGTCAGCGCTACCCGCGCCCCGCGTGACGTCGACGTCACTGCTCTGAGCGACGGCGAGCGTGTGGCGTGGCCATCCGGGACCCCGGATCGCGGATCGGACTGAATATGCCAAGCGCCTTTTTCAGTCCGCGCGGGCCGAGCGTCCGCCGCGGAACGAGATTGTTTTTGCTCTTTTTGCTTTATCGTTGCTGTTCAGTTCGTGCGGGGTATTGTTTCGTTCGCTGCAGTGCATCGTTTTTTGTGTGTTTTCGCTTGTGGGTGTGTCAAAGTTGTAGCTTTACTCGGTTTCTAATGCTTATTATGGATTAAGTACCGAAAAAAGCGCTCAGTGATGAAGCGACAGTCCCGTTTATAGCGCTCGTAGTTCCCACTGATATGGAATATTGAAGACGCTTGCAATAAATTAACGCTGCGCTGAGCGATGCGGCACACCGGCGGACCAGGGTAACCTGAGTGGCGAGCCGCCAAAGGAAATGCCTAGCTTGGGGGCTGTCGTGAGCGGTTGCTGCTCGGACTTGACTGAAAGTGAGTTATGCGCTGCTGGCCGCAGTGCAGACGCGGCTCCGCACTTTGACCACTTTGAAGACGGCGGTGCCATACTCGCTTCGGTTACCACTAGCTTACAAGAGCTGGCGCCAAAAGAAAGCAGAAAGCTGGCATTCAAGTGCTGCCGCTGAAAAAAGCGGGAAGGCAGACGCGAAAAAGAATGCTGTCATCGTAAGGTGAGGAAGTTGAAATTATCGCGAAAAGAAAAAATGACTATCCCAACGGCAGAAATGCACCCGTGCTGAGAAAAAACGCGACTGGTGCGCAAAACCTAAGGACAGGGACAGATCATTCAGCAAAGCGAGTGACTCGTGCTCGTGTGCTTATTCGCAGAGAAACAGGAGGGTAAGGACGTTTTGGGAAACGGAATGAAAAGTGGTGTCTCAACAGTAACGCCGGTGGCGAAAGTCGGGAGCCCCTAACGTGAGAATATAAGCCTCAAAGTTGTCACTTGTTGGTGTTTTTCTTCCTGGCACAGGATTCTGAACATATTGCATTTTCTTTGCTATAGTGCTTGGAAGTCACGTACATTTGAAGTGCAATTTTCGAATTTGTGGACGCGTTCCAAGTGCTGCTTAGCTACCTCTTAAGATAGATGGATGTATAAGAGAGAAAGAGGCTCGCATAATTTAGTGAAGTTTGTGTCGTGCTTGCTGGCTTAACGGCTAAGTGTTCAGCTAAGTTGTGACGCATGTGGGTACGACGAACGACTCTCTGGAAGCCATTTTGCAGATTGCTTTGGGAACCAGAACGTGCGAAGGAAGCCTTCTGGCTGACTGGGCTCAAGAGAAGCAGAGTTGGACGACCCCGGGTAGCAGCATCATCGCAACAATCCCCCTGGACAGCGGATGCAGTTCCCTGCCCTTCGGGATCTCCTTCCCCCGGCGGGGCAGTCTGTTATACGATTCGCCACCGTCATGTGCGACAGCCGACGTGGCCGGAACGTATGCAGCGAACGCGAGAGCATGAGTCAAAGCACCTAGCATTTCGGCCATTTCAGCACCGTCCAACGCTTTCTCCCACGGACATGCTCCGACGTGTTGAATCTACACGTACCGTCATGTGTATGCAAACGCTGGCCAGGCCAAGTCCGGCGCTCGAGGAAGAGAACGTTGCCCTCGAGGAGGTGGAGGAGGTCTTCCGCGCCGCCGTGACTGAGTCAGCAGAGCTTGCTCTGACATGGATTCTTCTCCCCTTTCTATCTGATCTGCCGAGCGTATAAAATGCAGCGGCTGTTGGCGCTGCGAGAGAGACTACGGAGAGACTAAGCAGAGACGACGCCAGACACCTGCTTTGTGAGCGTCTCAGTTTTCTCTCTAGGCCTGCTTCTCTGCCCGTTCCTACGTGATACTGTATTCGAAGTTCTTTTTGTTAGTCGACGCCTCGTCTTTGCCGGGACCGCTGATGACTTCCGCCGAGCCACCGAGCCGCAAGGCCAACGCTACCGATGGGTCCTGGAGCCACATCTAACAACTTGTGTCAGCGGTGGAATGAACCAGGCGCAACAGCATGCTCTGCCATGTTCAGGTCATCGAACCAAAGTCCAGGGCGTCGAACTAAATTGAAGGTAGCGCTTCTCAACACGCTCTAAGTCTGAGGCGCCCGCTGCTCAAAAGCTCCAGTGACCACATGAAGCCCGACCTGCTGGTGGCTTTCCTTTATTGTATTTCATTTTATTTAATAACAAATACGTGAGCAAAATAGGCATGGAATATTTATATAATACCTTAGCTAGTTAGGTATAACTCAGGCGTATGTAATAAGTATACAAATGCACATACTACACATGCACGTGCACCCAAGCGATACGTATTCCCGGCAGAAAATGTTTTCTTGTGAAGAATACTTCAGGAGTGACATATCGCTAAAAAGGAATCATCCCGGATTTTCACAGAACGCTTGAGGACCGATGTTTTCTCTTTCTTACCAAATAGTCGCAGAAAAAAATGGCCCGGAACAATAGTTTGTTTTGTGTAATTACGGGGTTTTCTTCTTACTGGTGCGAGTAAGTAATGCAGCGGTGGCGTAGCGGTAGAACATCCGCCTCGCATGCAAGTGGACCGGGGTTCAAATCCCGGTGCCGCGCAATTCTCCACCGGATGAAAAAAAAGAAAAAAAATCCGCGTGTCGATGGGATTGCATACACAGGTTTTGGGTGCGACCTGATGCTGGTGAACACCTCCGGCAACGCACTCCCTCACCAGAACAGGAGTTGGCCACCCTGGTGCAGTAATTGGCCACAACCTCCTATGATAAGCTCCATAAAACTCCGGCCCTCAGTCACCAGCGGCTGCGGAACAACTGACCACGGCGGCGGTCAGACCTGTGACGCAGCAGGGGGTGCTAAGAAAGCCTGGCTCCGGTGGACAGGCCGCCATTGGAAACTGACCCTGGCAACGTTTAATGCTAGAACCCTAGCTAGTGAAGCTAGTTTAGCAGTGCTATTAGAGGAACTAGAGGGCATGGAATGGGATGTCATAGGGCTTAGTGAGGTTAGGAGGCCGAATGAGGCATATACTGTACTGAAGGATGGGCATGTCCTGTGTTATCGAGGTTTACCAGAGAGGCGACAACTAGGTGTATAGGTTTCCTTGTCAATAAGTATATAGCGGGTAATATAGATGAATTCGATAGTATTAATGAGAGGGTTGCAGGCATCGTAATTAGGCCTAATAAGCGGTATAATCTGAAGGTTGTACAGGCCTATGCACCTACATGTAGTTATGATGACCAGGCAGTTGAAAGCTTCTATGAAGATGTAGAATCGGCAATGCGAAAAGTAAAGACGCAGTATACTGTATTAATGGGCGACTTCAATGATAAGGTAGGGAAAAAACAGGCAGGAGACAAGGCAGTAGGTGACTATGGCATTGGTTCTAGGAATAGCAGGGGGAGTTACTAGTTGACTTTGCAGAGCGCAATAACTTACGAATCATGAATACCTTCTTCAGCAAATGGAAGAACCGGAAATGGACATGAAAAGTCCTAACGGAGAGACTAAAAATGAAATCGACTTCATAATGTGTTCAACCCCCGCCATTGTGCAGGATGTAGAGGTAATCGGGAAAGTACGATGCAGTGACCACAGGATGGTGAGGTCCCGAATTAGCCTAAATCTGAAGAAGGAACGCAATAGATTAGTAAGAAAGAAACCCATCAACGAATTAGCGGTGAGGGGGAGGGCAGAAGAGTTCAGGATCTCGCTACAGAATAGGTATTCAGCTCTAACTGAGGATGGCGACATTACCCTAGAGGCAAGGAACAATCATTTCAGAGATATCATTACTGAGTGCGCGGTAGAAGTAGGCGGTAGGATAGTTAGAGAGGATACCGGTAAGCTGTCTAAGGAGACGAAAGTTTTGATTAAGAAACGCCAGAGTATGAAAGCTTCCAATCCAACAGACCAGATCGAATTGGCCGAGATATCAAAGCTAATCAATAAGCGCAAGGTTGCCGATATAAGGGAGTATAACATGGAGAAAACTGAGCATGATGTAAAGAACGGGGGAAGCTTTAAACGGTAAAGAAGAATTTGGGCATAGGCAAAAACCAGATGTATGCGATAAGGGACAAGGAGGGCAACGTCATCACTAATATGGACAAGATAGTCAAAGTAGCCGAGGAGTTCTATACAGATCTCTATAGTAGCCAAAGTAGTCAGGACCGTAATGAGATTGGCGGTAGGGAAAAACAGTCAGACGTTCCACCATTGACGAAGGACGAGGTCAAGAAAGCACTAGAAACTATGAAAAGGGGGAAATCAGCTGGAGAGGATCAGATAACTACAGAATTGCTGAAGGACGGGGAGGATATCGTGCTAGAAAAACTGGCCACCCTGTATACGCAGTGCCTGGTATCATCGACGGCACCGGAACCATGGAAGAATGATTATCCTCATTCACAAGAAAGGGGACTCTAAGGACCTTAAAAATTGCAGACCAATCAGTTTACTGTCTGTTACGTATAAGGTATTTACTAAGGTAATCGCTAATAGAATCAGGACAACCTTAGACTGCAATCAAGCAAAGGATCAAGCAGGGTTTCGGAAACGGTACTCTACTATTGATCATATCCATACCATCAATCAGGTGACAGAAAAATGCTCGGAATATAACCAGCCCTTATACAGCATTCATTGATTACGAAAAAGCATTTGACTCAGTTGAAACCTCGGCGGTGATGCAGGCATTGCGAAATCAGGGGGTAGACGAGCCGTACGTTAAAGTGCTGGAAGATATATACAGTGGCTGCACAGCAACCATAGTTCTGCATAAAGAAAGTAACAAAATTCCCATAAAGAAAGGTGTTAGGCAAGGAGACACAATCTCCCCAGTACTATTCACAGCTTGTTTAGAGGAAGTATTCAGAGACTTGGAATGGGAGCAGTTAGGGATAAGGGTAGATGGAGAATAGCTCAGTAATCTGCGATTTGCTGATGACTTTGCCTTGCTAAGCAACTCGGGGGATGAACTGCAAATAATGATTGATGACCTAGAGAGAAAAAGTAGAACGGTAGGCTTGAAAATCAATATGCAGAAGACTAAGGTAATGTTCAACAGCCTCTGGAAGGAACAGCAGTTTACATTAGGTAGCGAAATACTGAAAGTAGTAGGCGAATATGTCTACTTAGGACAGGTAGTAACCGAAGATCCGGACCATGAAAAGGAAATAACAAGAAGAATAAGATTGGGATGGAGCGCATTTGGCAAGCACTCGCATATTATGACTAGCAGCTTACCGGTATCGCTCAAGAGGAAAGTATACAACAGTTGCATCTTGCCTGTACTCACCTAAGGGGCTGAAACGTGGAGGCTAACCAAGAGAGTTCTACTTAAGTTGAGGACCACCCAGAGGGCTATGGAACTAAAAATGGTAGGGGTAACATTAAGAGATAGAAAGCGTGCAGAGTGGGTCAGAGAAATAACTCAAGTTACCGACATTCTAGTGGAAATTAAGAAGAAGAAATGAACATGGGCAGGACATGTAGTGCGAAGAGAGGATAACCGATGGTCGTTGAGGGTAACAAACTGGATTCCAAGGAAAGGAAAGCGTAGCAGGGGGCGGCAGAAAGTTAGGTGGGCGGATGAGATTAAGAAGTTCGCAGGGGTCAAGTGGATGCAGCTAGCACAGAACCGGGTTAAGTGGAGAAATATGGGAGAGGCCTTCGCCCTGCAGTGGGTATAATCAGGCTGATGATGATGATGATGATGATGATGAAGTAATTCTCGTGAACCTGTCCATTCGCATACATCTTAACAATGTGAGGCACCAAAAATGAGACGCAAAAAAAAGCGACATTCATGTCAGAAACAACATAAAAAAGGGGGTGTACATTTTTACTTTTTCAAATGTTGAGAAAGTGAAAGGAACCAAATTAAAATTGAACGCAATGATCAAGCGAACAATAATAGTTTGTCAACTACTGAACGCCACGATACCGTCACGATTGAACTTGTTGCGCTCACAGCGCACCAAGACGGGACGAGAGACGAAGCTATAGGTGACAAAAATAAAACAAACAAACAAACAAATCGTCTTACTGCATTGTGAGCGGAATGAGTACTTAACAACCGGCCGAAATTTCTGGTTTACTCGCTGCTACTTCATGTTGCCTACAAAACTATATAACATTTATGTTCCAGCGTCCAACAACAAACAAGCAGCGTGGAAGCAAGACGAAGAGCGTTTATTCGAGATGCATGCTGGTATTTATAGCCTACAAGCGGCTGCATGATAACGGCCAGAGCGCATGCGCGACTGATACATTACATCTTCCTCGGTGTAATCTTTAAAAGTCTGAGAGCACAATACGCAACACTTGTTGGAAATTCTGGTCGTAGTGGAGATGATTGGGCTGTTTCTTTTGTCGGGTGGATCGCCTTGGCGCAAATTGAGTGGGCTGTATTGTAGACTGCGACGCTTCCACGTTTTCCTGGGAAATGTCTTCGCTGCCAGAGTCATCTTCCGTTAAGTCGCTTCGGAATGGCTCACGTGTGGCTAGAAGATGTTGTCGGTTGCGTCGAAGCACTTTGTTGTCCTCTGTAAGGACGCGATAGGACCTTGGTGCTACCAGGCCCATGACTCGAGCCTTGCAGTCCCATGCATTCCCTCGTGCTCTTACAACTGCATCTTTCTTTAGTTCAGGCAGATTTTTCCCTTTTGAGGGCCTTTGCTGGCGTGGTTGGCGCCGGGACTTCTGTTGACTGGAGCATGACACGAAGTCTGGTAGCCGAGTGCGTAAATTTCTGCCTTGAAGAAGCTCTCCAGGGGACCGGCCTTCGGCTAGTGGAGTCGAGCGATAACCGAGAAGGCCCAACCAGAAGTCCTCGTTGAGTTCACCAGTCTTCTTCATTATTCTTTTGACAATTTGGATTCCCTTCTAGGCGAGGCCATTGGACCGTGGGAATCGCGGACTGGACGTGACATGCTTGAAGTAGTATCTAGAGGCGAACAAAGCAATTTCATGTGATGAAAACTGAGGACCGTTGTCGGTGCAGACTTCCAACGGAATCCCATACCGTGCAAAAATTGAGCTAAGCTTAGCAATGACAGTGCATGTCGTTGTGTCAGTAAGCTTTTCGACTTCAGGGAAGTTTGAAAACGCATCGAACACGCACAGGTAGGAGTTTCCACCGTACATAAAGATGTCAACACCCACCCTGAACCAGGCATGGCCTGGGATCGGCCTAAGCAGCACTGGTTCGGTTTCTTGTTTGTAAGCGTATTTTTGACAAACAGAACAGGTCTTCACCATGGTTTCAATGTCCGTATTCAGTCTCGGTCAGAATACCAAGCGACGGGCTCTCGCTTTGCACTTATTTATGCCTAAGTGACCTTCATGAATACGACGCAGTATTTCAGCTCTCATATTCTTCGGAATGACGACCTTTGTTCCCTTCATAATAATACCCTTAACTTCTGATAACTCAGGATCAAAAGGTTTCATAGAGCCTTCAATTTCTTCTCCATTCCTTAGTTGCCGCAACACTGTTTGCAAGTCTGGGTCAGAGGCTGTCGCTTCTGCCAGTCGATCAAACATTTTCTTGCTCACCAGCTCTAAAGTCACGCTCACTGCATGAACGTCGACGTCTGCAGTGAAGTCATCACGTTCGCTTGGAACGGCTGGCGGCGATCTTGAAAGCAGTATCTTAGCAAGCGCAGGAAAAATCGTTGCAGTCTTGGTGGCATGTCACCAATGGCTTTTGAAGCAATTGCTATCAACGGTCTGAGGTCTGTTTCGATGGCGAACTTGCGGCCGTAAACAAAATGAAAAAATTTTTCACAGCCGAAAGTAATGGCCATTGCTTCTTTCTCGATTTGAGCGTATCTTTGTTCTGCCTCCGTCATTGTGCGTGACGCATAGGCGACCGGCCGCCAACTACCACCGTAGTTCTGAAGAAGGGCAGCACCAATCCCATTTTTCGAAGCATCAGCAACGACCTTGGTCTCTTTAGCAGGATCGAAAATGGCTAGCAAAGGAGGACCACTCAGTGCGTCACAGACAGCTTGCCATTCCTTACAGTGGTTTGGAGACCATTCAAAAAGGGCGTCTTTTTTAATGAGGCTTCGTAGAAGCGTCGTCCTTTCCGCTAGATGCGGTATATACTTTCCGAAGTAGTTCACTATCCCGAACATTCTGTGAACGCCGGCTTTGTCCTTTGGCTGAGGCATTTCACGTAATGGTGCGATCAGTGCGGGGTTAGGTCTTATTCCGTCTTTGTTTATGATGTCACCCAAAAAGTCAATTTCCGTGACACCGAATTTGCATTTCGCCGCATTGAGCGTCAGGCCGGCCTTTTTGGCTAGTTGCAAGGCTGTGCGGAGGCGAGTATCGTGCTCTTCCCTTGTGCTCCCCCATATCAATATGTCATCGACATAGATTCGGACCCCTAGAGCCTGGTCGGATATTTCATTCATAGTTCTCTGGAAAACCTCAGGCGCCGAAGCAATGCCGAAGGAAAGTCGCAAGAAACGGTAGCGTCCGAAGGGTGTTCCGATTGTGCATACCTTTGATGTAGCTTCATCTAAGGGGATTTGGTGGAACCCCGAATGCGCGTCGATGCGAGAGAAAAAGGAGGCCCCGGCAATCTCAGCCTCAATGTCATCTCGCTTAGGCATTTGATAATGTTCTCGCTTTAGGCACTCGTTAATTCGTCTGGGATCAATACATATGCGCAGTTTCCCATCCTTTTTTCTTGCTGCAACAAACGGACTCACCCAATCAGTGGGTTCTGTGACTTTGGCCACGATGCCAGTCCGCTCCATCCGATCCAACACTTCTCGCAGGGGCTCGAGCAACGCCAAGGGCACCCGTCGCACCGGCCGGACTACCGGTGTTGCATCCTCGCGCAGAACCACGTGGTAAGGGCGTGCTAGGCAGCCGATGCCCTGAAACAACTCGGGAAATTCCTTAACCACTTGGTCAGTGCTGTTCATGTGCACAGTGTTCACAGAACGCGACAACAGACCTAACGCACCACTTGCAGACAGTCCCAATATGGCCTGGTTGCCCTTTTTTACAATGAAGAAGTCGAAGTACCCACTTTGGTCGTTCACAACCACTTGGAGCGTAGCCACGCTCATGTGCTTTATAACGTCACCGGTGTATGAGCGGAGGACGGAGGGGCTTGCTCTTAAACCAGACTTCGCTTTGAGCCTTTGAAAAACGGAGTAAGGCAATAAATTCGCTTGCGAGCCTGTGTCTACTTTCAGAGACACTACTTGGGAAGCCACTCTCGCGTGAATGACCCAATCAGCTCTGTTGCCTAAGCAGACGTCGAGTATTTCAAAACCTTCCTGCTCGCCGCGTACTTCGCTTACTTGAGACACGTTTTTGCAACAGGCCGAAAAAGGGTTAGCGCCACGGCACCGGAAGCATGTTTTGCCGAACGCTGCAGCATCTGCCGCGTTCGTAGACACGGTTGCACTTGGAGCATTTGAACTGCCGGCGTGCTTTTATACGAGCAACTTCCTGTTCTCGTTGAGCCTCGTCCTGCTCTGAACATTCTGCACACTGTTCACAGGCTGAAAAGTGGCTGCGGTGGCTTCACTAAATCCATCGTGCAGTGCACAGTGACACCACCGCTTCGATCAGCGCGTTACTGCATACGTGAACGCTACCCCACTTCTGACACCATGTTCCAGCGTCCAACAACGAACAAGCAGCGTGGAAGCAAGAAGACGAAGAGCGTTTATTCGAGATGCATGCTGGTATTTATAGCCTACAAGCGGCTGCATGATAACGGCCAGAGCGCATGCGCGACTGATACATTACAATTTATATTGAGTGGTCATGTTCAAGAAATTTTACGTAATTTTCTCGCATTGCTTTATTTATTGAATCACAGCTGAATCACCGGTATATACAATGCCATATCGTACGAATATTTATGGAGGTAATTTATTATCAATCAAATAGGAAAGGCCTTAGTATGGGATGTTGAGCCAGTCCGTGTGAACTGTTGAGAAACCTTTGGCGAACCTTTCAAAATGCATTACGTGCGCTTTCTGAAAGCACTCTAAGTAAATAAATTTGATGCTGTTTTGTTTTGTTTATTGAATTAGCATTGAATGGTTCTGACCGTGAGGTAGGACAATGGAATTGCCTGTTACGCGTTCAAACTGTTTCCGTTGTACGTAAAAATATCGTTTCTACATCATTTGTGTGATGGCTGGACTTGACGATTTCTTTGACCTGAAACCATGTTGACATAATATTTTAATGAAGAAGCCAGGAATTTACGAAAAAATTATAACAACTGCCGCATAACCAGGTCCGCAAGGTACGTGCATGGTCAGTTTCATCTCAGTTAGTTAACCAGTGATAGTCCGAGACGTTCAGTCAGGAGTTCACGCAAAAAGAAAATAGTAAGGACAAATGAGATTGTAACCGTCGTTTATCGGAGTACCCGGCGGAGGAAGGTTAGTTACAGTTACAAAAATAATCTGATTTCGAGCTTCTCCATACGTAGAAATAGACGACGCCCGAACTCTGCTGGCACAGCCGCTGCCGGTGACCGACCGCGCGCTCGGTCCAGCGGTGACGTATAGTCACGTGACAGCAGCGAAGAGATCGTTTCGATCCTCCTCTGAACTCAGTTAAGGTCATGCTGGAAGAGTTGCGAAAGGCAGATGAAAGATCAGGTTCGCGGCGAAGGCGGTGATGAACGCGCCCGGTCTGGAGGCTACAATCTCTTGCCGCTTCTTCGTGACCGGGACGTGGAGTATTACAGATAGTATGTTAATGTGAACTTCGTAGTGACTTTAATATGCTCAGCGCTATCCCCTCAACGGCTTGCTCTTCTCGGCAGATACCTGCGTATGTCACTCAGCAGCTTCGACACTCTTGTAGAGCTTCTTCGGCCTCGCATCAAAAAAGACACCGAGATTTCGTAAGGCAATACCTGCACATTAACGCCTGGAGCAGGTTATCAAGTAAGGTGGGAATTTCTGTATCGTTGGTTTCATTTTTTTATTTTGATTTGGTTTATGGTGTTAACGTCCCAAAGCGACTCAGGCTATGTGAGGCTGATTTGGATTGTCATTTTTGTTGAGATTGTCGAGATTTTGATTGTCATGTCTGAGACAGCTGTTTTAGTAACGTGTACAAAGATTGTGGAGTGTTAATGTTATACACCAATTTTGCACAGTTTACGTTTTCTTTTTGTCCGTCCGTCCGCCTGTGAGCTGTTTAATTTCGGGAGTTCAGCTGTCTAAATTTGTGCTATCTTATAGTCCCGTGGTAGCGTAACGGCTTCGTATAGGCCTAAACTGTTTTGTGCTTAGTCCTTCAGCAATGAAATTTGCCTTCAGGTGATGTTAGCGACGTCGGCGGTCTCTGGAATAGTTTCGAAAAATTTCGCCCCACGCGTTCATCAGTTGGGCGTGAAATTTTAAAAGCTGTACATTTTAAAAATAAATAATCCAGCACCTAGTATTTTGAAGGCAAAAACTATGTTTATATGCTAACATACATTCATTTTGTCAGTGAGACTCACCCACAGATGACATTTGAATTGTTTCTTAGCTCCTTTAGATATTATTAATTTGCACTTCATCTCCTTATTATTTCAGATTTTTGGCACCTGGTGAAACCCTCGACTTTTAATTTCCTGACCTGCAGGTCAACAACCTGCAAGCTTGTTGAGGAGGTTTGCCAGGCCATCTGGAAAGTCCTCGGTCCCATTTATGTTCTTAAACCATCTTCTACCTACTTCGCAGCCCCCTGACTGTGAGCGTGTCTTAACTATGCCGAAGGAAACATACCTTACGCTATACCTACCATTTTCCTGCAGTAACACGTTCATCAAGCACTTATACATGAGACACGACCACTGTCATTCGACCACGAAAGAAATATATAGACGCGTCCTTTGATATTGCAGCTTGCATTGCGGACGGCGCTCCGCCATCTATGCTCTCATGACGTCATACGAGCGTTTCAAAATGGCGGTCGCTCTCGGTGGGTGGAGTTTCCAGATTTAGATTTCTATCGCGTTTTGTGTAATATGTGCTACGCGCTAAGCACTTAAACTTTGCGAGTTGATTCACAGACTTGTATTATTCACAGAAGTATAAAACGGCAATACATCGAACGACCCTGGCATCGCCCCTTTAAGACTTTCGCCTTAAAAATTGGAGGACGACCTCTGGGGGCGATCTTTCATCGCGAAATTCTCCCAGAGACCCGGAGTAAGGTCAAGCGCGGCGCGCTGCTGCGAAATCTTTGCACGATCCCCCAAGGAGCGAATGCCACTGGTGCGCCGCCGTCGGGCGAAGCGGAGTGTGTAGCCGTCGGGTGCCGCACCTGCGGCTCGCACACTGAAGCGCTCAACCATCGCAACGACGTGCCTTGGCTGCCGGACGAAAAAAAAAGAGAGAGAGAAAAAAAGAATGGCTACAGCATACTACGGGATAGCACGTACGCAAAGTGACAAAAATCTTTAAAAAAAAATAGAAAGTAACAGGCTACGGCATATCGTACATAGTATGTTTGAGTAGCAGCCGGGCCAGTGCGCTGTTTCACCGGCCGCTACGTTCTCGGCTTTTGTCACAAGTTTGTTTTTATATTTGTCGTAAGCTTTTCCTTCCCTTTAGCCTTGCAAGACATTTCTGCGCCGTCGTTGTCCACTTCTCCTTTTTGTCTCGTCTTTGTTGCGCACTTATATTACTGTCCATCAAGACATTTCAATGGAGCTGTACAGTACCGCAGCAGCAACTGAAGAATCCCCGCGACAAGCCATGGCAATTGTTCAGATCATCGAGGCATATTTATTCACACTGGGATCTTGTAAATGCTTCTGCATCGCAACCGACGCGAGAACAGTGATTCTAAGAATTCTATATACATTGTTTGCATACAATGAGCGAGCCACTTAATCATTGCAGGAAGCAAACACTTCATTTCACCAGAGAAGCCAGCGGTCTGCGTTCGGCCTCGGCATCTTTTTCAAACTACGCCTCAGCCGCTGCAAGAACGTGCGCTAGCATCTGACCATGCTAGATCGGGCGCGAACAGGACTCGTGCTCAGCGTAGTGTGCTCCGTGCATCATCTGAGTGCTTGTCTTCGTGCGCGGTAGATTTTTCTCCTTTCCAAGTTCTCGTTGTAGTTGTGCTGCAGGAAGAAAAGTGCAATATGATTAAGTTACGATGCGCTTTCAAAAAAATCTCTAATTTTAAAACCTATTTTCGCGGTGCGAACTTGAAGAAGGGTGAACAGCTGAAGTCTCATGTATTTGACGTGGAACAGATAGTTGACGGTGCACGTGCCTCTTGAAGGCCCACTGCGTGTCTCATGTAAATGATTTTCCACGAGAAGGCTGCACCCTTCATTCTCTAAACAACAGGGACAGAGACACTGGGGCTTCCGCATTATTCTTCACTATACCACACCTTAACAACACAAGAGGTGCCGCCTTGGGTCCCTCAAAATACTTGTCGCTTGCCTCTAGCCTTCCAGTAGTGAACCCACGTTCATAATTGGTTTTGTCTCAGAACCTGCCAGCAAGCGCTATTTGAAAACAATGTTCGCGGTGATCATTTTTCAGGACCTGAAGCGGCGCGCAAGGACGACAGTCTATTAGTTAATCATAATTTCTCGCTTTCGAAAGCACCGATAGAAAACGCGTCTCCAACCAGCCTCTTTGTATGTTGATAGCAGTGCAGATGCGGAGTTGTCGTTGTCGTGATAACGCGCACGATCACGCGCATGAATTATGCTGGATTTGTGATTTGACAAGAATTCTATACGTATATGTGTACGCTTTCTGTCGATAAGAATGAAACAGTTGTAAGTTTGCGCTTGTGTCGTGTGCTGTCCTTCATCCGTCCTGTAATCTAGCAAGTAGCGCATAAGTTTCGAATATGATCAACCAACTAGCCCCTATGTTAACATTGTTTGTACCTTCCCTGGCGCATACCTTTTTGGAAGCTTTCAGTATCGCTCGTGATATCCACTTTTTAACTCCAGCATATTCTATATCGAACATGCTGTACTAACCCAAAAAGCACAGACGGAGGCTGGCAAAAGGTATCGTCTGACATCTTACGTAGTTTGGATTGAAAAACATACGCAAATGTTCTTTCTTCTCTTCTGCAGATTGTGGCATTAAATTTATTAGTGCCACACCAAGCTTGTAGGAATTGGAGAACCATATTCATATTACAGATCAGCGTTGGAGACACCAGCAGAAGTGGTTACTCAAGTGGCTCCTATTAAGATTGATCTGGCAAAACTTTTTGTATGATGAGTCATGTTTTTTTTTTCTTTAGTCTTAGAACAAATATTGATGACGTTCATACGACCATATGCTATAAACTTTCCACTCAGAGACTGATTTTAAATCATAAACGTACTGAAGGATCCATTTGACAGGGCTGCCTATTAACACCATTGTTATTTGCTTTATATATTGAGTCTCTGTGTCTCAGTACCACCATAAAAATGAATTCATGGAAGTTGTAGCCCCTGTGCTGTCATTCCGTTACATATATATGCCAACTTGACGGGTGCCTACATTGGGCCACTTAGAGCTACTACTGCTGTCAAAATTGTGGCCCATCCGCTTGGCGCAGATGGTTTGAGTTGTGGCGGACGATTTAATACAGTATGGAGCACATAATTACTAGTCCAGTTAAAACCCCGCATGTGTGAGGGATTCGCAAAGACGGCCTTTGGTCCTCAGAACCTTAAGGAGGGCGACCTTCGGAGGGCCGTGGCGGCCGAACCAGCGGTCGCAGAGGGAAGCCACTTTGTCGAAGAGGGATACAGAGTGAAGAAGCGACCATGTTGTGTTGAATAAGGTGTTATAGCAGAAGAAGCGGTAGTAGCATTGTAAGCAGCAGCGGTGAAATGAGGGCTGTAACAAGTTTAGTAACATCGTTTAATAAGGTGTGTGTAATATGTGCGAGTTGGTTGCAAAGACTGAGCTAACATTCTTCAGTCGAACGCCGAATCAGCGGTGCCGGTATAATGTTTTCTTTTTTTCTTTTTTTTTTTTTTTTTCAGGGATTCGAGTTTTGTTTCGAATGACTGCATGAGTACAGCGCTTTAAAATAAGTTGCCCACTTGAAAGTACAAATGGAAAGAAAGGGATAGCCGCAGCTGAGGACTTTCGTGCAGAGGCAGGAAGGTCCCATTCAAGTTTTCTGGGCCTTTCGGGCTTTTCAACACTAGCTGGGAGGCTTCAGTGAAATAGTGGACGCGAACCAAACGCACTAAATATGACACGTGTCTGAAATCATCCAAACTAGCATTGAAGGTGAACGGGTGCGAACTGTGTCGCCACCTTAGCAGGAGTCATATTTTAGGTGACCAGTGCATGCTTCGTCGTTTAATTCATTGCAGCTTATTTCGCGGATCTCAGAGGAATAGCTTTATAGAGGCGAGGGACGTTTTTTCTCGCAAAAGATGCCATACACGTGGTTCGATACTTTCGTTGCGCCATGCGCTGAAGTCCCCAACTGCGCCATAGGCCTGCCTACTGGTGACAAAAAAAAAAAAAAAATTAAATGAAAAGAAGATAGCGCGAGAGGCAGCCAGGGAAGAGCGGTGCGACTGGCAGCGACATTAGCCAGGACACAACAATGCATGCAGTGTGGACCTGCGCGATATTGCGCGGCGCGAAATAGAGCGCACGCATACGATTGCTGGTAACTCTCGGCGAAGTTGTGAAGCCAGCCTCCCAAAGGGCGCTTTAGAGAAGCAAGGCGCTCCATATCGCAACTCTGCACGCAGCAACTGCCTAGTACATAGGCTGGTCCGCGCTACCCCGGGCGGCCGCACGTCGCTGATTAGCCGAAGAGCGAGTAGTCTCTCTCCCCCCTTCTCCTTCACAACCGGAGCCCTCCGCAGATCCCTCACTCGTCTCGCTCTTGGAAAAGCAGAACAATAGAGCGGCACCATTCGCGTGTCGCAGCACATGCAATTAGAGCTAATAACGAGCGAGACAAGCGCGCCGGGACGAGCGGCTGATCCAACGCTCTTCCGCACTGCTGCCCCGCCCCTCCCCCACGCACATCGCCCTCTAGAGGCCGCCGTCTCTTGTCAAAGCCCTGTGGAGCTTGTCACGACACCATTAGGCGTCGCGGGGCAGATCGCAAAAGACATTGGGCCCGCGTATGCGAGGCGCCCCGTCCTCCCGGCGCGTCCATCGCGGCTTCCCGTGAGACAGTCAGTCATCCAACTGTGCAGCGCGTAGAGACTCTCTCGCTGCTGCACACTCCGCAGTGAACGGGACGGGTTGGTTCGTTTAGTCCTCTCGTTACTCGTTACTCTTGTTTGCGCTCAAATATGATGACGCTTCGTTAGAGTTGGCAAGGCTGCACGTGGCTTGTGCTGCCACACTGTTTTTGTGAACCAATAGGATGAACGAGGAGGGTGCTTGCAAAGTATTTCACACAGTACAACAGATCTAGTGCACGTGTTGTTTAGGATTGGCTATGACAACTAAAAATTTACAGAAAGATCGCAAGCTGCGGAAATTTTTCTTCTCGTCTAGGTTATTTGCGCGGTAAAGTCAGGTTTGGGTGAGCTCATCTAGGAAAATAGCCTACAGTATGTATGTTACTCGTATCCATGCTTGTACCTTAGATGTGGACCCTGCTAGAGCTACCTACAAATAAAAGGCAGAATTTATGCAAACATCAGCTTCCAGATTTGTTTGCAGGAAGCCGTCAACCCAGTGTACTTGAGATAAAAACATGCAATTATTTCCCGCTTTTATAGACAATCGCCGCTTCTCTACCCGTAATGCAAGACAAATTACAAGCAGAGCGCTTCACCGTGGTCGCTTACAATTTTGTGCATGTCTTGATGTCCAAATAGTCACGTTAGCTTTGTGCGTGTCTACGTGCACCGAATTGCAATTCAACCATATTTCCTCGCTGCACGTCACATTGAAGTGATCGTCCTTCATTATTTGTCACAGAGGCTCGTATACTTTTCTTGATTCAAAGAAGTACAGTTCTCCTCCGTTGAAAATCGCGTTTTTAAATTAGCGCAAGTTTTCGTTTATTATAATTCGTTAGGTCTTTACTCTTAAAATAACAGCTTTTCGGGCCGCAACTTAATAGGTCGTGATCTCATTGTCGTCCGCAGAGACGAAGCGAAGGGTCAGAGGACAAAAGTTGGATATGGCCGATATAGCTCCTCGCTGGGCGCTGGTCGGGACCTGTGTTCTTTTTGCGCATATGCCTTCTTCCACAGCAGCGCGTATCTCTCGCCAGCACGCGCCGACAAGCTGGCTGCCTCCTGCGAAGCTTTGCCTCTTTCGGGTCAAATGGGAAAGCTGGAGATAACAGACCTTAAGCTGCACAAGCTTAAAGGGACTATGAAACGATATTGTAGAGTTTTAGAATAGTGGGCCTCTACCGTTTAGGGGCATAGAGTAACAGCGGAGCGACAATGCGCACGCGCGGAGTAGCCGTGTTTACATGAATGCGACAACTAATATCGCATAGCATTGCGCCAAGTTCCTAGCGCATTCATTTAAACAGGGGTAATGCGCTAGGAAAGCGCCCAGGCAAAGCTGGACTGAGAGGAGTAAGGAGTCCGTCCCACTGTCTGAGGGTGAAGGATGGGTGTCTACAGCTCGCTGCGGGCGCTCCCTCGCCCATTTTTTTTTTTTCGCGCACGTGGAGTGTCACGCCCCACCTCCCGCCAAACGCGGAAGAGGAAGGGAATATGTCTTGCGCAGGTTGAGGGAACGGGAGGAGAGAAACACGACAGAATGGGTGATTGCGGTGGCTGTAACCAGGGGCTCCGGAACTCTTTTTTGAGGGGGGGGGGGGGGCAAATTTTATCAGGTGATAACCGTTATTTTTCAGGTAATTTTGATTTTATTTTTTATTTTAATTGGTTTTGTCGTTACTTTATCATTTTATCTTAATTTTTTATTAAATTTAGCCCCAAATTTACACTTTGCAAATTTAGTTTTACGCAATTTGAAAGCATGTTTTACCGTTAAAGAAGAATGAGGCCATAAATTTCGCAAATACAGCCTTCTAAAACACCATCGCACTTCACACTTTCAAAATACTCGTTACTGTACTCACTCAAAATTACCAACATGATTCAAGTTCAAGCAATCGAGAAGCTAGTTTAAGAAAATACATAACTTCAGGGAACCAACGAAAGGTTGTTTAAGGGTCCCAACAACTTGCCTTCAGATTCTTTCCGAGAAGAAATTGTTATATTGACTAAAGGGTGTCCTATTCTTGCAATCTGTCAATTTTCACCTCCACTGAACATGCCAGGGCGAAAGGTAATGACCTTGTTTTGAAGAACTGCTTATACCATCACTTAGCAAGCCCAGGTAGACAAAAATGTGTCCTGGAACGTCGTCTGAAAAGAAGGTTTTATATTTTTCTTTGAGATATTCGTTTTGTCGATGTCACGAGTGCGCCAAACCACCTTCGACAACTAAAAGTGACAGCTTGCAGTTCACCCCCTTATTGTTGGGAACGTCAGCTCCGGCGCTACCCATTAGTGAGAGGATCGATCTGGCCTGACCACGACCTAGCAGGTACGTGTCGTCGTAGTTCCGGCCACGTTGTGTGAAATGCGTCCTCGCTGATGAGGGTGCACGCCGCTCCGGTTCGGAGTCCATCTCGAACTGCATCAAATAGTGGTTCATGATCAAGTGAGCTGTTACTTAGACCGTGTGCAGAGGTTAGCAACGGTGTTAAGATCACACAGCATTGACGAAGATGACACGTTACGTCCCAAATTGTGTAAATGAAGCATTGGCGCTGTAGCTGCGTACAATAGCTGCTTTACCTTGCTTCTTTGTAGTGATGCAGCCCTTTTCTAGGTGTCCGCGCCGGTAGCAATTAAAAGTTGCATGTAACTTCTTGAAACCGTCATGTCTGTGTATTTTGTTCATCACAGCTATTTCCAACAGCGGCGAACTTTTGCAACATTTTCCAAACTTACCTTCGTGTTGTGGCTCTGGTTGTGCGAACGGCTTTTCTGGTGCACTGTCTTGATGGGTCGCCACATGCTTTCTAGAATGCGAGGTCCTTTCCAGCGAACCGGCGCTCTTGTAAGGCTTTGTCACGAAGCATGACCACCAATGCATGGGAACATAGTCGGGTTACCAAGCGATAGCAGCGACACTGCTTTGGATGACTCTTCAGTGGCTGCTGTGTTCGTATAGACATTGTTCCAAAGTTGCACTATGCAGCCAGTTTACAGTTCTTCCTCCACCTAGTCTCGTCATTAAGCGAGCCGGCTGCTGACTTCAGATGGCCGCGGGTTTAAATGCTTCTTCAGTGCAGCTACGATGGTGTAGTACTCTAGCAGACCACGGCAGTTGGCATGCTTGGCTGGACCACGGCACAGACAGCGTCGTTCGTCTCCTCCTCGCAACAGCTTGAGCAAGTGCGGGTTCTTTTCTGGGCGCTCTCCGTGACACCGAAGCCGAAGTAAAGCCATTGAATTCCGGTATCCGTACGGGATAAGCGAGCGTAGCCAAGGTGTTGCACGGGCATAGTTTAAAGGTATACTGAACAAATATCCAATAATATTGAGAAAGAACACAACTGAATTCTTAAGACACGATTACACTAGTACAGACACATAATTCGGGTTAGTTTTGGGCGGATGGGTGTATTTTTGACGTTTTCTGACTTCTGAGCGGCCTTCGGGTCCGAGGCAGCGCGCTCCCGACTGTGAACCGGCGGGTGTGACTTCATATTTACCTTCAGCAACGTCATGGCCCCGCGATCCCGCCGCCCCCGCACCTGAAGTTGGTTGACCGGCTACATGCAGTGTTGGTTCCCTCGCGTCGCGCCGTGCACAGTGCTGAGAAGTGTGGAATGCTGCACACGAGGAAGGTCGAGGGGGACCCTGCAATCGTTTTCGCGCTGGGAGGGAGCGATGAATTACGCGCAGGAACACGAGCAGCAAAAAAACAAAGAAAAAGAAAACACATCCGTCCGTGCGCTTTGTGAGTGCCACGGGGGAAAGGAAAAATGAACAGGTGCGACTGCTCGCGATGGGGTTGGCTAGGGAGGCATGAAGGAGGCAGGTAAATCATAGAGCTAATGTTCATTAACTGTATGAGGTAAATGTGCCGTGTTATCCAGTTTTGTCAGAGCTTTCACAGGAGCCCGCTAAGTTCGGCGATTTGAGAAATAATGATTAAAATACTTACTTTCCGCTCATTTCTGTTCATAAAGTGGATTGTTTTGTTCACTCCCAATGCGATAGCTACCATCTGCGCTGGAAATCTCGGCGGAAATTTTTTTATTCAGTATACCTTTGACGCTGGACTGGGATCTGCTTTCTCGTCACCACTGTTATATCAGCCACTGAATTTACAGCCCACATTTTTCGGAAGCGAGAAAACTATTTATTTACACTCGTCTAGACGCCACATGTTTCGTGCACAACACCCGTTACTGGGTCACCCGCGTGAATCCCCCGCGCAGTCTAGCCTCCAACTTATAACTACTGTAACGTTGGGAGATAAGGTGCGCCAGAAGCGGTACCGACAGAAAACAATTTGGCCGGTAGAAGTAGATCTACTGAAGAATTAATGACGTTACAAACCTGAAAACAAAATTTTGAAAGAGAAAAAAGTTAAGATGTGCGGAGTAAAGAAGGAGCCTATAATTTTACACACACAAAAACAATCTGTTGTGTATTGCTACTACGCATGACGTTAAATGCGGAGGGAGTAATTATATCACTTTATTCTGATAACAGCACATGAAATACGGAGTAAATTTATTAGCTTGACCAGCCACCCTCTGGAATATGTGGGGCCAGCCTTCATTACCTCGTCTATCGCGACATTTAAATGAAACAAAAAAATGATTTCATCCCGGAACATTGTTATTTTTCATCGCTGTTCAAATACGACTTATTTCACATCCGTTGAGGGACGCTTTCGGTACTTACAGATCCCTGTCACTTTTGACGCATGCGTTTATTGTGCTCCCAAATACTTGCAGGCAGGCCAATTTGAATGAACACTTGTCGGCTGTTAAAACGACTCACCTGTACACAAGGCGGCGCAGAAACAAGCCCGAGCGAAGATCCAGAGATGAAAGGAATTCGGCACCTTGAAGGCAATCGAGAGCGTCATCAATACGTGGAAGGGGGTATACGTCTTTTCGCGTTATCTTGTTCAAACGCCTGTAATCATCAACACAGAACCGTATAGAGCCATCCTTTTTCCTCACGAGAACTGGAGAAGCCCAAGGGCTGTGCGAAGGCTGGATGACCCCACGCTGAAGCATGTCATTAATGTGCTCGGTGATAACTTGACGTTCTGCAGCCGATACCCGATAAGGGCGCTGGCGTACCGGGGCGTGCGTACCGGTATCGATGCAGTGAGTGACTACGGATGTGGGCCCCAAAGATGTCCGAGGAAGGTCAAATGAGGAACGGAAGCACCGCAGCAAGCTGACGAGCTGGTCGCGTTGATCTGCTGAAAGGCTGGCATCCAGACAGCCAGAAAAAGCTGCAGTGGAGTCGTCGTTTTGTACAGAAGCAGGCAAGTCAGTAGTATCGAGCTGAAGGGGGGTTGGGTCTTCTGAGACGGCATATGCCATAGCGTCATCAAAGGACTCGACATGACCAAGACGTTCTCCACGAAGAAGCGTTGACGGACAAGGCAACGGGTTAGAGACTTACATGGCGCTGTAGCCACCACAGAAAGTCAGAAGGGCGAAAGGTAGGACTAAGCAATGGCGACGATTAGCGGCATGAGTCGGAGTGCAAAGAACTGTCGAATCAGAAAAGCAGGCGCAGGAAACGGGCACGAGGACGGTAGAGCAGGCGGAGATGTCAGTATCTTCGGCCACGGTTATCTTATCGACGTGGAGCGGTGTGTCAGACGAGGCGGCCGGTGAAAGCGGAGACAATTCGATGCTGGCTCGGGCACAATCAATAATCGCATGATGACTGATGAGAAAGTCGCAACCCAGAATCAGTTCGTGAGAGCAGTGAGGCAGCACAAGAAATTCGGCGACGTACAAAACACCCTGAATTACAATTCGAGCTGTGCATGCCGCAAGCGGTTGAATGCGATGTGTGCTGGCAGTTCGGAGAAAAAATTTCGAAACAGGCGTCGTAACTTTATGGAGTCGGCGGCAAAGGTTGGCACTTATAACAGACACAGTGGCGTCAGTGTCCACAAGCGCGAGAACTGCGACGCCATCAACAAACACTTCGATAACGTTGGCCGGGGAAGACGGAGGACTTGCACAAGTAGAAGAAAACGCATTTCTTGCCTCCGGAACTGCGGCTGGTACAGGCGATCACTAATATCGCTGTCACGCGGGAAGTTTCAATGCCTATTGAGTCGATGGAGTTTGAGCTCAATAAGGATCGGCCACTTCCACACGGCGGTTTTCTATGATGCTTGAACACAATCAGTATTGACTCAAGAGGGTCACAAATGACCACTGGCATGCCAAGGAACATTAAGAGCAGCCCCACATTCTTCTCAAGGTGAAAAACAAAAAGCAAAATAAAAAAAAGCAAAATGTATTCGAGACTAAATTGTTGAGATTACATTAAACAGTTCATCAACTAGATTTTTGGGAGTCCAAATGATCGCTTTAGATAATGTGCGGTGTTCAGATGCAAACAAACTGACAATTTTCTTATATGGCAGCACGGCATGCCACAGCGTTTTGCTCCTGTTCTCCTTTTACCATGCTTTGCGAGAGCCAAGACCAAGGAGAGCTCATATGTGCTTTTAATGATAGCAACTACGAACGCAGTGAGCACAACCACCGAGCTGTGTCAGCATCCTGGAACAAAACGAATGCGGCAAATGTATATTATTCATCGTCGTTCTGGCGTTGCTCGCCTGGAGTGCCTGTGGGTTATGCAGTGCTGTGAGGTATTTGAATACCCTTCTCTGAATGAACTTTAATTTAAAAAAAAAGCACTTAGTGTGATATCCACCTCGTTGTATACTGTTTCACTTCATATTTTTACTAGATGTTGTTGCCCATGGCTCGATCTGTCGGATCCCATGCTCACTACCCAATGACCATTGAAATTGGCCGAGTGGCAGTGATGCATCTCGATGACCATAGAAGATGTCAATTGCCATTAACTCAATGGACATTGAGACTGCCCATGCGACAGAGATATAACATGGTGGTTGGCAGGAATTTTTTTTTAAAGGGGGGGGGGGGAGCGTGTATAGGGAGGCAAAACCAACTCAACTACAACCTATAGACAGCAGGTGGGGGACGGCCACATGCCATTTTTGCACCCTTCTGCCGACACCCATGATAATTAACAACCCCTTCTTGCCAATCTAACATAACATGCTCACAGGTGCTGAAAAACAGCTCTTCTCAGGTGCATGGCTTATCAAAAAAATTTGAAAAGGCCTGAGCTTTTGCTGTTGCACATGTGGGGGTGTCATAGCCCTTGTACAGAACAGCTAGCTGTTCTTCCAAGGGCAGGTGAGCAGTTCTTACAGATGCTGCAAATTTAGCTGAGCTCACCCAAGTTGACCTCTTTTAGATCCTTCTAGCCTCCTGCAACCTAGTGCTTAGACACCTTCCTCTGACCGATATACATATTTTCACCTGACAGGGGAGTGAAATGCACTTTTTTTGCAGTTTAGCTAGTATAGGCAATGTTTGGCCACACAGACGGCTTCTAAGTACTCTCAAAATTACTTTTTTTTTGCACCACTGGTTCAATATCACTGGCACGGAGAAGACATAAGTTCATGCCTTCTTTCCAATCTTTTTTAGGTTGTGTGATACAGTATGTAGACAAAATATGAAAGCACTGAACAAGGTTTGACGGGGAGCCTCAGTTCGCAAGCCGAGCCAACATTTCGACAAGAAGACGTCTTCATCTGCACCCAGACAAAAACAAGTCCGCTTGTCAAAACACTGGTTCGGCTTGCAAACTGAGACTTCTCCTCAACCCCTGTTCAGTGCTTTTTTATACTGTGTAGCCATCTTCTTTCTCTCGTTCTGCCCAGTCTATAAACGCAGTATCATAGACACCTTCCTTTGAGTGTTGTTTGCTTTAGGTCGCTTCCTGATAGCAGAAAGCTCTCTGCTACAGCAATCAAAAGGTTCACTGGATACCTGGCTTCTTTAAAACAGCGCAGTTGACTTTTAAATGCATCTTCCTGTTGGCGTGCGCATGATTTTTCAAGAGCGCTCATGAAGCAACAACTTACTATAGGTCTCTTTACTAGTTCCAAATATGCCGAGGAATGCACAAGAACTGGCTTGTTGCCCCTCAGATCCCAGGCTCAGCATACATGTTTAGGATTGAAATACAAGCACAAATCCAGACACCTAATATGACCATCAGCTGGGCACTGAATGGCTACCTTAACATTAGAAAGCAGACAGTGACCATGGTTACAACTTGGGACACTTATGTCTCAAACACCCCCTGACATCATTCAGAACTTTAAGGACGGTATCCATAAACCTAAAGATCATGGCTTACATAACGCTCGGTGCACTGATCCTCACACAAGCAGTCTTGGAGAGACATAATATCACTCAAGACTGGCACAACACATGGACCAATACAAACTCCACTTCGTTGAGAGACAATATGACCTTCACACTGTATGAAAAAAGATGGAAATGAAGTTTTTTGGAGTTTCTTTCAACATACTTGAACTCCATCTTTCAGAAATGAGGTCTCGGAGAGCAGGATATATATCACTCAAGAAAACTCGGACGCAGATTGAAACTCTGTTGAGGAAAGCAAACACTGCAACAAGTGTAAGAACTTCAAACCTGCCTTTAAAAGAACAGCTGTTCCGCACAAATGCTGTGACACCAACACAAGAATTATGGCCAAAGCTCATGCCATTTCATAATTTTTCAAGCGTGTTACCATGCACTCCATGCACTTGAGTGGAAAAGGGTTCTTAAATGTCCATGAACATGTTAAACATTAGAGGGAAGGACTGGAGCAACAAAGTAATCATGTAACAGTTGCATGACGTGTTTGTGGTTTTTTCTTTGTATTTTCTTGGAACTGGTGGCTCTATAAGCCAGTTCAAGTCTGTAAACAGCCTTTTGAGTTTGTTTTTGCATCAGTCTTCCTTGTCCTTATCACTACAGCACTGTGTTAATCTGTTTCAAGCAATAATTTTAAGAAAAAGGGAAAGGTAACTCAGCATTTTATGTGACCATTTAAAACAAAGGTAGAACAAGAGAAAGAAGATGTCTATGGCATGAAAGAGAACTGAGCAAGGGATGTATGGGAGCCTAAGTTCGCAAGCCGAGCCAACATTTCAACAAGGGGACTTGTCTGTCTGGGAAGCACGATCATCGTGCTGAGAAAAATTTGTCAATGCCTGTGCAAAACCATAGTAATCACAAAACCAATAACAAATCCAGCACAATCAAAATGTCAGAACCTAGTCTAGGCAACCAGACACAAGATGAGCATAAAAAATAATTCATGCGATGAAAAGCGTAGATTCAGACGCAGAGAAATTAACCTTTGTTGGTAATACCAACAGGATCGCACTCAGTTGGATGGATCCAGCAGTCAAAAGACACAGCCAAACACATGCATGCTATTAAAGTGATCTGAGTACCTGTGTCCACAAAATACTGCTCTCATCTTGATCACCAACTATACATTTAAGCTAGCACGAGCAATACTTGAACACATAAAAAACACACACAAGAATACGGGAACTAGCACGAGCTGAAATGTGTACAACGGGACACAGAAGTGGGCAAATTACTGCTTAATTTCAAGCATTTCATAAAAAAAAGAAACCAATCTGCCTCCTGCTGAAGCTAAAGTAACATATAGCATTGCATACACACGGTAGCATTTTCTTTTAAATACAAAACGACTGGGTCTATAATCATGCTGCAGCCTTTCTGCACCACGCCATCTCGCAACAAATGCCAAGAATCTAACCCACAGGTGCCTTGACCCCTCTACGGCAGTTGAAATGAAGTACCTATAACACTATTTAGAGGCTGTAAAGACATACTGCAGCAGTACGATACAATACATCGTCTCTCTAACTTGTCTTATTTCGCAATGTGCACAAGTACTTCAAATTCAGAATGTAAACATTGCTTACCTCTAAAGACAACTGTGCAGTCATGCAGACAGCCGTTCGCCTTTATCCAGGTTCAGCAAAAGTACTGCTGAATATTTGGCAGATCCAACTTGTAGTCACATTGAATAGCACTGTCCAGGCCTCCTTCTTCCCGTCCTTTAAAACTGGACTTAGAGCACCCATCCTTCAGGCAGAGCACAGCGCTATGAAGTACACACACTCAGAAGTTAGCAAGACTTGAAATGGCCCTTTACGTGGAATATTGCATTCCGACAGCACTACTCGAGTGAACGCCCTACTAAAGTTGTAATCACATGCTGAACACAGCAGACTTCATGACGGTTCACAATTGAAGAAGCGCTTCGAACAAACATTGAGGTTCGCCGACGCCCGGCATAGCGAGCAATGGCAAAGACGTTAATTACTAAAGTGACGGGTCTATGCACTTTAACAACGGCGTTGAAGAATTGAAAAGCATATAGTGCATTTCGTTTCGGTTCCCATTTCACTGGGATAGAACAAATTCAGACATTTTGCTTTACATTTTACTTTTACACTTGGGTACAATGTCGCATCAATGCATATAAAAACTACACTGACTACAACCTATGTTGACCATAATCATCAGTGCACGTCATTTTTTGCATTATGCCATAGTAGCAGTGGTTACCTTCACCGTAATGAAAATTGGGTGGAAATGGCCCCATCTCAATGTTGAGGTGCATATCTGCATGATGACATGTCTATCTGTCTTTTTTTTATGCCTGCAAACTTGTTCCATTGAACTTGCAATGTTTTAACAAATATACAGCTGATGGAAGGAAGTCCTGCCTCGGGTGACGTACCTAAAGGGGAATTTTGTGATATCTGTCAGATTATGTAATACTGCTTCGACCTGTAGGACGTAATGGGAGAGAAGAGCGTACCACGTTTGCGTAATCTGCCTTTAGTACAGCCTGAAATCATAGTTACTGGATACACAGGATATACCTGTAAAATGTTTTCCAGTCTGTCCGACGCACTTAAAGCATTTTTTTCCCACAACCTATGCCACAGTTTCCTTGTTTGTGGCTCTCACAACATAAATTTAAAAAGAAAAGTTAAAGGGGCCTGCACTGAAATGAGTCATCGCGAACTTAATCCAATTAAGAATGAAAGAACCGTGGGCCTGACACTAGTAAAAATAGAAAATTTATAAAGTGAACCAGTTCGAGTTAAGAGAGAATAGAGGGAAGTCACGGTAGACAATTTAACCCGCCTTATGCACAGCGTTGGTTGGATTTCAGACCGAGAAGCGCACTACAGAAAAAAAAAATTAATAATAAAGCTCACGTCGAGATTGTCAAGCCATAGAGAAAAGGTGTTATGCTGCTGGAATCCGACAGTCTCCCCGGCAACAAAAAAGATGACGGTCACGTGAAGTCGATCAACCCAGCTTTTGCTTCCTTTTTCTTTGGGGGGGGGGGGAGGGGGGGGCACGGGTTTTAGTTAGCCAGCCCGAAGGAAAATAAACTTTGACAGGTTGCCTAGGACCTGCGATGGACAATCTTGAACAACCCGCTAGATCATACGAGGATAGGCAACAGCGTGAACATAGACACCTCTCCAGACCTCACATTTGTGAATGGTATCAGGGATGCAAAGTGGGTAAACACGGGACAGCCACTGGAAAGTGATCACTATATCCTTTCCACGATATTTAGTGCTGCTAAGCACAAAGACAAGGTGAAAAGAACTCGAGTGACGGACTGGGACCGATTTCGGAAAGTCAGGATAACACAGTGAACGGGGAAATCGAGGACATAGGAGCCTGGGTTGAGGCACTAAAGCAGGCCGTGAAGAGTACCACAGAAGAGGTTCCAATGGAGGAGGAGGGCTTTACGGCTGACTCTAGACTGTTACACATGTGGGAAGCACATGCGAGTCTCCTTCGGAGGTGGAGGAAACAAAGGCATAATGGTGTCCTCAGTAGAAAGATGGCCAAGTTAGAACGAGCCCGGTCGCTCGATGGAAGCGCACCCAGTGCGCTTCCATCGAGCGGCCGTGGAACGAGAAACCGAAACGTACACATTGAAGTTGCAGTGCAAACAGTGGGGGTATACTTAATTGTGACCTGATGAATGGGCAATTCGGATGCAAAAAAAAAAAACACGGCAGTTGGTGAGGCACCTTCTAGACCCGGCGGCAACCAAATCTGCGCTGAAGGGGCAAATGGCTAGGTTAGTGCATCGGTATCAAGGCACGACTGGGGAGTTTATACATGAACTCCGAAGTCGTTACATAAACACAGAGGCGGGCGGTTGCTTGCCGGATCACTCGGGAGAGGAAAACCTTGAATTAGATGCAGACTTTACGGTGGCGGAGGTGGAGTTTGTAATGGGTCAGCTTCGTACCACGTCAGCAGCGGGTCCGGACGGGGTTACTAATAAAATGCTGAGGAACCTGGATTTCAAGTCAGTGGGGGCACTCACGAATTTGATGAATAAATATTGGGTGGCCGGGGAGATTCCGCCAGAGTGGAAGCATGCTAGGATTACATTTATTCCTAAAGCAGGGAAGAAGCTCTGCATTGAGAATCTGCGTCCCATCTCGCTAACGTCATGTTTAGCCAAATTGATGGAGCATGTGGTCCTGAACAGGCTTCAGGGTTATGTAGAGGACAAGGAGTTGATACCTGAAACAGTGATTGTCTTCAGGGCTAATTTATCAACGCAGGACGTCACGATACAGCTCAAAAAAGACGCGGTTGATCCTGGGTACGGCACGGGCACCAAGGCTTTCTTGGGGCTCGACCTAACTAAGGCCTTTGACAATGTTACCCATGAGGCAATATTGAGGAACCTATCGGACATAAGACCGGGGCGTAGAACCTTCCCGTACTACATCAGATCGTTTCTGGAGGGTATGACTGTGGAGATTCTAGACAGAGAAATGAAATCGGATCCCTTCCCATTGGGGGGCAGGGGGACACCGCAGGGGTCGGTATTATCGCCGTTCCTAATTAACCTCGCCTTGATCAAGATCCCACCCAGGCTGCAAGGGATATCGGGACTTAAACATACATTTTATGCGGATGACATTACCCTTTAGATAACAAGAGGCAGTGAGGCACATTTGGAAGAAAATTGTGGAGGAGCTAGCAAGGGAAGCAGGACTCTCGTGCTCTCAGCACAAGTCCGAGCTTTTTGTGCAGAGGGACAAACCAAGAGGGATGCATGCGAGGAACTATGTGCCGTCACCGCCTTTAGAGGTCAAAGGGGGGGGGGGGGGGGAGTACCGGTCGCTGAGGTCCGAACGATCAGGATCCTGGGTATGTATCTGCTGACTAACAGGAAGAATAGCGAGTCCTTGGAAAGGCTTAAATATACGGTCAATGCTACCGTGAGGCTAATCAGGAGAATCGCCAATCGTAAGAGAGGTATTAAGGAAAAGGACTTGTGTAAACTGGTGCAGGCGTTTGTGCTCAGTAGAATAGTGTATGCGACGCCTTATTTGAAGTTGGACGCGACGGAAAAAGGCAAGGTGGAGGCTATGATTAGGCAGGCGTATAAAGCGGCCCTTGGGTTGCCTCACAATGCGTCTACCGAAAGGCTGCTGGGATTAGGGGTGCAAAACACCCTAGAAGAACTACGGGAGGCACTCTTGGTGATGCAGCTCGGTAGGCTTTCAAAAACAAAAGCAGGAAGGGACATATTGAAAAGGATCGGCATTGGAGTTGACGTTTCAGCTGGTGACACGAAAATTCAGTTTAGGCGGGAAATGCACAAGGGCTTGTACATAAAACCTTTGCCCAAGAACATGCATCCAATACATCACGAGGACCGCAGGAAGGCAAGAGCCAAAGCTTTACATGCTAAGTACGGGAAGTACAACGGGGCAGTCTATGTAGATGTCGCCGAGTATAAGACAAGAACGCATTTGCAAATGCGATGGTGGACGGGCGGGGACGCTTGATCGTCTCCGGATCAGTCAAAACCCGCTCCCCAGAAACTGCAGAGGAAGCGGAGATAGCACTAGCTATTACTAGTAGTAATGCTGACCTGCGATTCAAAAACAGCCATCCGAAATTTGGCGAGGGGCAGAATATCTGTCACAGTGGCGCGATTGCTGAATCGGGCCACGGGGCGAGGGACTACGCAGGCGGAAATTGTCTGGGTACCTGCACACTCTGGGAACCCTGGGAACGAGACGGCTCACATGAATGCTCAAGGTTTCGTCAGCCGATTAGGTGAGCCGGACGTTCCGGGAAGGTCCACGAGAGATGGGCTGGTATCCTTTCCATGACATTACTAATCATATCAAACTTGAGCAGAGGATTTACCCACCTCCGGACAAGCAATTGGTGAAGGCGCAGGAATGCGTCTGGTGACGATTGCAGACTAGATGTTTATTCAACCTATACGTGTTGAGAAAAATCTACCCGGACATTCAGCCGGAGTGCAAATGGTGTCAGGAATTGGGAACCTATGACCACATATTATGGAGCTGCAGCATAGCACCGCCACCGGCGGATATTATGCGTGATCCTTCCCTCGAGCAGTGGGAGGCCGTGTTGGCCAGCTCAGACCCGGTCGTCCAGACCAGGGCCTTGGAGTGTGCCGCCCAGGTCGCCGTCAGCCATGGGTTGATGGCCATCTAACACGGAATCGTCCACACATGCTTTCTGACGAAAATAAAGTTTTTCCATCCATCCATGTGCTCTAAATGCACTTGTACTAAGGCTTGAGTATCACGCTAATGCGTTTCTTCTGCATCAGTTCTCCGCTTTTTAAAGCAGGCGCCGATACCGACTGTTTTTGCGAAGCAGTGATGAGTCCCACGCATAGTCCAAACAAATGTTCTTTACCGCTGCTGGCTTTGGGAAATACACGGAAACCTTGATAACTAAACGATGAATGGATATACATTCCTCTCGCTAATTTCGCACTCGCATGGGTAAGAGAGGTTGCGCAAATATCGCTGTAGGTTATCTCTTTGAACAAATTAGTGACAGCATTGGTTCAAATTCTTTTTATGGTAAGAGGCTCTTGAGGGGGTAAATGGAACAAAGACTGTGGTCAACGGAAGAAACTATCACCCCGCACATCCAGCACCATAATGAACGAACGAAATTTTTCTCACCTGCTGGCAAAAACAATGTCTTCTTTTTCTCAATCTGCGTTCCTCAGTTAGATCAGCTTCACAATCGCCGCACCACCACAGCGGCCACAGTTGCATAGCCCTAATTTTCAAAACCCGGAACGGGAACACTCGCTAACTACGTAAAAAGGAGGACATATAAAGGCAGATACGGCTGCATACCAGCACTTAAGGGAGGTAAGCAGCGCCGCCACGACTATACATCGCATTTGTGAATTTGGGGGCTTACCAAAAGTACATCTACATTATTTCGTGAATGAAAACAACAGCACAACATAGCCCAGCACTTGATTTGCAGCGTTTCGGGCTGAAGTGAATTTTGTCGACATCCTAGCAACCCCCTTCACGGATGTATTATTGCCGTTCTGTCCGTTTTAGGTAGAACAGAGCTGCTGTATTCTCTATTATTTAGGGTTCCTACGTATGATTTACGGATTTTTTTTACAGTGATGGAAAGACCGCTAGTAGTGAGGCGATTACATCTGGTAGGTTAAACCCGCATGGCACCTCCAAAGTGGGCAACCTTTTCGGCGGCTAAGACAAGAATACCTCGAACAGCCGTCCCCTGCACATACCGACAGTCCGTCGCTAGCATTCGGAGCTCCTCTCTGGGAGTCATTATGTTGTCGAGCTATCGGGGGAAGAACACTCGGTCTTTTCTCTGAGCGGAACCTCGCTTTTGCCCGATTTTCAGCAGGTCAGAGGGTGTGCTGGTAGCACGCCAGCTGTACATATGGGACATATAATATGGTGAGGCAACCAAAAAGAGAATAAAATAATATGCCTCTGCCCGTGCCACTAGGTATAACAGGCTCAATCCAATCGAATATAAAAGAATTGGTCCCGAAGGACAAGCTTGGTCTGTGTTTGCACCCGTAGGCGAAAGAACCCGAAGGTTCAAAAAAAAAAAAAATGCGGGAATCTCTACGCAGCGGCCCACAGCCGGGAGCGGGCCCGGGGAGATCCCCCGTGATCTCCCCTGGGAAGTAGAGGGAAGGGATGGGACAAGGGAAAGGGAAATGGGATATAGGGAAAGGGTTATGGGAATGTAGGAGGGATCGGGGCAGCTTAGGGATTTCTCAAATGATCCTGATTCGATTCAAGCTCCAATTCCTTGGCCTCAGTTGAGGGCGAGCACTAGCTTTAGCCAATGCACGGCCCTCGGCCTTCAAGCGCATTCACATTCACATCACGTTCGCACCCCGCCGGGGTGGCGCAGTGGTTACGACGCTCGACTACTGTTCCCAAGGACGCGGGATCGAATCCCGGCCTCGGCGGCAGCTTTTCGATGGAGGCGAAAAGCAAGGCGTCCGTGTGCTGTACGGTGTCAGTGCACGTTAAAGAACCCCAGGTGGCCGAAATTTCCGGAGTCCTCCACTACGGCGTCTCTCATAGCCTGAGTTGCTTTGGGACGTTAAACCCCCACAAACCAAACCAAACCAAACATCACGTTCGCCGGGTCTCCGCCACATGAGACAGGCTTCTGGGCCACAATGGGGTTCCCCGTCCCCCAAGTCAGGCTCCCTCGCCCCGACTGTACTAGGGCTACTGGAGGGGCGCATTTCGCTGTACTAGAATTCTTTCAGCCCTACTCCAAGGTACTAAGAGAGGTGCCCAGAGTCACCTTTTGTAGACAACCCTCCATTCACCGTTTTCTCTCCAACATAGTATGTTTGTCGGCTAATATCTGGTTCTCCAAGCCAGGTTCACCGTCTGATTATGTCCGCAAAGATACTCGTGCACGCACCTACAGAGGTACGGCACTGAGGGGTCCCACTCCCCTTTTTGGCCCTGAGTCAGCGAGCCGCGGTTCCCTTAGTACTTCGCGAGCAGCGCCACCGGGCCCTTGGCAGCGGGCTGGGCTTTCCCTCGGCCAGCACTACCGCCCAGGACCAAGGAGTCTCGAACCCCCCGCTTCTTCCGCGGTTAGCAAGCCGCGGTTCCTTGAGTACTACGCGGGCAAAGCCACCTTTAGGTGGCCGGCTGGGCTTACCCATGGCCCGCCTACTAACCTCGGTTCTGCGGGGCGTTGCCCCCTGGGGGAGGTCCAAGTCAGCGAGCCGCGGTTCCTCTCGTACTACGCGAGCAGCGCCATTGTTCCCTTAATGGCCGGCTGAGCTTTCCCTCGGTCAGTCGTACCGACTCGGTTCCTCGCAAGGGGTCTTTACTTCCCCTTGAATGCAAGCATATGAACTAGCCAGCCGCGGTTCCTCTCGTACTACGCGGCTGAGCCATTGTTCCCTTAACAGCCGGCTGGGCTTTCCCTCGGCCAGCCAACTGACTCATATCATTGCGGGGTCTGACTCCCCTGAGTAGTTCTGCGTGTTCGTTGAAGATACTGACAGTGAGGGACACATGTGCTTTAGCACATTGTGCGACCACCCTCTTTTCCCGAGTTTCTGGCTTACTCGAAACCATGTAGGCTACTTTGACACCGTCTTTTTCGCCTTTTCGAGCCTAAAGGCAAGTTCCCAGAACGTGGACTTGGTTCGCCCCAGCCGCGGCCCCGCGAGGACCCGCTCCCCCTGGCAGCGGAAACCAACGTGTCTGCGGCTGGGAGATGCGCTATCTCGCACCGAGTGGTAATTTTGATCCAACGTACGGAGTCAGCTAACTGCATTTCCTTTAGTACTCTGCAGCTACGCCACCGTTCCCTAGGCGGCGGGTGGGGCTTTCCCTCGGCCTACCGACCGCCCCGTACATTGGAAATTTTGTTCTGCTTTTAACCGGATTCCACGTGCCCAGTCCGAACCCCTTCAGACTTGCCCCCGTGTTAGGCATCGGGCTACGTGGGCGCGGCACGCTCACAATGCCGCAGGGAGTAGGCTGACAACCTCCCCGGGGATTCGCAACCCCTCAGTATGGGTTCCGGCTGCACCCATACTGACCGCTGGCCGTTGCAACTGGACAAAGCCTAGCAGCCTTAACCGCTCTGGCCCATCCAGCTGGCGGGAGGGACCGCGTACAGTCGCAATGGGTCCAAATGCGACCTGGATTTGATCCCGCGTCCTCGACTTAGCAGCCTCTCGTTACATTGCTGTAACTGTGAAGGCAGTCTTGATACCACGCGTGGCCATGGAGGCTTGTAAAGCCAATCAATAAATTGATCAATCAATCACCAAGTAATTAATTAATAGTTAATTTACACTAACCCTGTCACTGCATATTTGTGTTATTTTTTGTTCATCATGCTCAGTTTTTTTTATTCGTTTGTGCATAGGCGTAACGGAGCAAATTTATTTTTGGGCTCTACATATTCGTTCAAGTGAGAAGATAAATATCGGTACAGGGTGATCCAAAGGCAACACAAAAGTCAAATTCGATAATTCTAAAAGCATGCGCACCATCGCGATGTTATGTATATATATGGAGATGCACAGGGAAGGTCCGGGACTTCTTTTCAATAATAACAGTTGTATTGCCAGAATTGTTGTATTTACTGCTGGAAAGTGCGCTTTAGTTGTTTGAGATACAGACAAGGGGGGGGGGGGGTGATGATTAAATTTTTTGGTATTAAAAGAATTCAATGCCTTTCTGTGCATTTCTATAAGAACTGCGAAACGCTGCCCGTTGATTAAAAAAAAAATAATTTTTCAAATTTTATTATCTGCTTTTTGTTGTAAGCAGAAATTTGCAAGTGGTCATTAATAATACTCATATCGTATTTTAGATGTTCAACAACGCAATTAACCTTCTCGATTTGGCCCAAATAATTTTGGCCATTTCTGACGCCAGTTGAGTCCGTCGTCCCCATCGAGAAATCGTACACACCCGGCGGCGTCCATCAAAATTCCAGGGGGCACTTTCGCCTCATCGCACTTCATCGCAGCTCGATGTTTACTGAAGATGATTGTTGAGTCCTTAGCGCGATGTTTGATGAACTGTGGCTGATTGCTTGGTGAATTGTTTAATGATAGTAAAGATCCCCAGGTGGTCGAAATTACTCCGCAGCCCTCCGTTACGCCATCTCTTTCTTTCTTTCTTTCTTTCTTTCTTTCTTTCTTTCTTTCTTTCTTCCTTTCTTTCTTTCTTTCTTTCTTTCTTTCTTTCTTTCTTTCTTTCTTTCTTTCTTTCTTTCTTTCTTTCTTTCTTTCTTTCTTTCTTTCTTTCTTTCTTTCTTTCTTTCTTTCGTGTTTCTTTCTTTCTTTCTTTCTTTCTTTCTTTCTTTCTTTCTTTCTTTCAATCCCACCTTCCTGCTTTCAGGTGTCCGCGGAGAAGTGTGACATATATCGTGCCTTTTATTTCATTTAAACCAATTTGAAACGCCGCTGATTTTTGTTTACTGCGTCTGCTTCTGTGCGCAGTGTTGTGTGTCGTTCAAGGAAGCGCCAGATGAAAGGCGCAGCACAGACGCCTGCTTGGATCGGACGCCCGGCGGGGTCAGCTTCGCATATGCTTGAATCGTCTTGTGAAGCCATCGGTCATGACATCATGAAGACGTCTGTTCAGATTATTAGGCATTACCGGATGTAACTTCGTGCTGCCGTCACATTCTGTCGGGACATCCCATATCCTGTCATGGCCGATGGCGTCACCAGGCGATGACGTTACAGTCGGTCATGAGTGCCGACGTCACGGTCTCTATCATTAACTGTGACTGTGACCATCAAGAACTATCATAATCGCTATCATTATCATCATAATCGATGTGTCACTATCATTATCGGTCGCTACGTACCACTCACTAAAGTTCTTCACTGAGAGCTTTAAAAGTAAACAGACCCCCGCGGAATCTCGCGAAGTGTGACACTTCTCGCGGACGTACGCACGGACGGACAAATACTCATGAGCCTATAAAGGCTTCCGCTTACATTCTCCATCCCATTCGAGCTGCGTATATATTCGTGCGTGCGGTCTAGCCTGCTCCCTTTCCAAATCCGAATTCTTCCTCCACTCCTTCGCCCGAAGTCTCACTTTCCGGACCGGAATCGGGCCCCCTCCGTCAGCTCAGGCGCGTCTGCTTACCTCGACAGATATCCGACGTGTTTACACACTGCACCCTAACACTAACCGAGGCCTCCCAATGGCACCGACTCCTGACGCGTGCTGCTCCCTACCCTATTCTTTTTCATGCCCGCTACCTCGATCAGTTCCTCTCCTCCTGTAAACTTTGCGGCAAAGCGGGAGATTTTTTTCACGTCCTCAGCACCACCCACCATCCCCAACCACGGCGGAGTCATACTGAGAGACTCTCCTGGCCAGCTCCGCTGCTACAGACCAGCACAGGGTCATCACCATCGGCCTGAAGGGGATATCCCTCCAAGGGCTGTCCTTTTCTCTGTAAGGGCGGCCTCCTAAGGGCTCTCTCGTGCCATGTAGGGGGAGTTTGCCCCCTCTACATTTTTGTAGTAAGTGTTTTCACCACCACCACCACCACCAGCAGCCAAGACGTGGCATAGCGTGGCAGGCCACGTGGCACATGTGCAACAGCGTGACGATTTTTGATAGATACTGCTGAGCGCCCTCATCAGGCAGGCGCGATTTTACACTGCTTTAGAAACGGGCAAAATTTGCCCACCCACAGCACGCAGGGTAAATACGTTTCGATTTCCGTCAACTCTTGCGAGCAGACACAAATTGCAATTAGGCGCGTATCCGGTGCAATTAAAAAGTTTATTGTTTGAACTTAGGTAACTAGCAGCGTAATTAATATAATTATTCAAATTTTCGATGCCCGCCAACAGCGGTACTATTATACCGCAAAAGTAATTGTTGCACCTCAGAAAATCTATTTTAAGAGTTAGTGACGGGCCTCCCTGGAAGACCTGGAATGAGGCAGCTGTATTTAACGCATTTTAGAGGCCTGTTAAGGTTTCAGTCTGGTTGGCCACAGCCTAGGTTTCGGTAATAGGACATCAGTTTAAGAAAGTAGCCGTAATATTTTTATCCCCCATTATGCTGACGACCGTTCTTTCCTTCGGCTGCCAAGAAGAGACATAACTGTGTGCTTCACTTTCACAAGGCACAAGCTAGTCTCGGCAGCACCTTGTTGTCGGCGATGTGAGGCAACCGCTTCTGCTCCTACGAACTTCTGCCTGAAGCAAAACATATCTGTAACATTTACTCTTGCAGCTACAGGCAGCATCTTTGAAGGTTTCTCATACGATGAGAAATTATGAGTAACTGACTGTCTTCATTTCTGTTATGAAATCATGGGACATCGTCCGTGCGTGAATTAAAAAAAAAGTCAAATAATATTACCCCGCGTTTCAATGCGTTCAACCGACTCTCTTCATTTCTGTTATGAAACCACGTGATATCATCCGCGCGTGAATAAATTACCAAACAGCATTGTTTCATTGCTCTGCGTTCAATTTTTGTAACCCGAGTTGCTGCTAACTATTTAAAGACAGAACTTCAAGTTCAAAGTCATGAACTATTGGGGCACAGGAAAATAAGCGAAAGAAAGGAAAGAAAACACGGCTGGGTGCTAAGCAGAATTCTAGCTGTCAACGAGGGCCGTTGACGGAGACATGCCTGACTCAGTCCTCCTGGAGTCGTGTGAGACTTCAAGCGGAAAGCTATAGACGGAGTGCGCACGGACGCCACACCTTCGTCCCATACTATTGATTGCTGCCTCATGTGGGCTCTATTGGATTAAACTTCCAACCCCAGTGCCACGATTGAAATCTGATCATTACCGACGGGTGCCCCCATAGCAGCAGCGAACTTTATCTTCAAATTCGGCGCTCCAGCCATTCCTCCTTTGTTGTCACTCCTCCCCGGAGCACACTCGTTTGTGTATTGGCACTTTCTCCCAGTCCTCTATCAGGGCTCCCAAAAGGGATATCAGGCGGCGCTTGACAGAAGTGTCAGGGCCAGCAGTGATGGCGGCGGAGGGAAGAGGGATCGCGCCTCATTGTTAGAGCCAATTTCTTCGTTTCAGCCGAAGGCGGGGATTTAAAAACAACCGTTGACGCATTACGTTGAGCCGACTGTTCCCACCCACACATACTCTCTTTCTCTGTTTTCATTTTCGGTTCTTTTTTACACTCGGTTTTCTGGTTATGCTGTTATTGTTCAGGCGACAAGGCGGGGGATGTCGAGCTGCTCCATATTCGCGTTTTCACGAGAAATGCGGCATAACTTGAGCGCGATATTCAATAATCGCTTCACAATTTTCAGTGGACAATAAAAAAAAAATATAGAGGAAGGGCTGTTTTCTGGCGGTTTCACATAGTCAGCAATGGCATGTGCTGGAAGCCTCGACTTTTTGGGTAAGCAAAGATAACCGACTTCTTTGCTGACAGATAAATTATGATTCTCCCGGGGCTTTTCTTTTTGAGCTAGAACGTTTTTTTTTTTTTTCATACGCGCTTTTGGTATCGGTTCTTTCCGCGGGCAGTAATTCCATTTTCGGTTTGGTTTGGTTTGGTTTGTGGGGTTTAACGTCCCAAAGCGACTCAGGCTATGAGAGACGCCGTAGTGGAGGACTCCGGAAATTTCGACCACCTGGGGGGCAATTTCGCCTTGCCAAAAGAATGCGGTGGTAGCCAGCACCATATAATCAAATGCATCGAATTAGATGAGCGAGAAATGTCTTACTCAACTTAAGGCAATTCTTGGTTTAACGAATTATTTCGTGGCTTCCTTTAGTCCTATCCTCTAAATGTACTCTGTAATATATAAAGCCGTCGTTATGTTTATAAGGGCTTTTTCTTGTTTTGTTGTGTTTTGTCCGCTGCTGTATTGCACTGTAAGCGGGGTGCTAGCCTTTGTCAAGCCATCGTAGGCTTTTTGCTAGCACCCTGCAGCATCACGAGTACTGTATAATCAGTGTTGATGCTAAATAAAATTATTTGTATTTGTATTTGTATTTCTTTTTGTTAAATCGGGTTTTAACTGTGATGCATATCCTTAGAGGCGTGGTCATATGGTCTAACATTGTTTTAATGTACTATTCGTATATTATTTCCCATTCCTGCGGATGCAAGTGCAGTCATTTTGTGAGTGTTCAAAATTTTAAATAGTCCTTACGCTGAGTTTGTGGAACCAGCGAAAAGAACATGAACCACGAGGAGGCGCACCTACCAGTTCTCATGGTTTTCGCTGGTTCCGCTATGCCAAACGAATACGAAGCAGCCCACATTGCTACCACCGCGGCATCTGCCACTTCACTTCTTTTTAGTTTGTTGTGCGCACGTCGGTCCAGGTGTTTCTAGACGCTCAAAGTTGGCATTTCCCGTGGTTTATACGTGCTTGTTTATTTTTATGGTTCCGATCCGGAAGTTCATCTGTCGAAAACATCTTGTTCTTTCTTCATAGTGCATCTTTTTTTAGAAAACAAATACGACTTGCACTGACTTTTGGGCTTGTTTCAGAAATAAATATACAATTATATTCCCTTTGTGTGCTGCTTTGTTGAAATATTCGTCGTGAGATATGACGGGGGAGGGGGAGGAAGAGACAACTTTATTCAACGCGCTATTAAGCGTCGAGAATGTCCTGTGCCAGAGTCACCAAGGCCAACTGGTCTTTCAGCTGGTCAGAGGCTAACCGAGCCTTCCACGTTGTGGGAGGAGGGTGGGGAAAGTGAGGTGACTGTATTGCAACAGGGCAGGAAAACATGCAGTGTTCTAAGTTTGCGCAGTGCTCAGAACAATTTGGGCATGCGGAGTAATGTATGATTCGGTATAGAAATGGCCGCGCAGGAGTAAGGAGTGTATTTAGTTGAATGCGTCTAAGTATGCGTATTTGCGTGGTAGTGAGGGATTTATCAGGAAGAGGAAGTGTAAGAAGAGTTTCCCTAATGTTGTCATAGTGACTGTTGATTTCTTTTCTGTAGTGAAGAGTAGCGTCCCACGAGGGTGGATAAGGCCAGGGGATATCCCAGGCGCCCGGTGCTGAACTTCGCGGGCGAGGCGATGCACTACCTCATTGCCTCGGATTCCAGCATGACAAGGAATCCACCTCAATGTGACAGTGTTGGGACGTAGTTTTGTGAGAGCTCTGTGCAGATCATCTTACAGTTCTTCAAGAATGCGACGCGTGTGAATGGCGCGTATAGACTGTATTGAATCAGTGTATGTTGTATATCCTGAAGGGTTGTGCTTGTGCAAGTTCCTGAATACGAGCGACTATTGGCAGGGTCTCGAGAGTCGCTGTAGGAGGAGGATCTATGTAAGGACCGAGGGTATGCGTCACTACCTCGCTGCAGCTCTCGAGTAAGCAGCCGCTCCGACGTTAGTTCGTGATGCATCTGTTTAGGCGATCGTGGAATGAGTAGAATGAACATGATTGGGAACGCGAGCGGAACGACTGCCTGGGTTAGTATCGGATGCAACGTTATTTTTTTTTTTTTTTTGGGGGGGGGGGGGATGGGGGTTACTTAAGCGAGCTACGAGGGCAAAGGAAGTTGTGGCCTTGCGATCGGAAGGGGGGAGGGGGTAAAGGAGGAGAGCTGTTGCTCCCAACACTTCTAGGCGGTGTTGGTTGCGCTGCGTCCCGCACAATGACAACTACACCTCACCCCTCTTCCTTCCCTGAGTGCACCCGCCTAAAAGCCTCAGTGATCCGCGCCTACACTCTAATCCTGGTAACCCTTAATATAGGTGCACACTTTCACAATATTGTGCACCGATAATTTCAAAGTTAAAACTTAACGTATACATTTTAGCGGCCTTACAAAAATGCATGTTGGGTGTCTATAGAAATTCGGATCAGATGTGTCAACATACGCTGTTGAAACTCTATCGACAATCATCGACATCTTTGAAGGTGCCGTGTTGACCTCTTGTTGTGCTCTTTTGGAATAGTGGCCCATGTGTTTCTTAAGGGCGCTTTTCGAATTCGCGCCCCTGAAATTCTGTTGATTTCAGGCTCAAATGCTTCACAAACTCTGCAAGTGACGCTTTTTGATTTTCTGCTACCTTTCCACTCCTGAACAACAGAAAATAGTACACGACCATCGGTTTGCCAGGAGCAGACACGAGGTGATTTTCATTAATGCAAAAGTAGTACAGTACATCTCCTAGCTGTGATAAGTCACCACATTCTACGTTCTGCCCGACCAATCAACAATCCTATCTGATCAGTGCTGGTTAATGAATGATAAGCATAGTGAGGCTTAAAAGATCAAAACAGATCTTGATCTTTTAAGCCCCATTATACTTACTCACTCATTAACCTACACTAAACTGACTAAATTGTTGATTGGTCGAGCAGAACATAGAATGTGTTGACTGACCGCATCAAGGCTATGTGCTGTGCTGCTTTTGCATTAATGTAAACCACCTCGTGCCTGCTCCTGGCTAACCGTTGATCACACACCATTTTCTGTTGTTCTGCAGCGGAAAGGGAACACAGAATGAAAATGTGCGTTAATGAGAAAGAAAAAATAAGGATTGCATCTTTCGTGAACCCACAACATGAGCTGGGTTGTTTATTTGCTTTATTTCAATTCATGTGCAAGGTATGACGCCAGGCTGTTTTTTGCGTAAAACGCTCATATGTCCGGGAACTCCTCGCATGTGATGCTGAAATAAACAATGGAAATCATAATTAAGTTGCGGCATATACTAACCTAAATATCAAGCAAAGGCATTTGTGCGCTGCTCCACGTCATAGCTCAAGAAATTTCTTGTCTAAAATGAGTTGTCACTGTCTTTCATTGCTTAGATGGCATCGACCGCTGCCTCCACAGCTCGGCAGCACTACCACATCGTTCATTTCTCGCTGATAAACAATATATGCTGCCGCCAAAGATCCAATTGTGAATATAAATAGCAAAACGCAGGTCACAAGCATTACTACCCAGAAAACTTCAAGCAAAATTACCAACTATAGGCACTGAAATAAGTGGAAACAAAAACACTGCAAAAATGGTGGAGCTGCGCAGATTCAGATAACCCACAATGTGTGACAGAGGCATATTATGATCTCGATAATGTGTCCGTCTCAGCGCGAGTACCGTATCGAAAGACTACAGCACTGTGCCGAACAATCCTTCAAAAACGGTCAAAAGAAAGAAAGAAAATGTCGCCACCCCAACTGACGTTCCATAGGCCCCAGCGTCCGCGTTGGAGACAAGCCTCGTTCTCTCTCCCGCTCCTTGTTTTCCGATGAGGCTGGCTTGCCTGCTAGAAATATTTACATGCACGCTTCCTCTTGTAGCACACATTGTACAAGACTGGCACCAACACGAAAAGGAAAAAGCAAAACACTCACCAAAGTGCAGACACTCCGCCCGCGCCGGCTTTTCGCCTAGAATCCAAAACGCCTGCTACTGTTGAACTTCTTAAACACGTCCTCCTTGCGCAGAAGCTGCCGCCCAAGAGCGGAGACCTCCGAAGACTTAGACTTAAATTCGTACGTTCGCGCTCCAATTTGAACAAAACGATCTTCGTGTTAATCACCAGCTAAAAACCTACATACGGTGCTTCGCTCACAGTGCAAGATGCGACCACGGTGGCGGGAAAACGCCAACTGAACTGGCACATCGCCGCACTCAGCGTACCCGCGTCTGCGTGCAAAGAAAACGGGGCGCAGAAGAACAGCTTCGGTGAAAAGGGAAAGACGCCGCCCCCGCTGCGCGGCTCCGGCTATGTTGAAGCCAAGGTCATCTCCGTGAAGACAAACCACGGAGAAGGCAGAGAGCGGGGAGCACCCCTCCCCCCCCCCCCCCCCTTTTTTTCCCCCCCAGCCGACAGGAAGAGACCCCTCCGGACATGCTGGCGCCGTTCGCGGGGCACGGGGGAAGTGGGTACGGACAGGAGCAAGGCGGCGGCCGAATGCTTCTTTGAAAAGAAGAGTCGCCGATAGAAGACGCATGCAATCTTGTTTTTTTCTTCTTTTTTTTTTCATACGCGAATGTTTTTGCTGTGCGTGTTAACTCTATAGTATCCGTGGGATCAGTCCGTGATTATTAGAACCTCTCAATGTTTAAAGTGACTTCATTTTAGCATGGTTTCCACTTTAAGAAAGGAAAGAAAAGAAAAAAATAACAGTAAAACTCTTCAAAGACATAGAGCGGTGGAGGATTCCAATACAGACTGCACCTCATTTTGCGGCAATAAGCTACGGTCAAAAACACCTAGGCTTGGGCAGAATGTCAGACCCTGAAGCATATAGTGAACTTTGCAACTGGTTTAAAAAAGCTCTGTCCGGCCCTACATATAGTAGGTTTAATCTAGGATCCTGTTTGTTAGTATGATGACTCACTGAACTTGATTTATGATAAATATAAAATATGTCCTACCACTAAAGTTACCTTCTGCGACATACAGAAGCTGATTCATTACGCGTATTCTGATTGACATTCAACGATGTATTTGCAATATTAGTGGAGCCTTTGCCATCATGAAGTTTTTAGGGCATATTTTCACTGTGTTGTTGCGAAGCTTGAGCTAAGTGTGCACCGTTAATATGCACTTTTATATAACATGTACGAGTACGCAACTGCATGCTGCTCTTATATTTTCCTTTGCAGAATCTGGACAATAGTTGATTACAAGTGAGATCAAATATGCATAACGAAGTTGTTACATCATGTTCTTATCATTGGTGCCTAAAACTACTTAAAAACATGGGTCAGCATGAACAGTATACGCTGATTCTTCGTGAACGTTGAAAACTAACCACAAAAAGCATATAGAAAAAATAGCACAAAAAATCTATTGGGTAGATCACAATGAAAATTCTGTTGGCCCTGTAAAGATTGCACTCAGCTGGGGTTGAATGTCTATCGAAATTCAGTACATTCAAAAGGCGGTCAATAATCCAACAATAGAGTTTCAAAACTCATTTTTGTAAGGGATATGTACCTTTGAATATACTGCCGGCCACGAACTAGATGCAGGTTACTCCGTAATCCTAATTTTTGAGCCTAATTTTGAGAAATTTAAAGGTTAAACGGTAACCCTTATACTTACCATTAGCTGTGAATGTTTTCACGTTAGGTTGCAACCTTCATTTTGTCTTAGTACTTTACAGGTTGCATGTTAACTGTCAATTTTTCCATTTAATGCTTGCCTTCGGGCACACAGACGCATTTACAATGAGTCTCGTGGGAACGCTGAGCTTTGCTTAGCTGCGCGTAGTCACCGCTTGCTGGGTAATCTGTTACAGTTTTTCGTTTTCCAACAGGGCTATCTGGGTATTTCTATCTTTTTTTTTTTACCGCTGCAACTGCGAGATGTACACTTATGGACCCACATCAGCTCTGATGCATTCAATAGACGAACTGTGGATTTAAACATGCCCCGTCTGCTTAAACTGCAAAAATGAATATTTAATCACTAAAAATATTACCAGCAGTAATAAATTACATAGGAAACAGACGACGCTTAACACCCAAAACGAGACTAATTGCTAGTACACAATTGCCTTTGAGTAGATGTAATTAAAAAAGAAACTGAAATGACTTTTGCAGAAGATCTAAATAACTGAGCAAAACAGAAAATGAACGCGAAATTGAATACACTGTCTTATTAGATACACATCATATACGGCTAAGAATATTATTTCATTTTGAGGTAACGAAATGGGGCAGTTATTGCCTCACGTGTTGGTGGACACCCGATGCGCGCTGTGTGGATGCAAGGAAGATGGGAGCGAAAGAATAGGTGCCGATATAATGGAGGGCTCAGAAATAATATCGACCACCTGAGGATCTTTAACGTACACTTACATCGCACACCACAATGACTCATTTACGTTTCGCCTCCTTCTAAACGCGGCCGCTAATAACTTGGGCTCAGTAGCCGAGGTCCCATGTTCTAACCAGTGAGCCAATACGGCGGATGAAAGTTTCAACAAATAACTCTGACCGGCCAAAGTTTAAGCTAGGAGTCCTGAACAGTGGTGAAATATGAGCTCCAGAGGTATGCCGTTGCATAAAAGAGAAACAAATATTTTGATGCACAACTTGTTTTTTTTTTTTTTTTAAACTCACTGCTTGAAAAGGAAATACATAATGAGAATGAACCTGGCTTTGGCTCTGTAAAGATTACTAACAAATCTTTGCTGAGAGCTCCACAGTCTTACAAAACCTTATTCAAAACAGTCAAGAACTTCTTCAGGCGTGCAGAAACAAGGCCCCTAGGAATAATTTCCCCCAGCAGCACTATTTTTTGCACCAGGAAATGAATTTGCGAGAAAGCAAGGGGATACACTCCAAGTTCTTAATGTAATAGACAAATAATTAATGCGTGCTGCAGACTACCATGGGAGACCCGGATGACTTCGTTCTGGCTGCCAGCAAAAACAAACGTTCCGTTCGTGCAAGTGTAGATGTGAGGAGCTTTCACTTGTACTTCAACGGCCGGCAGTGCCATCTACAAGAAAATGGAAAGGAAGAGGTCTTTGATGTAGAAATGAATAAGCGGTTCTCATATGACACAGTTTGATAGTGTTCTAAAGGACATGGTTTTGGCATACAGGGGAGAAAGTTCTTCATACTCTCGTTTCACCGCTTTATCTCTCATTATGCGGAGTTTGCAAGGATATATTGGAAGCACAAGATGTAAATTAAAAACAAGTGATCTTCAAATTTAAATTATCAATCAAAATTTTAGCATGGTATTCGACGAGCCTTCGCGCCTTTAGGAACAGAAATCCCGACAGTGACTTTGAAAATGCGAACAGACACAGGCGAAACACGCACTATACGTCCGTACGGAAGACGCTGAACCAAGCTGAGCTTAGTAACGCTCAATTTCACGCCTTTGTTCACGTACGAATATGTATTCTATAGTATAAAACAACATAGGTAACCATGAGGTAAAAGTCCGCAAAGATACTTACCGATCTCATTCATCCTCCCGTGTGCTGCCGGGCAGTGTCCGCTGCATTCGCATTTTATTTTCGATGTCGACAAAACAATGTATTGCCGGCAGTCACAATGATTTTCACTGCACCGACCGCGCACAACGCCAAACACGTATACATACATACATAATTGTTGCTTGCAGCTATCTTGATTTCTGTTCCATTGTCCACTCGTGAGACGAGATAACGCATCTCTGACGAACTTACCTAAGTTTTCCCAATTATTCTCCTCCTTCTTCTCACCCTCTTCCAACATTCTTAGATAAGAGACAGTTGAAAACTGCGCTGGCTAGCCGCGCTGCGAAGCGGGCCCAAACGGTCGCCTGTCAGGCGCGAATTGATCGTTACGCGGCCACAGCATCCCTCCCCAACGCCCGACCACATGGCAGCGTTACTTTGGCACCGTATCATCTTCTCGGCTACCGGCGTCGTACGAGGCGAAAATCCGGCGCTTGAGGCGAGACGACGTAGCAAGACGCAGCTATCTGGCAATGCCACATCACGAACTCTCCTGCGCCGTCCCTTCAAACGAGCTCCTAGAGGGCGCGCCTTCTGGGTAGCCCCGTGCTCATGCACGCTCCGATGCCCACATGGTCTCGAAACTGATGTCCTCCGTGCCGCTGGCATCTTTCTCGCTACTTAAGCTTTTTTTCTTCAAGAAGCTGAGATTTAATCTTTTCCGCATTATTGCTTATGAGTCTAATTAAGAGCCTAATAAGTGTAACCTTATTAAGGAGTCGGTAATCAACGCAGAACCTGCAGGTATTGTCCCTTTTTTTAACAAGCACGACAGGTGAAGCCCAGGGGCTGCTAGAAGGCTCTATAATGTCTCTATATTGTCCGACATCCTGTTTACGTCATCATTATCATTTATTGGCCCTTAAAGACCCCCACGAGGGGTATTACATAAGTGAGGGGGGGGGGGGGGAGACATCTAACAACGATATTACATTTTAGGTCAAAGCAAACAAAATAGGTGAAACAATCGTTGTAAGGCAGGCAATAAAAAGGAAAAAAAATACATGTGTATCAATCAAGCAGAACAGTACAGTGAATCATACAATGACGAAACAGAAAGGCAGCAGCTACCACATTAGTATTGTAAGTGTAAAGACAGCATTTGCGGAATTTAGGAGCATCTCGTTCAATTACAATACATTCGGGAAATGAATTCCATTCTTCAATGACAAGAGGCTGGAATGACTTGTTAAATGTGCCATGGAGTCTTGAAATGCTCATAGAGTTGAAAAGATGGCGCGATGTTCGGAGGGGAAGGAGCAAAAGGGAGTCTCGAAGTGAGGGAAAACAATAGTACAGTTAATGGAACAATGATAAACGGGCAATTTTATGCCTTTGCGCGAGAGGCTCAATGTCGACAGATAATTTTATACTGGTAATGCTAGAGCGGGTGTGATAGTTGGAGGAAATAAAGCAGGCTGCGTGGTTTTGGACGGCTTCTAGGCTATTAATTAAATAGGCTTGGTGTGGGTTCCAAATTGGGGATACAAATTCTAGTTTGCTACGGACGAAAGTTTTGTAGGCTAGGCTGCGAATGGAAGAAGGGGAAAAACAGAGGTTACGTCTGATAAAGCCGAATGTTTTCGATGCATCAGCAGCAATCTTTGTGATGTGCTCGGACCAGGTAAGGTTGTTCGTGATATGGATTCCAAGATACCGTTATGATTCGACTTGGGTGAGGTTGGTTGAATTCAGAGAATACGCGTAGTTTATGGTAGTTCGCTTGCGTGCTACCTGCATGAATTTTCACTTTATTTTGTTGAGCGTCATTAGCCATGTGGAACACCAGCTTTCAATTCTGCTCAGGTCGCTTTGGAGCAATTCTTGATCATTATTGGAAGTTATGCGGCGGTACAGGACGCCGTCATCTGCGAAAAGACGAATTGTCGATGAAATGTCGGAGGGAAGATCGTTAATGAATATTAAAAATAAAAGTGGACCGAGCACCGAGTCTTGCGAGACACCAGAGAAGACTTTTGTTGTGGGAGAATGGTCAGTTTCGATAACAGTGAATTGAGAGCACTATATTAAGTAATTGTACTCCTGAGTGCATCTCACCCTGCGCACAGCGCCACAGCGTTCTAGTGCTAACTCTGCATCTACTTCAAGGGGCGTTGAAAAACGCAACAGAAAAATAATGATGGACACCTTGTTTGTAGTGTATTGATATGGGCGGTTTTGGTTAATTGGTTGGGGGCGGTTGATAGCGTTGTTTATTGTTTACAGAGTAGTGATTGGTGATTAGGGAATGAAACCAGCGTGATGTATACGAATAATCCCATGTCTGTGTCGCTGATTTTGAACACGTGTGATGAAACCTGCGGCTGGAACCGATGCGGCAACGTCGATCGTCTGGAACTGTAGCAGATGTGCGTAATAGTGCGGGTGCTACGTCAAGGAAGGGTCTTCTCGTCATGTTGGTGCTCGACTACCTAGGAGACTTACTAAAACGGATGCCGGGAAGGAGGAAAACTTTTGGTATGAGGCAACTAGATAGTTGAAGAGAAGACGGGATGCCGAGGTACGAGCATTAGAAGTCAGGCAATGAGTGCTCTCGCTACCGCGTCTACTCTTATGGCGAATGCTAAGTGTCCTCCTAATTTTTTTCGACTTTCTAATCAGTTATGATCGTGATTACACCATTATTTCACATTTATGAAGAACAAAAAATCCCCTGTGAAACTCAATAGCATAGAATAGCAATAGAATGGCATGTTTAACCGTATCAAAAGCGTCTTCTAACTCCAGGAATACTTCAACAATATTTAATTCTTTTACGATTTGTAGAGTAATGGTTCCTTCATTGTGACTAAAGAGGACTGTGTTGTTTTATTTTTAATACGTACTGCTAACGGTTCAGAAATTACATCTGCCATAGATTTAACTACTCGCGTTTGAAATCCGCCAGTTTCAGTGACATTGTTACTACGGGCGTAGTCAATAATACCTCTTATTTGACTTGATTTGTAAGGGGCTATATACAGTGAGTTGGGGAATGCCTGACTATATAAGCTAAATAAGAAAGTAATTTTTAAATTTGATTGCCAGTACTTCGCACTGATACTGCTTGCTATCACTATTGAGTGGAGGCATAGAAATCCTGTTTTTCTGGCCTCGTATATCAATGAATAATGTTCAAGCTTGTTTCGGGCTTGAAAATATTCAAAAATTGTTGCTTCACCATTTAATATCTACACTTAACTGGTTTGGTTTCGTTTATAGGGTTTAACGTTCCAGAACGACTCAGGTTATGAGAGACGCTGTTATGGAGGGCTCCAGTAATTTCGACCACATGGCTGGGGGCTGGGAAATTTCGACCTTGCCTTTCACTCCATCGAAAAGTGGCCGCCTTGCCCGGGAAATGATCCCACATCCTTGGGTATAGCAGTCGAGCGCCCTAACCACTGCGCCACTACGGCGGGGCCATTTATCTTATTTTCTAAATGTCTTGCAAGTCTATGTCTATGTCCTTAGTAAGTCTATAGTAAGTCTATGTCCTCAGTACTGACGAACTTTGGTATCATCCCCCCTGCGCGGTGGTTGTCTATAAACGAACGCTTTGCAAGTGCTTTGGAGGCACTTAGGTGAAAAAACAGAAAAATAATTATTCCCAGTCTTCATCAAGGGTTTTGTGTGTTCGTTTATAGACATAACATCGGTATAAGTCAAGTTGGGTTGTCTAACCGTACACTACGGTTATCCTTCAAAAAGCTTCAAAACACTGCTACAGAACCTTTTCAAGGTCATTCTCTGTTTAAATGTGTATCGCTCTTGTTCCTGGCCTCCTGCAAACAAAGATTTTGCCGTCTCTCTGCCACGTAAATTTGCGCCCAATCTGTTCCCCTCTGCCACGTGTAAGCCAGAGGATACGCTAGAGGTATGCCATCAAGTTTTCATAGAAACGGATGCAAGGGTAGCTATTATGTGTTTTATGTTTTTCATTTTGAGAGCCATCGATTTTTTTTTGTGGTTCAAAAAGCGAATGAAGAACGGAGAAGGCTTGTCTTGTTTCGCAGATATGAATATATGAATGTTATGAATATATGACTGACTTATAGGAGCTATATCAATATTAAAGCCCAGTTCGTTTACGGAGGACAACAGCCAGATCATCCTTTTGATCCTTCAGCCCGTGAAATTTCAAGCTTTGTCGCCTCCCGTATTGCTCTAGGTGGTACATTTGCAAGATGGCAACCTGACAGGCCGAGTCGCATGCCTCCAAGTGATCCACACGTTTTTGTAGGCTCTGAATCTCTGTATCCTCGTGGGCCGGATTTTCAAGAATTTAGTCATGTTTCATGTTTAGCAGACATTGTCAGCACGGAAGCTTTAAGGGCTTCAATGGTGTTTGGTTGAGCTTGCTCAAACCATACACTTGCATTTAATATAAAGCATAATAGAGTGTTTTTGAGAAATGTTTTTATTGCAGACATCTACTGTTGTTGTTCATTCCTTTTTAGGGGAAATCTCATCTGTAAAATTTATTTCGGCTGTTACTTTGGGCTGATATCAGCCAGTTGACCGGAGTAGCCACATGTGTGTTCAGTCGAAAGTTTGTCACAGGCTTTGGTCCGTCACATCTTTGCAAGTTTGCAGTCCTTTTACATTAGCATATATATATATATTTTAGTGCGTAGCACTACTAGCCGCAATCACGGATTTCGCCGATGTATGTCCGAAGCCGCTCACTTTCTCTCCGTGGACTTGAAGTGGAGAAAGAAAAGGTGGCGACGCGCGCGTCGCGGAGCTCAGAATTGAGGAGGCGGCACGGCCGCACAGCTACAGCACAAGCCTTCTCTAACTCTCTCTCTCTCTGTCTTTCCGCCTCTCCGTGAACTTAAAGAGGAGAAAGGCAGTGAGAGAGGGTCGTGTCAGTTGCGGACGCGGCGGCCGTCACTGGGCAGAGTTGCACAAGCGTGTGTTACTCCGGAGTGAGCAGGCGTGTGTCGCTCGCGCATCAACTTCGGCATCTCTCCCCTCACATCACTCACTCCTTAGCCTTCACGGACAGCAGATGTGCACGCGCGGTGCTCCCTACATCTCGGCTCCGAGCCGCTGGCAGCGTCGTGAAGCAGCTTGTGCTCACCTCCGCACCTTAACTGGCGCTCGCCTTTAAGCGCGTTTTCCTCCCTCTTCTCTCTTTCTCTCCCCCTATGATCGCACCCCAGACCTTTCGGCAGCAGAGCAGTGCATTGCAAAAGGGTACATTGTTCCTGTTTTCGTTCATTTCTAAAAATGGTGTAAGGAAAGCTGAGGACGCAGCTGCGCCGCGCGTTTGCTTCGCGTCGCAGTGGATAAAGCTGGGCTATCTGGCACTGAGGCGCAGGTTCGCCGTGCGTGACGTGCTGAAGTGCAATGTTACGAAGGAAGCGGGATCGTAAGTCTCCTGATTCTCAATAGACTAAGCGTCGTAGTGAAACAGATGCCGAAGCGAAGAGGAACAAACGTGCGGTAGAAACTCCAGGACAACGGGGGGGGGGGGGGGGGGCGACTGCAAGCGATGGAAAGGTATAGCAGAGATAAGCGGTGCTACGCATCTACTTCGCATTTGAATAACTATGCAAATCCGCTGTAATTTTTTTTAATGCCTTCTGAGCAGTTACCACAAAAATAGCCAAAGTGACATTCCGCTCAGGTAACAAACCGAGCGCAATCACCAAGCGTCTACTTGCACGAGAGGCGGCGGCGGCGGCGGCAGCAGCAGTAGCAGCAGCAGCAGCGGCGGCGGCGGCGGCGGTGGCGGCGGCGGCGGCGGTGGCGGCGGCGGCGGCGGCAGCGGCAGCGGCGGCAGCGGCCGCGGCGGCGGCGGCCGCGGCGGCGGCGGCAGCGGCCGCAGCGGCCGCGGCGGCAGCGGCGGCGGCAGCAGCAGCAGTGAAATGAGAGTGCTTTTAAACAATAGTGTGAAGCTTAGAATTGACCCGGCTTGCGTATGGGAAGCAAATGGCACGGCCAGTCGAGTCGTTGAAAAGCACAGCAGTTGGTTACTGCTCCTATACCAAATGCCTGAATTTCGCACTGCGTGTCAGTTTGCAACGGAGCCCAGCACTTCCGTATCGATTCGATGTGGCAAATCGTCCCTCGTTCTTCACACTTCCTCGATGCACAAGGTCCACTGTGAGCGCACCCTTCTCTCGTTCCACGTCCTGTGTGAGGTATGCACTGTCGCAGCATGGTCGCATAGGTAAAACAATTTCTTCTGACTGGAAGGTGCTCATCATCATAGCCTTCTACCTGGCGTATATGCAATCTTCGCATAACATTCCTGTAATGCGAAGAAGTGGCACGGCCCACATTTTTGCGAGCTGTGCGCCAAAGCCAACTAAAACGTACTCGCGGAGAAATCTCCGCGACGGGCCCTGTTTTAGAGCGGCTCGTAATGGCTTCAGCGTCTGGGAAAGGTAAAAGTAAAAACTGTGAACAAATTTCACCCTGTTCGCTAGGATATTATTTTGAAAGAACTGTTTTTAGGCTCTAAAGCCCATGCGAGCAGCGGAAGAAAGGGGCATGTATTGGCAAGACCGTCATATTCGGTTGGTGTAAGTATCTTCGTCCGTGAGGCGGGCACTCGATGCGCGCGTTGAAGGCTGCCGCTACGCGTAATGAGCGGCTCGCTTAACGATGACTATGTCGTCGTTATGCACAGTGGAATATAAGCCCGCTGACAGGATACTGTTACAAACAAGGTCGCGTACAGCAACTGCTATAGCGAAGAAATCATCGTGCCCCGTTGGCTTCGTTATAACTATAGGTTGAACTGTATTCGCTCGATCGAAGAGAGCTTCAGCCTTGTGTTCAGCGCATCCTAGCCGCATTTGCTTATGCGCCGTAAAACCCAACACAACACGATCGAAAAGAACGTCTGTATGGCATCGGGTGCGGAAAAAGGCACTTTGAGTTTATTTGATCTAGCTGTCACTGACGTGCCTTCGTTATTTTATATAGCATGTAAAGCTCGCAAATATATTTTGTGATGGCTAGGAGTGGGCATTAAAAATAGACACCACCAAAGGGAACGGTTCCTTGTTTCCTTTGGCCGGTTGAATAAGCTTGGGTATGGTTTTTTTTTTTTTTTTTTTTTTTTTTTCTGTACGCTTTTAGGGGTAACAAAAAAATATTCCTTAATAAGGTATTCCGCTCCTAGTTCGTGCGACTTTACTCGTAGACAAGTTTCTTCACTTGGACATATTTTCTATGTAAGTCTTCAAGTAAAGAGCAGAGACATTAGTCTGCCAACCAAGATCCGTATAACCCGTGCTATGGTCTTTCCAGTTGTGATGTATGGATGCGAGAGTTGGACTGTGAAGAAGGCTGACCGCCGAAGAATTGACGCATTTAAATTGTGGTGCTGGCGAAGACTCTTGAGAGTTCCTTGGACTGCCAGAAGATCAAATCAATCGATATTGTCGACCATAAACCCTGACTGCTCATTGGAGGGTCAAATACTAAAGTTAAAGCTCAGCTACTTTGGTCATCTGATGAGAAGAGAGGAGTCGCTGGAGAAAGATTTGATGTTGGGAAAGGTTGAGGGTCGCCGGAGAAGGGGTAGGCAGCGAACGCGTTGGTTAGATGGCATCCTCGAGGCACTGCAGATGAAGTTATGTGATGTTAGGAAGATAGTGAGAGACCGGAGAGCGTGGCGTGACATGGTCCATAGGGTGACGAAGAGTCGGACACGACTGAACGACTAAACTGAACTGAAGTCTTCAAGCGTCATGCGCACGCTGTTGCTGATACCATGTTTGCCTCGCACGTTGCGAGGATCAAAGCCAACTTTCTCTAAATTTTGTGGGCATTCCTATGAATGAAATCAATTAGAAGAGGTGCCAATATATATGGCATGTTTCTTTTCTTTTTTTTTTTTGTCCTTATTCGATAGGTGTATTTCATTGAGGCTCTCTTGAGCGTTCGTGCACTTCGAAACTACACAAGCTTCGATTTAGTTGCGTCTCGCTTTTAGGTCGATAAGAGACGACCGAAGCAGTGAAATACCAACGCTTCTTGTTTACCTCAAAGCATGCTGCTCAGCTCCAGCTCATCTCGTATTCTAGACGTATGCGACACGCGTATTGATCGCGTGTACTATACTGCTGAGCGCTTTTCCACCGCTCTCAACACGCTACCTTTTGTGCGTCCCTTGAAAGAAGGAGCCGACCGCGCACTGACTAGTTGGCTCCACTGCAGACGGACTCAGTAGCCTTTTTCCGCCCTGAGATCGGAACCATACCGCGAAGAAGGAGACGCGGGCGCCAGACGAAGGCAGCAGCTCGGAGAACTATACAGCGAGATACGAGGAACCAAAGCCGCGGCTTGGGATAGTCGGCTACAGCTTGTTTGTCCGCTTCTCCGGCGATCTTAGGCGGCGCCAATTGCCACGGCGCCGCACACGGGGCCGATCTAAGGTGCTGTGCGCAAAGCTCCCCGCCCCCCTTCCCCTCCCTACAGACGCCCCTATCATCGCTTTCCGCTCAGACGCTCCTTTCTTGTCGACTTGTCTGTTCTTTTTTTGCTCGCCTTCTTGCTTGTCTTTGTTGAGACTTCACTTGGAGAACATAACAACATAATAATACTGTTTTAATTCTGTTTCACCTAAAGCATAGCAAAAAGCTCTCGTTGAGCGCAGCAGAGGGTGAAATGTTTACGTAATAAAATAATCTCGCTTGTCTTACGCACTCTATACTTATTGCCTCCCTTGCCTCCCCAACCTGGTCCCAACCTTCAGTTTTATTGTTACTGTTACACATTTCGGAGTGTGCTTCGTGGTCAGCCTAGCGTTGTCGTGGTGACTGAAACCAAGTCTGCGCGCCCTCATGGTATAGTGCTTTATACGGATCAGCGCAGTTAGGCTCTGCATGAAAGAAGCGTGGTTCGGAGAGCAAGATAAGTCAAGTCCACGCGTCCTTTGCCCGCAGGACCTTTTGGAACGGGCCAGGCTTTGGGCCACACGACCGAAAACAAAGCAGAGTTTTAAACTGGTGATTTATCCAATCCCTTGTCTGATGTTCTGAGCCACCCTATCAGTATGGTATGATTGGCCGTCAAGGGAAGCAGCTCATAGAAAGTGGAACTGGAATGAAATCCATCCCTTTCTAAGCCACACCAAATCACTGGAAACAATTCCAAGTTATTCCAAGTTCGTGTCCTTTCTTTATTGGCGCTAGTCCTGTACGCCCCGTCCTAATGCCAACACGAATGTACCCCCTGCAGGACCCCAAGGACTACATTTGAGTACATCATGTTCATCTGCGGAGAATTCCAGCCTCTGCACTCCTGGAGCCTCGTGGACAACAGGGGCTGGGGGATCGCGGTCTCCAGCTCCGAAGAGGGGGCTGGTCGAACAGGCGGGAGCGGTAGCCGTCATGCAGGGTCTGCTGGCCATCACCAACAATCCAGAGCAGATCCCCCCCCCCCCCCCCCCCCCCCTAAAATCTCTTCGGCTCGTCAATAAAGTATTTACCACCATCATGCGGATTGCTCTAAACAGGATGCATTAGGTAACAAATGAACCAATCAAGAGAGCTCCTGTCATGATAGAGCTCAGAAAAGCTTTATTTTTTGTTATTTATTGGTAACCGTCCAGGTATAAGAGTCTGATCACGTTGCCTTCCCATGAATACACTGGAAACATACCGACTAATTCGAACAACTACTAAGTTCGGGGTTTGAACTGAACCGAAACTTAACTATTTTTTCTTTCTTTTATTTTGTTGGTGGTCGGGGGGGGGGGGGGGGGGGAGTTGAACGGGAGCGAACGACCTCTGAGTTCAACATTCTGCATGGAAGGAAGGTTAGGACCATGTCGGTTCGGGATTCTTTTAAATAACTTAGTTGTTTTTAAGCGCAGAGTAGTTATTTTTCAGCATGAGAATCGATGTTTTGGCGTGATCATATACTATTGGCTTCGTGTGAAGAAAAATACTCCCTTTAATGACTGAGCTCTGGGGAAAATATGAATCCAGAGGCGGTCGCTTGCGGCACGTGGTGAAAGCAACTCGAACTAGGTGAAAGCAACTCGAGCTAATAGCTTGACATGAAATTTTGTAAATTACCATATTAGGTTTCTTCTGAAGCGTAAATGTAAATACACTGTAATGTGTTTGTATATCTTAAGCTTTGGAAGATCCGGTTTGGAATTCTCACTCCTATTCTAATTCGAAAGTGGCCTCGATCAATTCGGCGATTTTCTGTCCTCACACCGCGTGTCCAGTCTGCGAGTCCGGAAATAATACTAAGGCCGATAACCACCATCTGCTGTATAATTGCTTGGCGCTGGAGCCCACGAGAATCAAGCACCTGGCGACAGCGGAACTCTCACCGAACAATCCTTCGTCATACACTGTTTGGACGTAGGGACATCACCACCGCTCTCTCCTCGGCTTCATTATATCGGTCAAACTTTTATTTCATCCTTCTTTCCATTCCCCCTCCCCCTCACGCATACACACACATCATTACACACACCCTTTATATCTTGAGATAATAAACATCGCTTCAAAAAAAAAAAAAAATATCGAAGCACGATATTGTTCTTGAAAACCAAATGGCTACGATGAACTTATGCGCGTTTTCATCACTCACAAATTTCGCCTAAAACGTATTCTTTCGTATGGTTGCCTGGCGACTCGCGTTGCCATGGCGTCATTTATGGCGAAATTACAGTCAATTATCCTAGTAAAACAGTGGGATCAGGAACAAGTTGACGAACTTACTTTCTTTTGTTTGTGGTTCGGTATAGCTCGCAAAAAAAAAAAAAAAAAGGAAAAAAGAAGGAGGGGGGGGGGGGGGGAGCAAGATTGCGATCGAGCAATTATGCCTGGAATAAAGCATTTGCAGACTGTTTGCTGGATAACGATGTGGGGGAAAGAAGCGCTAGTATTTTTTTTTTGTTTGTTTTTCCAGATATGCTACGCCCTCGCTCCCATTTTTTGCTAAACCGAACGCCCTTTTATTTAGCGCTTCGCCTGCAGCTGTGTCTTCAGCCCTTGCCCTAACCAGCACTCCCCGGCAACGTTCTTCCTCAATCAGTTCAAGCTTTTGTTTGGTTTTCCTTATGTCCTCCATCCATTCACCCGGTGCTTAGATTTCCTGTTTTACTATTTTATGAAGCAGTGTTCTTAACCGCACCTCGTTTTGTTTTTTTCGTAACTTATAACAGCAGCTCTTTCAATTGCTTTGAATTAATTGGAATCGCATTGAAGAAATAGAATAAGGAGGGGTATTATCAACAGACATCAATCATATCAAAACAACCTTTTTCGAGCATTACCAGGCACTCTCCGCATCGCACCCAGTAGATATTACTACACTTAAGGATGAGTTTCTGGCTGAGCTACAGCGTTTCGACGATGAAACAAATGACAGATTAGAACTGGACATAACTGAATTGGAGGGGGAGCACGCAATTGATAAATTAAACCCTGCTAAATCCCCTGGACCAGACGCGTTCAGTGCGACTTTTTATAAAGTACTTAAGCTCGAAATAGTCCCTGTCCTAACTGTAATCTTTAACGGAGCCCTCAAAGAAAAGGCTCTTACTCCGTCATAAGGTTCGTCCCACACTGTGCTCATTACGAAAACAAATGAAATGAGTAAGTTACGACTGGTTACTGCATACCGATCAATAGCACTCACAAACGTGGAGTGCAAAATGTTTATGAAGGTTCTGGGGCGAAGGTTGCAGACCGTGATTAGTGACGTAGTTGGGCCTCATCAGACGTGTGGTATCAAAGGGCGCTCCATTTTCACCAATATTCATAAAACGCGCAGTGTACTAGAATACTGTGATGACAGTAATGGTCGGGTGGCTTTTCTTCAGATTGACTTAGCAAAGGCATTTGACTGGGTCACCCACGAACTGTTGTTTGCATTTTAGACAATGTGAATGTCGGTTCTGTTGTTTGTGAAGGCGTGGCCTTGGCGGTACCGGAGCTGCACGATGAGATTGATCGTTAACAAATGTTTAGGTACCCCCATCAGCGTACAGCGTTCCGTACGCCAGGGCTGTCCCCTCAGCCCTCTTTTATTTTGTATCTATATAGGGACCCTTTGTTCGAAAATACTAAAAAATAATAGCATTCAGGGATTCAAGTTACAAGCAGCTGAAGTAAAGCTGTTGGCGTATGCAGACGACATAGCTGTTTTAGCACATGCCGAGGGGGCATATGCCAAGCTGTGAAGTGTGTGCGCGAATTCAGTCACGTCACCGGTAGTGGAGTTAACTGGTCGATATGCCTCGGAGTTTGGCATGGAAGGTGGCCATCTACGCCTGAACGGTTTGCCAGTGTGCCTTGGACGACGACACCAGATAGGTATAGGTACTTGCGAGTTCCGCTTATGGCTTACCGTGACAGTGAAAAGTATTGGAGAGGGCAGGCTAAAGAGATAAACAACAAAGCTGGAAAGTGGAGAGGGACCAACCTGCCTTATTTTTTGCCAAGGCCGCAGTTTGCAACTTGTTCTTTATTAACAAGCTCTGGTATGTTATGCAGGTGTTGCACTGTTGACGTTTAAATATTCAGAAGCTGCACAGGACTTTCGCCGTATTTGTCTGGGCGTCTGAATGGGAGCGCTGCAGCCGAACCAACTTGTTCAGACGAGTAAACGACTGTGGGCTAGGATTGAGCCACCTGTTTTTGTGACAGCTGGTCAGTCGTTTTGTGTTTTGTAGAGACACGACTGACACTTTCTTACCAAGTCAGACTGCCAAGTCAGTCTGAGGCGGCTGCTCCCGGAGTACGTTGTTTCAACTGAAGATGTTTCCGCACGGATTAAGGGCTTTTACGGAGAAGCCGTAGCAAGTGTGCGGTTTCTTTCAGCGCGGATTTCAAGTGATTATTTGTCAACAGTAAAACGAAAGAAATTGTACAGTGCATTGCGTGACGTTATGTTCCTTGTGCCTTTGTACAGGGTCTTGTACAATGGAGGCCCAGGTGCAGATGTGTTAAAAGGGGTAAAAAGAATGCAGGTGACTCCAGGAGCAAAAACCTTTTTTTTTTTAATTGCACACCGGAACTTTGCCGGTAAAAACATTTTTGGAGATAAAGGGATCATTTATATTTTGGGGATCATGCTGTTTAATATGCAGGAAACCAGAAATAATAGACAATGTTTTTTACGCTGTTGGGAAGGAGTATATTTTTGGGATGTATTGAAAAGAACGCTAATGAAAGAATTTCCGCTAGACCCTCATGGCATCCGGTACTTATGCGTAGAAAGTGAGGATGGGGTACCATTTAATTTAATTATGCTCATGGGCCTCCACTGTATACGGCGTTCAATAATGGCGGGTTACCACTATTATAAAGATGCACGGCCTGCCAGAATTTATTTTCGGGAAAGCGTGGAAAGGTTTTTGGCAATCCAGAAAGCTGCGGCAAAACCTCTCAAGGCTAGAGCCTTTGTTGTGTATGCGTGAATTTTAGTGTGTCATATGTAAATAGCGTTTGTGTGATTTTTGTTGATTTTCTTTTCGTGAAATGCAATGTGTCAAGACCACGCAATAAAGAAAAGAAAAAAAAAAAACGCCCTCGCTTCCATTAAGTTCAGCTTGCTGTTGGTTTCTCTGTATTTGAGAAGCTGACTGAGCATACTGCTACTGTTGCTGTAGTTGATGATCGAGCAAAGCAAACAGCTACAGTCACTTTTCTGCACCACGCGAGCTCAGGACCCATATTAATGTATACATTGCACAAATTACATAAGTTATGAAACTTTTATTAACAGCGGCAGTGAAGGGAGCAGAATTTGATCCCTCTACAGTCGTATGGTCCGCACTTAGCACTAGTTATCTTGCAAACACGGTGGCAGGAAAGTACATTTCATATCGACCATGCGTTCTGTTCCCTTGAAGGAAGCAAAAAACAAATCATCTTAATGACAAAAAAATAAAGAAACAAACAAACTGATTGGTTGCTGCACATCAGGATAAATTATTTCTCGTCCCCCCCCCCCCCTCCCCCCCCCTCAAAAAAAAAAAAGAAAGAAACATGAAAGCCTGCACTTCAGTTATTGGACAGTCCGCAACTCAATCAAGAAATCCTCTTTAATCAGCCTGGGACTTCATTTCATGTCTCTATTCCTACAGAACCGAAGTTTTACATTTCTGGCGTTTCGGCTTTTGAAAATATTGATACCATGTCGGATGTATAGCTGGAGTGTCTAAAGTGAGCAACACATAAGAAAAGACAGACACTCGAGATAAAACAAAAGAAAACGATATATGATCTCGTAAATACGAGTTTTTTGAAATGAGGCAAACACATAAACTGAAATTAGGTTAAAATATAGTGTAATGCAAGCTCGCTCATTCATCTTTACTTTCGAGAAACTGTGATAAAGAAAGGGGCCCCAGAAAACTTGCACACAATTCCTACTTCCTATAAGATATGAGCTGGACCCTGCTGACAGTGGGCACGGCGGCTGCGCCTAGATGCAGTTTTCCAACCCTTTCCTGTTTCTCGTTCATGTGACGAAATACTACGGCAAATCATTTCGTAGTAACAATGTTTGCTTAATATTGCTGTCGTGCCCACGGCCAGTTGCAGATGTGCTCTTCTACATTCGTATTTCACTGAGGTTTCTTTTGTTACTGGGAGGTGATGTGGAATCAAACCCCGGCCTTGAGGACTCTACGCTTACCGAGCAGCTGAGGGCCATCGCGGACGATATTCGAGAAATCAAGACAGAGAAAACAGTCACTAACCAAAAACTAAATGCAATCGACAAGAAACTTGAAAAACTAACTGGGCTCGAAAAGCAAGTCTCAGCTTGCACAAAAAGAATAGCTGAGTTAGAGAAGAACCTTGCAGCCATGACCAAAAAAAATTGATGAACTGGAAAACAGAAGCCGCCGATCAAACATTATTGTGTACGGCATTCAAGAAGAAACAAATGAAACGACTGAAATTTTGCTACAAGCTGTAAAAAAGAACGTCTTCGAGGGATTGCTAGGGCTTAACATTTCAGGAATCGAGAGGATCCACCGAATTGGAAAATCAGTTCCAACAAAAAGCAGACCTGTAATCATGAAACTTCTCGATTATCGCGATAAGGTCAGCTTCTTTAAGCAGTGCTCTAGACTGAAAGGCTCCGGCCTTTCTGTCAGTGAAGATTTTTCACGGGCTATTCGTGACATCAGGAAACAAATCTGGGACCGCAGAAAAGAAAACCGTGACCGCAAGGAAAAGTATTTCTAACCTACAATAAGGTTCGAATAAATGGGCAACTGTTTGCTTGGGATGATGACCGCAATGACATTGTCGAAATAGAAATAAAAAACTAAACGCCTCAACCTGAATCACCAGCAGCAGAAATCGATAACCTTTCTTAACTTCGATGCCCGCAGTCTAGTAAATAAAGTGGCTGAACTTGAGGCCACGCTACTAGCCTTTGAACCTAATGTCGTGACCATCAACGAGACGTGGCTTCACCCTGGTATTTCAGACTGTGAAATTCCCCCCCCCCCCCCGGCTATACAGTTATTCGCAGGGATAGACCAGCGAGAGGCGGGGGTCTGGCAATTGTTAAACAAGCAATAGTGTACCTCCGTCATGCAAGACATCCCGGGTGTTGAGTCTGTGTGGTGCAAGATCCATGTAACCGATAGCTTTGTTCACATTGGAGCTGTCTACAGGCCTCCTAATTGTGATGCTTTGTACTTAGACCCGTTATTCGACTACCTGCTACATGCTTCCAGCGGCAAGATTATCATGGCTGGCGACTTTAACCTACCAGACGTTAACTGGAGGTCTCTTAGTCCTGGAACTGCAGCAGGCAACTCGATGATCGACTTCTTGTTTACATTAAACCTTACGCAGATTGTTAACACGCCGACCCGAGTTCACAACCAAAGCAGTTCAATTTCAGACCTAATTTTCGTTAGCGATCACTTTTTAAGCGGTAGCAAAACAACTGAAACACTCCAAAAGCTATCAGATCACGAACGAACACTTTGCAAGCTGCCTATACCTGACCTTGTCCGTCCACATCGTACTGGAAAATGTATCCTTGCTTTCAATAGAGCTAACGATGATGCCATCAAGACTTATCTCGTTCATGAGTATGAGAATTTCTCCGATCTATGTCGGGATGAGCAATCAGGTGTCGATAACGTCTGGCTGCGTTTCAGGAATATTGGTATGCATTGCATTGAAAGTTTCGTCCCCGCAGTGCAAAAAGTTGTTCATGAACGGAATCCCTGGATCACACGCGAAATCATTCATATCAAACGGACGATTAAAAGGCTCAGACAGCGCAGTAAAGTTTGTACTATCCCCGAGTACCGCTCTCGCCCAAATTCACTTAATAGTGAACGTAAAAATTTAACGCGAAGTGCAAAATAATATTACTGTGATACTACATTAAGAAACTTTATTACAACTTCCCCGAGCAAATTTTGGCGATACTTGAGCACAAAGCAACAGCCAAGTATTCCGATGTCATCACTAGACGAGAAACTTAAAGCCGACACGTTCAATAAATATTTTCAGTCAGTGTTCACCGTTGATAACGACGATGTTGTCCAGACTGTGCCACAACAATATCACCATGGGAAACTTGTTGGCACTCCTGAAATTTCTGAGGCGGGCGTGCTATCGTTGCTCCTAAACCTGGACGAAAAGAAAAGTAACGGACCGGATAATATACCCAATAGTTTTCTGAAGCGTTACGCTGAACCCTGTAGTAAATATCGTTGTCTCTTGTTCCAGAAGTCAATCCGCGACTGTCGAATTCCCTGTGAGTGGTAAATTGCCAAAGTAATACCGGTACATAAATCAGGTGACAAACATTCCCCGAATAATTATCGAACTATTTCTCTCACGTGTAAATGCGGGAAAATTCTCGAGCACATTATTCTGAAATTTCTAACCCAATACGTAGAGGCTAATTAACTTATCCACCCTCGCCAGCATGGATTCAGGAATCGGCTGTCGACTATTACACAACTTGTTGAATTCATACACGATCTTGCACAGGGTATAAATAATCAGTCTCAATATGATATAATTTTCCTAGACTTCTCTAAAGCATTCGACCGGGTATTACACAGGAAGCTGATCAATAAACTCTAGCATTTAATTGGTGATGGTCACAGGACCGAATGGATTAGCAATTATTTAACGGATCGTTACCAATTAGTTCATCTCGACGGACACATCTCTGACATCATTCCAGTAGTATCGGGAATTCCTCAAGAATCTGTGCTGGCACCTCTATTATTTTTGCTATTCATTAACGATATAACAAACCAAACTGATGTAAAAATGAGACTATTTGCAGACGACTGCGTTCTCTACCATGAAGTTAGACACCCGTCGGACCAGGTAAAACTAAACAGGGCATTAAACAATGTCTTTCAGTTGTGTGAAGACTGGAGCATGGTAATTAACAAAGGAAAGACAGTTTCTATGTCCGTCCCAATGAAAAAATTCCCACTTAAGTTCACCTATGGCTCCGACACCACTGCACTACGAGCTGTAACAGAATACCGATACCTTGGCATCCTTATCACATCAGACTTAAACTGGACAATGCACGTGCAGCATGTAGCAAAAAAAGCCATGAACAAGGTCTTTTTCCTTAAACGTGCCTTAAATAATTCGCCTTCGGGAATAAAGCTTCAGGCATACACCACGCTTCTCCGCCCAATGCTAGAACACGGCAATATCGTATGGTTTCCCTACACAACAGGCTGCATAAACCTACTCGCAAAAAAAAAAAAATGCAGCAAAAAGCTACGCGATTCATCTATAACTGTTACAGACGGACAGAGTCACCGACTGAACTTTTACATCGTGCGGGGCTTCACCCTTTATCTAGCCGGTCAAGACTGCATCGCCTGAAATTCTTATACCTACTGCTACACAATTCATACAAGATTAACCCCGAAGACTTCGTGAAAAAAAGCCAGTCATGAATAACACGTCATAAAAATCCCCTCTTTCTTGAGAAAAGTTTTCTGTAGCAACAACACTTTTTACTTTTATTTTTTTTTCCGCAAACAGTGCGCGATTGGAATGCACTTGACGCCTCAGTTGTAAGGCAACCTACAGTCCAAAAGTTCTTAGAGCTTGCCGAGCCTACTTTGTTGTCATGAAGCTGTCTGAATTCGTGTCAGAGCTCCGGTGATATATACTTTTTATTGTATAACTGATTTTTTAGTGTCCTTTGTGCTATTCTATGAAGGTTTTCCATATTGAATCTGCCACATCAGTAATTATGTCCATGTCATGCAGTTCACGTCCACTTTTGTAAAAACCCCATTGGTGTCGACAGTGTATCAAAATAAATAAATAGATAAAAATAGGGATCACAATGAGTCAAATCCACTCGTGAGAGCTTTCTTATCAGCTATGAAAATATTTAACGTGGTTTCTTCTAATCCCCTTCCGATGGTATAGCTTACAGTCGATTGAACTGGATATGGAGAGATCGGCAGAAGATGCTAAACCCAGAAGACGACGACAACGAAGCAACCATTAGCCCCTTCGACAAGGAAGCAAGGATGCGAATTTGTGACACTCAACTTGAGTGTTGTGCTAGTTGGTATTGGCTTCCTAAATACTGTTACTAGTGAAATGGCAGGCATAGACAGAAAACGTCAGACCAAGCGTTTTGTCTGTGTTATGTCGTTTTGTGTCCTGTCTACGACTACTTTATTCTAACATCTACAATACTTCCTAGGCAGCAGAAGACAGTGGCCCAATATTGTTAATGTATTGGCAAACGGTGGTCCTATAGAGGCCCAACTTGCCGCTGTCTGATCAACATTAGTTAAGCCAGTCCACAACACAGCCAACGATGGACCAAGGTTCACGTGTTCACACAATGTTGGTGCTACCGTTCTAGAACGTTGGCGATGTTGGACCAGTTTATCCGACACTTTCCCGATATTGGTGCAACTGCCTTTAGAAAATGGCTACATTGGACCAATTTGCCTTACGTTCACCCAATATCGGGTGTGCCACCTTTAAGAATTGGCTACATTGGGCCACTTTGTACTGTGTGCTCCCATTATGGGCCGTGCCGGTTTTAAAAACTGTCTATATTGGACTACGTTTTCTGGTCTCATTCCAATATCTGCCAAACCGTTCTAAAAAACAGCCGACAATGGAGCACATTGTTCCTCGATATCCCGATATTGTTTCCGCCACGCTGAGGCTTGGCTATACTTAATTTCAAAATAATATTTAGTGTTGTTATTCATATCAAAACAGGGATCGATGTTCGCATACTTTATTACAGGCGTACTAGAACCAATTCAATGAAATTTCTCTGAAAGCATTTTATTTGTTATTTGTTATTTAAGCAAGTTATTTGTTATTTTATTTGTTATTTGTTGTCCCTATAACCTTTTTATTCCACCATGAGCCGCAGGCCACAGCACGCGGCGGTACATATATATTAACGGAATGTTCAGAGCTGTTTTTGGAGAAACAGATGGCTGATCTCCGCGATTTTCGCTGGAAAGCAGTAGCAGGGAGAGGTTATATATAATTAAATATGAAGTCAGGGATCCATATTTCTATATTTTATTGCGCGTATGCTAGAAGCCATCTCATGGAATTTCTGGAAAATTCCGTTGAGTCAAATTGCATTTTAACGCATTCATAGCATGGCTGTAGAAGCTAGAATTCGCTTTTGCCCGTCCACTCATATGCTGTACAATTGGTATTCCCATGCACGCTAATATATAGACACTTCAGTTCCCGAGAACAGCGCGTAATTTGTCTTTACACTGAATTGCGAAGGAAGAGAATGTTAAAACAATATGGCATTATTAAGATCTGTTTTGCATAGTGGCGGCCAGTGAGATGTTTTTGCATATAAAAGCCTATTCCCCCGGACTTCATGAAATATAAAATGGGCTGCAACCTGACGCGCCTAGTGGAAGCAAAGCAGAGTATCTTAATCCCATATATTCTAACTAGTTTGGTTTGGTGTCTGAGGTTTAACGCCCCAAAGCGACTAAAGCTATGAGAGACGCCGTAGTCGAGGGCTTCAGAGATTTGGACCGCCTCGGATTCCTAACCTACACTGACATTGCACAGCACACGGGCGCCTAGCTTTTAGCTTACATCTAAAAGCGGCCGCCGAGGGCAGGATTCAATCCCGTATCCTTGGGCAGAGTAGTAGAGCGCCCTACTACTGCACCACCTAGGAGGGGCGTTCTAACTAGTTTATGTTTCTGCTGTCGATGCGCGAACATAGAAAAAGGTGGTCACGTGAAAACGTCCGACAGCAGCTTGCTATTCACGTATACTTGCTTGTGTTCGTAAAGCACCGCAGTGTACTGGTTGCGCACATTGGCTGTTTAATTGCTTTTAGCTCAGTTCACATCGCAATCATTTTTAATCATTGTTTTCGTAAACGATATTATGGCTTTAGAAGTAATCTTTCTGAAACAAAACTGGATCAAACGTACAGTTTCAATCCGAGAGCATCCAAATCTCAAGGTATCTGAGAAATTCTTCAACACACGGCAGTGAACAGTTGCGCTAACTCACATGTAAAGCATATCTTACAAGGTTAGGGATAGCGCTACGGTCTATGCAAACAAAATTTTCTGTATTCGTTAGTTTCTGAGTAGGTGGATTTGGATCATTTCATCCGCGTTTCGTTAGCGGGCAAACCGCTAGGCGCCAGTGTACTGTGCGATGTCAGTGCACATCACAGAACCTCAAATGGTCGGAATGATCGGTAGCCCTTCTATACGGTGTCTCTCATAGCCTGATCTGCTTCGTGATATTAAGCCCCATGAATCACATCCAACCATTTCTAAAAAAAAAAAACAATCCTTAAATATTTATTGTGCCGTAAAAAGATGATAAGGCTGTAATATGTACACAAAGGGTCGTAGCAGCAGATTGTTGCTAGAAAATTTGCTGATGCTTTAGCTTGAATAAATTTGGTGTGTAAGCGAAAGCTTCATTACTCATGGTTACGCGTGTAAAGCTCTTTACACATCGGTGCGCTTGCAACCCACCTCTTCATCCACTGCGGATCTGACAAGCGAGCGCACGCGCCGCGGGTTTTGTCCGCTGCGGTAAGAACACGGCACATGCGCACTGAGGTGTGTAGATGGCGATGACGTCACGCGCGCCGCATACCTGTGGCTTGTAGCAATCGGTTGTCATGGCAACGACGTATGCGCACTTGTGGCCACCGCCCGCTCCGGCGACCATGGCTTTACATGGCGTAGTGAAGCTTTCGCTTCAATAATCGAGTGAGGTATAATGGAAGCACGACAATGAACACAGAGAATTAAAAAAAAGAAAAAGGAAACGTTGGGAGGAAAACTGAACTCGGCCTATAAGAGTATGACACGACAGCGTTGCTGCTGTTTGCCGGCTATCTTGTGAGCCCTCGTTCGCGTCCATTCCCTTTCTTATCGCTTAATCAGTGGTCATTTGTTTGTGTCTCCATTATCCTAGTGTGCAGTGGTAGGATACAGTATTATGGGAGAGATCACCCGATATAGATATGAAGCCTCATTTTAGAGGGCAGTCGCTTCACTTTTCCAGAATTCCGCGACAATCAAGGATTCAAATCCTTTAGAGGCTGTAGGTAATTCAAGCAAAGTGTTTTGCGCTAGCATTGAAACTGATGACGTAATCAATGATTACAACTAGAGCTCCTCCTCACAGCACTAAAGGCCTGAGGAGAAGCTCGGTGCCGACGTCATGGACGGTAATATTTCTTATGTTCCTTGGTTTTGCCCACTTCTTGCGGTGCCTTTTCTGACGCCGTCAAACATTTCTAGGGCTTTGTTTCCGTAAGCGTTGTTTTAGTTCTTCAAACCAAGCGTTTCTATGCGGGAAATGTACTGGTACCGTCAATGACGTCATCATGCACCACCACCCGTCGCAGTGCCGTGCAGAGAAGCCTGATAAGAATCGCGGTTTTAATCGCTAATTGCATTACTGATTCAGTTGCTAGCGTCGAGATATTTGGCATGCTTAAACTGCAAGCCATAAGCATTCAACCTCTCGAAACTGATCGAAATTAAAATCGGTGCAGTTTTCCTTTAACCAAGCCGTACAAACGTTTTTGCCTGGCTTTGGGGCAGCATATCGAACTCGGAATCTAAAAGCACTGGAAGGCTAGATTCTGACGTCACCCTCCCATCCCACAATAGCTGCCTGAGTTGGCAGCTCCAGCTGATTCGCCATGGCCTGTGGTCTCGTGACGTCACAAAACCTGCCGACCAATCGGTTCCTGGTGATGCCACCTGCCAACTATCACCTGCCGGAGGCATGTCCGTGATTTTTCGCTCACGGCGCGGCAGAACTTTTGGAGAATCGAGCCTTTAAACCTATTGCGTTATTTTCTCTTCTTTTTTTGTCATTTGGACGAGATACGACGATTTGAATGGACGAAGATTGTAGGTACGTCGTGCGACCTGGTTTTGAGCTTGCATTTAAAATGAGGACGCAAATCTTCTCCTCAACCAGCTGGAAGAGTGTAGAGAAACTCGTTATGACATCTTTGCTGTCGGATCTTTTTTACTTCTCGCTACGCCCACATGCACTCGTGTGTCGTCCGATGCTGCGAAACAACTCCTCATGAGCTATACGTTCGATGGCGTTGGTTTTCTCTCTTCAAGTAACCTTTTCTTCGATAAAAACGTGGCACCGCTATATATGACGTCACCGCTGAGGTATCAGCTCGGTGCGGTACACTGTGGTCAAGTCTGAACGCGTACGTTACATTATTTGACGATTACATCGAAAATTAGTGATAGCACAAAAATACTTCACATTCTTTACCTGCAAGTTTCATATATTTATCCCCTCTAAGCAATGCGCAACATTTTCAGTCGCCCTTTGAAGTAACTACGGCGCCCAATACGAACTGCATTCGCTATTGTGCCACGTACGTTTTTTGTTTTTATTTTCCGCTTCATGCAGGAAAATCAGAGTTATTGTCAATTGCGAGCTCATTACTGCTGCGAGTGACGTAGCAAAAGAAAGTGCATGACACGACTAAGTAAAGCGAGCATTTCGTATTTGGCGCCGCAGTTAGTGCAGCACGTCACCAGTTAACATTGCGTTTCCACTGAGCTTCCTGTTCGTCTTCCAGCATCCTTGGTTACCAAGATGACTAAGTTCGATGAAGTCCAGAATGTTTTTTTTTTGTTTCACAGTGCAAAACCAATGGCGTCTTTTAAAGGAACAATAATAGGCTCTAGTAAAACAGAAAAGGCAAAAGATCTAGAAATCGGTCCCGGTGGTGTAATTTGATTTTCTTCGGTTTTGAAGATGAGCAAGAACCGTACGTGAAATCTGAAAACTTTCTTCGAGCCTTTTGCAGTTCTACACTGGAAATCAACCGGGTAGAAATTGAGAGGGCGCACAGAATTGGAAAGTTTGCATCTGGGAAATGTCCAATTATTGCAACATTTTCTACATTTCAAGGTAAACAGGCAGTTCTCACTAATGTTAAAAACAAAAACAAAAAAGACTGAAAGATTTAGAGCTAGATATCGCCCTTTCTGTAGACTTCTCTAAAAATTTCAGAAAACAAAGAAAGGCATTATGGGACTACGCTAAGCTGCACCGTCAAGAGAATGAGAAAGTTGCTCTCAGATATGATATATTGTTCATAAATAAAGTTAGGTACACAATAGATGACCAAACCGATCAGGTTGTTCGGGCTCGCTGACAAAAATAAAATATTTCTCAAGAATATTTGTTTTTTCTTGTAATAAATGCAAGAAGCATAAATAACAAGGCAAATCAGTTTTGCAACCCAAAATGATATGGCCAAGCCTTCGGTAGTTCTTGGAACAGAATCTTGGATTCACAGAGGAATAAGGGATAGGGAGGTGCTTTTGGAAAACTACACTTGTTACAGTAAAGACCATGACGGTCATAGGGACCGGGCTCCCGTTGTATGGCGCCACCGTCGCCTCGGCGGAAAAGCGCCGCCCGCGGCGGAGTGCCGCGGCAGCTGAGCGGCGCAGTCGTTTCCGTTCTGCGACGAGTTTTCGAGCATGTCCGTACCCATCGTTTTGCCGTGTGGCTTTGAGAGATTTGAGCTGCTTTGAGTAACCGCAAGTAATATTTTTCGACCGGGAAATCTTGAAAAAGGAAAGGGCCGTCCTCGGCAGGGTGTGTGTGTGTGTGTTTAAACCGCCTGGCGCATGGTATTTCTGTTATATACTCGAAAATGCCACGCGCGTGATTTCACCATGCGCTTAGGAACACCTTCGTTAGGCGCTTGTAAAGACGACTTCGAAGACGGGAATTGCGCCTGCACTGCGCGTTCATTTTATATTAGGTCTAGTCGAAACCCGCTTGAAGATCAAATACCGCCGACCCGTGTAGCGGTAGCGCCGTAGTAGTGGTAGTTGCAATGGTCAGCGTTCATGTAAAATGAAAAGGATGCTGCGCCTGTCTTTTTTGGTAATAGCTAGGCTCAAACGATTCAGAGTAGAATAATAGCAAATGACATTCCAGTTTCAACCTTGCAACGAGAGCTGGAAAAGGAGAAAAATAAACAAGCAAGACAAAAGTAGGATCCTATTTATGGTTGGAAAAGCTAAGGCACAATTACGCTACAATAGCTCACTGAACCCGGCCTTGAGACTATCAAACTTAATCAAAATATGACCCAAATGAGTAATACCACCTTAGCATCATTTTTACATATACGACAATGCTCTTGTTGAACACGTCGGAGCTGCTTTATATAATTGACTTATAAAATATTATACTATAAATATCTTTCTCTCGACATGCTACAGGAGGCTGTGAAAAAAAAAATAAATTTCCTGCTATCAGCGGCCCTATTTTTCCGGACGCCTGCTATGATAGAGAGATCTTGGTAGTATTTGGCTTTTGCATAATCAGGCGTTCTCTCAGCGCAGGAAGTTAAATGCCATTGACCGCAATTGCCTTGAGCATTTGAAGGCAATAGTCCAATACTGTCAAACTATTAAAACAATCGAAAAAAAACACACACAGTGTGATGTGTTGTAAGATAAGCCACCAATAACTAAGAGAGCGTTCTATTGTTAAATGAATCCCTCTGATGGCTCGTTGGCGTACCACGAATTTGCGGGGCCGATACCTGACCTCGATACCTGATGAGTGTGAGGGGACACAACCATGTATGTAGTTTTCTGTTTGCACGTAAAGAAATCCGGATAACTGAAAACCATTTCTTTTACAACTTGGTCACTGCAGCTTGCCGGTCCACCGCTAAATCTGTTTACATTGGCCATAGAAGCAATTTCTGAGAGAGGTAAAGCGGTCTTGTCCTACGCCACAATCAGGAAATTTCACGTTTACTAAAACGTCAATGAGAAACACATGTAGTTAGGCCGGCCAGGAAATGGGCGCTGCTGAGAAAATACGTAAACCCGTGTCAGGTGCAACGTGAATGCGAAAAACAAAACAAAAACCAAAATTGCCTACACGGCCTTCGAAAGTAAAAAAAAAAAAAATACTACGTTTATGTTCGTCTCCAGAAATTTATTTTTTTCTTGTTCGACTTTTATATGAAGCCGATAGCAGATTTTGTGACCATGTGGTATTGACTGAGATGTGAAATAAGTGATTTTATTAGGAGAAATGGACATGCCACAAACAAATGTTAACAAATTCGAAGAGTATCAACGCAGAGTTCTCAACACATTTTCATTGGTTGATAAACGAAGAGAGGAAAAAGGACAAGATCACGGTAATACGAATTGTTCATGTCTCCTATCTGCTCTTTCTGTTAAGAGAAAAAAGTAAATTATCTATAACTATGTCAGCGAAAGTAGCTGCACAAACATTGTCTCTGCCCATCACTGAAGATCGTAACGCAGCCCGAACGACGATGGTGGAGCTGCCTTTTCTTTTTCCGTGTTGGGGTTTTCTTGTACACAGGCGGGGAAATGCTAGCGTTGTAACTTAAGCTGTTGGGTTACTTCGATTTCCAATTGTCAATAAAGTGACTACAGATGAAGGAGTGCGGCTTCGACTCCGAGACTCTCGTGCCGTCACACCTGGGGAACAGAAGGCACAGAGCATCCGGTAGCAACCGGAATTTAAAACATTCGGCACTTTCCATGACCACACAGTAACCAAATACGTAGAATCGTGCTTCTGCCTTTCAAAGAACCATGCTTAGGTCACCGGCCACTCATGGTTGTGTGGAAACCCGCAAAAATGAATCGACTTAAAAGCGTCCCACGAGTTCGCGTAGCTGCCAGTGCAGCCAACAACGCACCACGTTTCGCCAGCCTTGTTTGGCCAGACTTCGTTTCACTGAACATATTCACACAACTAGCCCAACTTTCTGCTCTCTTGAGGATATATTCACGCAGAACATCATCTAAACCTTAGGATTTCCAATTTACACACAAACCAACGACAAACAGCACGCTCCAATGTGCTGACAATGCGTCGGCTGGGGTCGGCGCATGCCAGCGATTGAGCGATGCGCAGAGAGGTGGCGCCACCCATTTAGCTGTCCGGTCCGTTCTTATTTTAGTCAGTAAGTCAGTGACTTACCGACTTACTAAGTCACTGACTATCAGAGGCACTAAATATAAATGACTTATGGAACCTATTCGTTGATAAAATGAGGAACCTACGGGATCAATACATTTCGTCCTGGACGCTAACACCACGGCGCCGCAGAAGTAAGCCCTGGTTCAACAGAAAGATGCGTGTTGTAGCCAATTAAAGAAAACAAGCTTGTGCAATTTTCAAAAAGAACCCGTCTCAGATGCGTAAAGATAATCTTCAGCAGTTGACAAACGAAATGAAAACGGTGGTGAAAGAAGCCAAATATGTATTCTTCAGTTCTTTCCACGCACGCATACAGAAATGCCTGAAGATGTTATGGTAGTTTTTTAAGCGAAATGGAAAGATGATATATCTATCCCGCTGATTGAGCATGATGGTACTGAAGTTTGCGATAATCTCGATAAAGGAAACTTTCAGTGCCTTCTTTAGTTCTGGGGTTTTGACCCACATTGGTTCCAATGACGCCGCATGGCTTGGTGCATTCTGCATTGAGCCAATGAATGACATTCTTTTTAACCATCGTGAAATTCTTATACTGCTAAAAGGACTGAAAACTAAAAGAGCCACTGGACCTGATGAATTGTCAAACACGTTGCGTTGCTTTCCTCTTGTGCAAGCTCTCTGACGAAATATCTTAATCTTAATTTTCCAAGATCACTTGAAGACAGTTATTTGTGCCATTCATGAATCGGGGACACGCCATCTGGTCTCAAATTATCGCCCAGTGTCCTTCACACGTACCACATGAAAGTTTTTTAGCATGTACTTTTTTTTTTATTCGAAGGGTGGCCATGTGGCATAGAATGAGGCTGTCTTTTAACTTAAAGGAAGTCATGCAGTCGATTTTCTTCAAGGAACCGGAGCAAGCTCCGGCTCTTAATACTGTCCATTAGGCATAAGTGTAAATGTTCCTCCTTTGTAGTGGACAGTCCAACTTTTTGTAGTCGTCTTATTCTTGACGGCTGCATTCCTGGGCATAGCCATAAAAGGTGGCGGACATCCACCTCGGCAGCTGGCCTTGGACACTTAAGGCATGTGCTCTGCACTGCATCCTCTTCAGAGCCCATCAGCACCTCACCGACGAAGTAAGGGCCGCCCAAGCCCTAATCCATGTAAGGGACACCTCCTCCATTCTCGTTAGGTTATGAGGGAAAGGGTAAGTGCACGGGGGAATAAGGGCACGTACACTTGTCTTTACCACATATACCAAGATTGGGAAAGCGGAGCGAGGTTCAAATGGGAGGCTTGTGGGTGAGGCATTCGTGTTAGGGGCTTGGTGTGTAAGCGTATCTGTTTTTTTTTTTATTATCTATGTTATTACTGACTTCTTGTATCCAATGTACCTGAACGCGTTTTGTTGTTTTATTATTTAAAACATGTATCTCCTGGGAAACGCTTAGTGTTTCTTACCAATACTGTGCATCCCCTTAACAAGTTTTCCCTCATCAATAATAACGAACATGGGTTTCCTAGTGGATTTTCATGCGTCACACAGTTAACCGGACCCGTACACTATGTTGCTTGTTCTTTAGATAAAGGGCTTTCTGTTGATTGTGTGTTTCTCGATTTCATGAAAGCTTTTGACGTTGTACCACATAATTTGATATTAGAAAAATTAACATTGTATAAAAGTAACAATAAAGTGATAGCATGGATCAAAGTGTACCTTCATTTAAGAAAACAAAAGGTGGTAGTTAGTTGTGAAACCGCGGAAGAAGTTGCGGTCACCTCAGGTGTCCCGCAAGGGTCAGTTTTGGGACCAATTTGGTTTGTAATTTTTATAGAGGACATTTTCGCTGGTATACAGTCAACACTAAGGCTATTCGCTGATGATTGTGTTTCGTACCGAACTGTTAGTAATCCTGATAACCGCGACGCTCTGCAGTGTGACCTTGACAAAATCGCTGACTGGTGTGATAAATAAGGCATGAAAATTAATAACCGCCAAAGTATCCATATGTGTTTTACTCAAAAGGTCGCCTTGCAATTTTGTTTATAGTAATAATTCAGTACATTTGTTGTCTGTCTCTGACTACAAATATCTTGGTGTTTAAAACTGCGAAAGCAGATAGTGTTTTAGGTTTCCTACGCAGGAATGCCAAGTGTTTTCCTTTAAAAATTAAAGAGTTGTTATACACAACGAATGTATGGCCTATGCTAGAGTACGCGTGTACAGTATGAGAGCCTAAAGCTAAAAATGATATTGATAAATTAGATAAGGTCCAAAACCTAGCTGTTCGTTTCGTTTTAAATAATTACAGCCTGAATTTCAGTGTACCAGCCACGCAGAAATCGTTAGGATGGGTTTCACTACAGAAACGTAGATACATACTTAGGCTGAAATTGTTCTATAACATATTTCATTCTAAAACAGGTATTGACTGTGACAGTTATTTCTTGCCCCCAGACTAAATATCAGCACGAAGGGACATCACTTACAAAGTAAAAGAAATAAAATGCAGAACAGACGTGATAAAATGACATTTTTTGTTTCTAAAACAATAGATGAATGGAATAAGCTGCCCCAAGAAGTCGTTTCATCAAAACCTAATGAAATTCTTGCCGCACTGTTGTAGTACGTGTACTTGTGTTTGCTTGTACGAAATTATGCTGCATTATACTTTCTGTGTTATGTCTTTTTTCCTGCCAGCATGTACCACAGTTTTTATTGTAATTTTCTTCCCCCTCCCCCTCACTGTAATGCCAAAAGGCGCTGTGAGTAATGTGATAGATAAAAAAAAAAATAACCTCGCTCAGCTTCGGTTTTCTGCGAAGAAAACTCACGGATTGCCTCGTGTCAGGCTCATATAGTTCCCATTTGAACCCTGTATTTCTTGGGCTTTTCTCATCGAATATATGGGGTTCAGCATGCTTCTACCAAGTAAAATTGATCACACATGAGGTCAGACCGCCATCCCCTCCTCCCCCTCCCCTTCCAGCCATCAATCCACCCCTGGACAGTGGGCGTACGAAAGACTACGCACACTCGATCCCGTATATATCAAACCCGGATATATCGAGCCCAGATATACAGAATTATTGCGTATATCGAACTCTCCGAATATTCCCTTGAAAGCCCTCTGCAAAGGTATATGAGTGGAGTTCGCTTTTATCGAACTCCCATACAGGGGACCGTCCGATATATCGAACTGCTTGTCGTGCAGCTGAAAAGGACGCTTCTAATGTAGCTTTATGATCCCTTGACAAAGCTAACACTGTAAAACCACTTGAGACGAGGTTAACGTCGAGTTCGATTGAATAGGCCCTACGGTCTGGCGGTTTGTTTTCAATGCCACATTTCTGTCATGCGAAGAAGCCGAATTTTGGCGCACAGGTTGTGTGGTGAAGCCAGCCGAAATGACCGAAAGTTAGCGACGGCTCTCGCGTGGCCTGCTTCGCTGCTGAAGAAGACGGAGGAATCACGAGTATCCTATTTTCACTGTATTTTAGTGTTTATTGTGTGCAAGTAACAAAATCATACCTCTTATGTTCAACGGCGGCTTTTCCCAATGCACTATCCTCAGCAGCTTTGATGACAACAGTGCCCGTGCCACGCGGCGCGACATGTGAAGGTGCGAGCAGCATGGAACCCCGACTCTCCGATGTGTTGCTACCAAATATTTGGAGCACGCGCTCGCGCCCAGGGCGCGGCACCTGGAGGTGCAGCCAGCACGCCCCACTTTTAGACGCCTGACGAGAGGCGACGCTCGGCCTGAAGGTGCGTGCACATGTGCCTGGAGGCGGTGTACTGCCAGTATGCCGACGCGCAGCATATCTCTGCAGGAAGCACGCCGCTAGCGTGGGTACACCGTATTCACTCTTCTGGGTCACACTGAAGCTGATCTGACGACATTTTTTGTATATCGAATTACCGGTATACCGAACTATTCGCGATCCCCTTCGTGTTTGATATATCCGGGATCGAGTGTAGCAGAGATGAGATTACAGAAACTAGATATTTATTGGAATGAGATGATAAAAAAAGTTTATACCAGACTAAATTGTCATGAAAATTATGCTTAGCGCATGAAACCCTTCTTGGTGTAATAACATTTTACTCACTCATATCGCAGGTGTTTATTGGATAGTGCGTCCATGTGAAACGCTTACTATCGGTTGCCAGCGTTCTTAGCGTGTTTTAACGCGCTAACGTTAAAGGCCCGTTCGCCTAATATCCGGTGTCGGCGTCAGAGGCCGTTCGCCAGCGTCAGCGTTGTGAGCGGAAACTCACGAGCATGTCGCTGGGCAGCTGACATGACCGAGCATAACTGGACGTAGGGTTGCCTCATATTACGTTTGGCAGGAGCTGCCAACTCGGGCCTTTCTTTTCATACGGGGAGGGGGATATCAGAAAGAGAGAGAGAAACCCTATAATAGAAAACAGAGAATTTCAGTTTCACCTCCGAGGTGTGCGGATGTGTTCTCGCTCCCCTCCCACGATATCGTCGCGCCTCGCCCCATCGCACCAGATTCGCTGCCGCCGAGCACCTTCGCCTGCGCTCACTACCATCCGTAGCGGCAGGCGTACGTCCTCGGTCGTCACGCGCTCCCCAGCGCCGGCGAGTTCTACTAGGCAGCCCTCCCAGCAGTCGGCCGCGTCAGCGGCCACTCGCTACCTCTCCTAGAGACCTAGCTCGGCGGGCCAGCTCCCCAGCGTCGGCGAGTTCCTTCTACTAGGCAGCCCTCCCAGCAGCCGGCCGCGTCAGCGGCCACTGGCTACCTCTCCTAGAGGCCTAGCTCGGCGGGCCACTTCTGCGGCCGCGGCGCCCTACTCCTCGAAGAAGGATTTCCTCTGGGCCGCCGTCGTTTGCTGCGGCGGCGACCCCGATGTGGCCGCCGCCGCAGCATGTGATGTGGCGTGACTGTTATGTGACTGTACTAACTTAAACTATCCTTCTCTCACAACTTTTATATCCACTCATCCCCTTCCCCCCGTGCAGGGTGGGTGGGTTGGTTGGTTGGTTGGTTGGTCGGTCGGTCGGTCGGTCGGTCGGGCGGCTGGCTGGCTGGCTGGCTGGCTGGCTGGCTGGTTGGCTGGTTGGTTGGTTGGTTGGTTGGTTGGTTGGTTGGTTGGTTGGTTGGTTGGTTGGTTGGTTGGTTGGTTGGTTGGTTGGTTGGTTGGTTGGTTGGTTGGTTGGTTGGTTGGTTGGTTGGTTGGTTGGTTGGTTGGTTGGTTGGTTGGTTGGTTGGTTGGTTGGTTGGTTGGTTGGTTGGTTGGTTGGTTGGTTGGTTGGTTGGTTGGTTGGTTGGTTGGTTGGTTGGTTGGTTGGTTGGTTGGTTGGTTGGTTGGTTGGTTGGTTGGTTGGTTGGTTGGTTGGTTGGTTGGTTGGTTGGTTGGTTGGTTGGTTGGTTGGTTGGTTGGTTGGTTGGTTGGTTGGTTGGTTGGTTGGTTGGTTGGTTGGTTGGTTGGTTGGTTGGTTGGTTGGTTGGTTGGTTGGTTGGTTGGTTGGTTGGTTGGTTGGTTGGTTGGTTGGTTGGTTGGTTGGTTGGTTGGTTGGTTGGTTGGTTGGTTGGTTGGTTGGTTGGTTGGTTGGTTGGTTGGTTGGTTGGTTGGTTGGTTGGTTGGTTGGTTGGTTGGTTGGTTGGTTGGTTGGTTGGTTGGTTGGTTGGTTGGTTGGTTGGTTGGTTGGTTGGTTGGTTGGTTGGTTGGTTGGTTGGTTGGTTGGTTGGTTGGTTGGTTGGTTGGTTGGTTGGTTGGTTGGTTGGTTGGTTGGTTGGTTGGTTGGTTGGTTGGTTGGTTGGTTGGTTGGTTGGTTGGTTGGTTGGTTGGTTGGTTGGTTGGTTGGTTGGTTGGTTGGTTGGTTGGTTGGTTGGTTGGTTGGTTGGTTGGTTGGTTGGTTGGTTGGTTGGTTGGTTGGTTGGTTGGTTGGTTGGTTGGTTGGTTGGTTGGTTGGTTGGTTGGTTGGTTGGTTGGTTGGTTGGTTGGTTGGTTGGTTGGTTGGTTGGTTGGTTGGTTGGTTGGTTGGTTGGTTGGTTGGTTGGTTGGTTGGTTGGTTGGTTGGTTGGTTGGTTGGTTGGTTGGTTGGTTGGTTGGTTGGTTGGTTGGTTGGTTGGTTGGTTGGTTGGTTGGTTGGTTGGTTGGTTGGTTGGTTGGTTGGTTGGTTGGTTGGTTGGTTGGTTGGTTGGTTGGTTGGTTGGTTGGTTGGTTGGTTGGTTGGTTGGTTGGTTGGTTGGTTGGTTGGTTGGTTGGTTGGTTGGTTGGTTGGTTGGTTGGTTGGTTGGTTGGTTGTAGCCACCCGCACAAAACATTCAAGTTTTGTGCGGGTGGCTACAGCCATCCCCTGGGCACGCAAGGCGGTTGTGCCGTGTGCTTTGTTCGGAGTGGTGGAGGCAAGTACGTTTCTACAGGCTTTGCCTTCGCGTCCACTGCGGCCTTGCAGGACAGGAGCTACGTCAACTTCGCATTTACGCGGATTGGTCCAAGATAGCGGACCGCGTAACCGAGTTCTTGTGGAATACCGTGAGGCTTACGTTGCCCACTAAGAAAAAAGCTTCACCAACGAGAGGGAAGGTTTGTGTCCTTGGGGATGGTGTGATTGAGGATCGTCACCGACGCACTCTTGAGCTGGGTCCGAAGTTCTGCTTTGAGCCTGCGTTAAGTCCTCTCCAACCTTCGCTAGATCATGGAAAAAGCAAGAGTTCCAGAAACCCATCTACTTCTGCTTTATTGATTATGCAAAAGCGTTTGACTGCGTAGATCACAGCAGATTGTGGCAAGCTCTCCAAGAGATGGGAGTTCCAATTCACCTCATCTGTCTCCTCAGGAACCTGTATGAAGGGCAAGAGGCCACAGTCAGAACTGGGCATGGTCTTTCTGATTGATTTCCGATCGAGAAAGGAGTGAGGCAAGGCTGCATACTGTCGCCCTGCCTATTTAACCTATATGCAGAGTGCATCATGAGGAAGGTCGGTCTGGACGAGTCTTCAGCTGGAGTGAAGATTGCTGGAAAACGTATCAACAACCTTAGATATGCGGATGATACCACTTTAATGGCAGAAAGTGAAGTGGAACTCAAGAGACTTCTGATGCGCGTACAAGAAGAGAGTGAGAAGTTTGGGCTTAAACTGAACATTAAAAAGACAAAGATCATGGCGTCTTGCCCTATCAAGTCCTGGAGCATCAATGGACAAGTGGAAGCTGTGACAGATTTTCTCTTCTTGGGCTCCAAGATTACCTCGGAAGGAGACTGCAGCCATGAAATTAGGAGACGCCTGCTTCTGGGAAAGAGAGCAATGGTTAACCTTGACCGCCTAGTAAAGAGAAGAGACATTAGTCTGCCAACCAAGATCCGTATAACTCGTGCTATGGTCTTTCCAGTTGTGATGTATGGATACGAGAGTTGGACTGTGAAGAAGGCTGACCGCCGAAGAATTGACGCATTTGAACTGTGGTGCTGGCGAAGACTCTTGAGAGTTCCTTGGACTGCCAGAAGATCAAATCAGTCGATATTGTCGACCATAAACCCTGACTGCTCATTCGAGGGTGAAATTCTAAAGTTAAAGCTCAGCTACTTTGGTCATCTGAAGAGAAGAGAGGAGTCGCTGGAGAAAGATTTGATGTTGGGAAAGGTTGAGGGTCGCCGGAGAAGGGGTAGGCAGCGAATGCGATGGTTAGATGGCATCCTCGAGGCACTGCAGATGAAGTTATGTGATGTTAGGAAGATGGTGAAAGACCGGAAAGCGTGGCGTGATATGGTCCATAGGGTCACGAAGAGTCGGACACGACTGAACGACTGAACTGAACTGAACTAAGTCCTCTCGAGAAGTTGGCGCTCACACGGACGTTAGCCCAGGCCGATCCAGAAGCTGAAAAACAGAGGTGTGTCAGTGAGTGTTCAGAAATAGTCTGCAACTTCAAAGAAGAAAAGAAGGTGCCAGGGAGTATGAAGGGCCTGATTACCTACTTGGCGGCTGAAGGCTTGAGACCTCTCCTGTCTTAGAATGAAGGGCTCTTTGTTCTTGCACCGGAAGGAGTGTTTACCAAGAAGGCAGAAGAGGCGTTGGAAAATAATTTTATAGATGTGGATGTGAGGCCTGCTGCCACCAAGAGACAAGCCTTAAATGTGTTGCACGAGAGAAGTCTGGAAGGACTGTATTCTGCCGTAAGCAAGAGTAAAGGTACGGTGTTGGATCTGTTTTTTACAGTCAAGACCCACAAACCTGATGTACCTTTTCGGGCAGTTGTATAAGAACGTGATACCTGGCAGCATGTTGTCTCAGGCTATCTACAGCGACATTTCGGTTCTCTAAAGCTGTCCGACCCTTTTGCAGTTAAGAACTCTACGGAGGTCATTGGTTTTCTGTCAGCATTGGAGCACAAGCGGTAATATGCTTTCAGCATGGACGTAGAGGATCTTTTTTACTCCCTGCACCATGCACAGCTCTTGAAGAACGTTAAGGAATGTATTGTCAAAGATAACGACGAACGGGACTTCATTAGCAGGTGTGGTGTCTTAGTGGAGAGTTTTTTGAACTTTTATCCTTTTACCTGCGTTCCACCTTTGTTGGATGGGGTGAAAATGTTTTCGTCCAACGGTCCGGTGTTTGTATTGGATCTCGGGTAGCCCCTGTGCTAAGTGACATTTTTCTCACCAGGATGGACATGACTTTGCAAGAGGATCTGAATGGCATAGCTGTGAAAGTGTTTCGTTATGTCGATGACTTTTTGGTGTTTTTGAATGAAGGATCCCCCAGAAGTGTCACTGATGTAATTAAGATTTTCAAAGAGATGGGCCAGGGTCTAGGTTTCACTTTTGAGCTACCGAACTCTGGTTCTATACGGTTTCTTGATCTGAAGGTCATATGCCATGAGACAGGGGTGTGTTGGGAGTATAATCCAAGAACAGCTAAGCCGCTCCTAAGCTACAATTCAGGACATTCAAAGTTCGTAAAGGCAGGCATAGTGACCTCCTGTCTCCAGGCTTCATTGCTGAAGTCGTGCTCCCATAGGGTTGAAGCCAGCTTCCAGGAGCAAGTTAAAAGGCTTAGAGACGCTGGGTTTCCGGATGTTACGTTGGCACAAGTATCGGAAAGGTTAATGAATACGGGTTTAAATTTTGCAAAAGAGTCTGATAAAGTTAGAGAGAACGCAAGAAAAGTGAGGATTCCGTACTTACACAGAATTTCACACCGTTTGAAAAAGGTTGGAGAAAGATACGGTTTAAAAGTACTTTTCAGAGCTACAAATAAGCTGGGCAACATCTGTAGTGCAGTTCGGAGGAAGCTGGATTCCCAAGGCGCCCAGGCGAGGATGAAGTGCACAGTAGCGCACAGGAAACCGCTCATCGACTGCGACACGGCTGTGGTATATTCCATCCCGCTTTCATGTGGAAAATCTTACATTGGTCAGACAGGCCGTTGTATTAATGAGCGTTTGTTTGAACACCGCAGATCAGTAAAAGGAGCTGTGCCGTCCAACCTTGCCGCTCATTGCCGGGAGTGTAAAGATTGTTACCCCCATTTGAACAGGACCAATATCTTGTTCAGTCACCCTGATCGGATATGCAGAGAGATGGTCGAGGCGTTTCTGATAAATAAAGAGCTTGACGCGTGCGTAGCTACACCTTCCGTTAATCTTGAAGAAAAAGAGATTCACGCTCTCGGTGAATATTTAGCGATGAAGTGATAGCGGGTGCTTGTCATGTGGGAGTTTGATAGTTTTGGTAGTTGTGTTGAAGTGTTCAATCCTCACTTTGCGCACGCGCACTGTTTCTAAAAGGGCACCGCGGTGGTTTTCACGTGTCTCGTCTTCATTTTATCTGGGTTGGTTCCTATATAACTACACCTTTCTATAAATAAAAATTTAGTTGTTAGAAAGCGCTTGTGTCGTCTCCTGTTCCTTTTAGTCTTGTGTTTTCGCGCTGCTTTAAGATGAATCTAATCCAACTCGCCCAGTTTTCTATACTTGGTCGGTCGGGGATATTCTCGGGGGGGGGGGGGGGGGGGATACCGGACACGGGTTATGCCGGCCTAATGTCGCGGTGGCACTCTTGGTGTCCGGGGGATGGGGAAGTGGGACATGGGGAATGGTGGGGGGTGGTATAAAACCGGTTGTTTTTACTGGTTAACCTCTCTGCCTTTCCTCCTCATCTTCCTCCTCCTCCTCCTTCTCGTCCTCACTGTGCGCAGTAAAAGGCTTCGCCTGGACATACCCAGGAGCGCTGCTGCACCGGAGCCTCCACGCCGACCTGCCGATGTTCACCGGGCTGTTTGCTTGGTGCGGGCCATGATGATCTCACCCCCACCCCTCCCTACGTCCCATCTCCCCTTCCCCCGGACGCTAAGAGTGCTGCCGCGACATTAGGCCGGCGTAATACGCGTCCGGTATCCCGCAACGGGTAAGAAATGATGTGGCTTGTTGAGAGCACAAAAGGAGACAAAACTGGAAGATTGGTGGCTTAAAAGCAGAAAAGTGACATAATGTTAGTAATGTAGAAACAAAAAATTAATAAATAGAATGATGGTATAGTTAGCCAATCTAAAACAATAATTAAGATATAGGGAGAAAAATGAGCATGATAGCTACTGCTACCATCCCGTTTCAAAGGGGACGTTCCTATATTCCATCCATCCAGGGCCGCAGGATAAAGTTTTTTGAGTAGGTAGTTCAACCGTCGGTGAATACGTGGGTGTGCAGCGTATATTCCTCCGTTAAGTAGGTCAGAAAAGCTTGCAGAAGCCTCGCCTCCGTCATGCGGATCTTTGACATTTATACCTGGAAAAAGCTTCTTCACCTTCAGAGGCGAGAGTGTCCAGGGGGGAAATTCCAGAGGCAGTGGTTTCCTTGGTTCAATAATATTAAGGAGGGGCAGGAACTGCACAGCTTGGCCAAATCCCGTTACAATGAGTTGGGCGGACACGGTATAAGAAGTGCTTCTTTCCTTGGAGGACATGTCAGAGATGGATCTATGCACAGTTTTCTGTTTGGCAGTCACATCCATCGGGAGACATTCTGCTTCTGCTAGTGTTCTTGATGCAGGAGAACACTTTGAGAGCCCAAAACTTATCCGCAGGAGAATCTTCTTGCTTGGTAGAGGTAGACTTTGAAGCACCAGTATATAGTAGCGCCGGGTTCCTTTCAACGTAGGCTTTTTCAAGCAGGACCATTGATTGGCAGTTGCCGCCCCACCGTGTTTCCGCCACGAATGTGAAAACTTGTGAAGTTGCTGTGATCCTCTCGCTGAGGTGTTTTTTTTTTTAATCTGATGTGATCAAGAGAGATTACTGTCTATCATAACACCCAGTAATCGCTGGCATCGTCCGCTTAGGAAGAGCGGATATTAAGTCGCTGTTTTTGTTGTGAATGTCATGGCAACACTTGTTTCTGGTGAGAGGCGTAGACTTCGGAGAGCCAGGTACACACAGATGAGTAGTAAAGCTGCCTGAATACGTTGCTGAATAATACAGCGCGGCGAAAGTGGGGCAATGCAGATAAATAATCTGCATAGCTACGCCTATTACTCGCGGTAGGTTCTTTCTTAATGTGTATGTGGGTAATATTGAATAGGAGAGGGCTGAGCACGCCTCCCTGAGGTGCACCCCACTTCACTGCGTGAAAGAGAGATGGGCCGTTTGAAGTACTTATAAAAATTTGCCACTCTTGTAAATAGCGTCCAATCCACTTGTACAGCCTTTCTTAGAGGCTAAGACTAACCAAGGTTGTTAGAATTGCATAATAAAAAACAGAGTCAAAAGCGGCCTTGTTGTAAAGGGAGACAGCTGTCGGATTGCACCTAGCATGAAGGTACTCTACGAGTCATGAGACAAGAGCGATGAGATCATCAGTCGCAGAACTATTTTTGCGAAACCCGTTCATTTCTAGAGGGTATTCATTCCGGTGTTCGATGAACCAAGAGTTGCATTCGCATATGATTCGCCACTTATGCTTACCGCAGAGCGATGGGCCGGAACGATATATAGCTTGTTGGCTGTCTACGCGGCTTCAAAACGGCCACAATTTTCGCCCGAATTAGTCTTCCAGGACCATTGCATTCACATTAACCCTTAAGTGTGCTTAAGTGTGAACCATAATTTTGAGCCTTGCTCCGTGCTACCTAATGCGTTGACGGCTTCATAGCCATCTTCGACTAGAAGAACTTTCGTCCTCATCCATGCGAGGAGGGGGACCTGCATGAAGGTTGTGCAAGAGCTCGCATAATGGTTACTAGCTTCCATGGCTACGGTTGGAAACAGAGAACAGTATTTCCCTCTTTCTCTCAAATCGACTGCGAGAAGTTCAATGCTATAAAGAGGCAACCCATGCTCCTTGAATTACTAGTGACGACTTCAACGCTCACCACTTACTGTGGGGCTGGGATCAACATAGGAGGAAAGAATATTACATTGTTCGTTTCAGACAATGACTTTTATGCTGTAAAAGAGGGAAGTCCAACTTACACGCGGGGCTGCTCCTATAGCAGTTGTCTGTGTCGTGCACGTAGCCTAGCCCATTTGAAAGTAACCACTTCAGAGCTAACCTACTGAAAAATAAACTGCTCGAACACTATTCATTTAGCGAACATGCTGCAACGAATGCATGAGATTAGATATGTGAAAGATACTCTATCCTAAACCATCATATAGTTAATGGATTGAGTGGCCACGACAACAAAACAACAATATATATATATATATATATATATATATATATATATATATATATATATATATATATATATATATATATATATATATATATATATATATATATATATATATATATATATATATTTTTTTTTTTTTTTTTTTTTTTTTCCGACCCGCCGGAACCAACCTGATAACCTTCAAAGACCTGGGGTGAAATTGAATGACTGATTTAATTGGCTGAATGGAAGGAAACTGTACTCAGATGATTACACGGACGGCCGTTTCGTTCGATGTCTCGCAAACCACTGCCTCCCTCAATGCTTGGCCGTATCCTCCTCTCCCAGCCTTTCCTATATTCTTAGTTACTGTCTCTCCTTCGCGCTCGGGAAGCCCCCAGGTCCACCCACGCACACGTATGACTGCATTTGGGATAAGCAATTACTAACTTATTAAAAAGAAAAATTTTATGCTAGACAAACCGACTATTAGTGGGTTTGGTTCTCATTTGGATGGCGCGAAGATCGCTCCGTGAAAGCGTCGGAAAGCTCTGTGTGTCTTTCTTATCCCGCAGACAAGATCTTTGTCTTCTCTTGGTGGTGAAATGTTCCTGTTTGCATTTTGGGCACATGCTGGTAGTACACAGTGAAAACAGTTACACCAGTTCTACCCTCTACTTTGACTTTGTGAAATGTAGTTATTCGATCAGGCGAGAAATTGATCCCGAGTGAGCGTAACTAAGGACATCACACCGAAATTTTTCAACAATACTCCCAACTTCTATGGCCAATCCTTCACCCCTTAATACACAGCCCACAACACCGTAACTGCTCATTCCAGCGGCGAGCTCTGGTTGATGTTGAAAATAGGGTTGGCGTGCTTCTTGCAGCGCTTGTGCGAGAACGGGTGAGCTTATGTTGGCAGTTTCTGACTGAGAATCTGAAACGACACGGCATTCAGGTCAGCTTGGCAGCAATACAAAATATTTTTTAATATTCGATGGTTTCTCCTGAATTTCCAGTTACTTTGTAGTGCAATGAGGGCGCCGAGATTCCAAGAGGTATGAGGTGAGGTGGTTCTGTGTGTTTAAATTTTGTAGCTACCTTCAGCCAGCTTTCTCCACGTTCCGCTCGGCTCTCTGTCCCACCACCGTCTCTTCGCCCACGACGGGCTTCGCCTTGGGTAGTTTTTCTGTCTTTCGTGAGATGGCGCCACGCTGGGCGGCGCCTCAGTCGCGGGTCTCCGCGCCAAGTGTACCGTGCTCCCGAGCCCGTCGTCGCTCAAACGCGAAGCGGGCAAGCTACGGGGCGCAGGGTCCGAACTGAGATCTGCAGGCTCCCACAGCGACTGCGTGGAAGAGGCTCGCGGTGCACCCCTCCTCGCTCCCTCGTGCCTCCGGCCTGCCTCGCGGCTTCGGCCGCCGCGGCAGCTCCCGTCCCAAGTCTCCACCGGAGCCGATTGCGCTCGAGGCGGTCGCAACTTGTTGAGGGAAGCCTCCGCGTCGTCTGCTGCTGACAACTTGCCAAGAGTCGGTCAACAGCTTCCAGCAGACTTTTTTTGAGGGGCGCGCGGCCTGAATGGTGGCTGCTTCACTACTGCACACCCATAGCGTCCCGACAGTGGCCGTAACAACAAAAGTCCAAATCGCCACTTTGTGACATCGGGCGGAGGCTGACAGCGGCTTCCAAGTCTAAAATACAACCGCCGGTCGTGCTTGAAAAGCGCCGCTGCACTACAAGACGTCGAGCGCATAGAGACGCTTTCTTCCATTCAGTTTTTATTTTTTTTTTCCTGCCTCTCCAGGTCCTGGTGACTACGGAGCTTCGTTCGAGTGAAAAGACTGAAAGCGTCGAATTTCTTCTTGCCACCTAACGAGGTAGGGACCCTTCCTGTCAAAGGAAGAACTTTTTCAAGTCTCCATCGAAGGGCACACAAAAAAGGAAAAGAAACGCTAGTCGATCGGACAGATTACGGAGTGCGTGCCTTTTGAAGGCGTCAGACTTTCCTTCGGCTTCAGCGGACTTCCGAGAACCTGCACCCGCAGCCCGGACGTCGTGTGACAAGCGCGGTCATTAGAGGCGATACGCGACGTCCGCACACCTCAATCGTCGCCGACCCGAAAAGTCCGGAGCGGGGCCGGCCCATTTGCGGCGGCGATCGTCTCCATCGACCACAACTTTCTAGCGTGTGGAAACCGTGCGAGCGTAGCTGGGCCCTTCGCGCCACGAAAGACTGGTGATCTGTCGGCAATCACAGAGCAGACTGGACCGAGAAATCTCGCCCGACGTCGGCGGTGTCTCTCGGACAAGCAGCTGAGATCGACCACATGGCGGCCTGGCGGTCATTGCACCGTGCCCTGCTTCTGCTCTTCGTCCTCTGGACTACAGTGGGTAAGTGAGCAAAGGGTTGGGCTGGGACCTTCGCAGCAGGCTCCGCGCATCTCCTGCGTTCGGCTAAGCGAGAGATGCTTTTTACCTTGTGAATGGTCCAGACTGTACGAAAACACAGCGACGGGTAAAGCGGAGCGAGGAGACGGACTTACGCTTTTTTCGTCCCTAAGAACCACTTACTTACACTAAAATAGCACTTTTGTTTTGTTTCTGAGATTTTCATTTTGCTCGCCAAGCATCTCAAAGAGACGTTATGCACAGTTGACAGGACAGAAGGGAGAGAAAGCACTAAGGCCGTTCTCCGTTCTGTCCTCTTCGTCTCTGTCCTTTTCTGTCCACTCTGCGCAATATCGGTTTAACAAGGGGCCCAACAGCACTACTCACATCAAGCCTTGCGCAAAGCCACATATAACCTTGCTACGCTTCTTTCAACCCTGGGCTCCACATTCATTTTGACGGAAACAAAATCTAGGTAAAATTCTACAAATTTAGCTGCCGCCTCCACACTTTTGACTGTTTATTTCGCAATAATAGTGAGCTGTATGTACAGCTACTCCAAAGGTAAAACGAAGCCTGCGGATGTAGAATTTTGTTTTAGCTGCGTGTTCTACCTGCGGATCCGTCACTTAGGTTCGTGTACGACATCCGTATGGCCAGTGTCACATTTTTGACGTTCACCTCATCAGCCACCTTGATTAACCAGCGCAGCTTTTTTTCCCTTTTTTTTTTTTTTCACTCACGCATGCCTCGCTTTACTTTTGCTGCAGCTGTGCACTCAAGTTTTAGCTCTCGTCCACTTACCAAGTATATGGGACTACAAGTGAGACCAAGAGTAAAACTCGCTCACAAGCTTCTGCCGGCTCTCCTGTACAAGCGTTAGGCCTGTGGTATGCCAACTGCATTTCAACTCAACGGCGGGCTGAGCCTTTTCACTGCCACTGAACTGAACAGTAGTTGGCGTCCTCCCATTCTCCTCCCATCGAAACGCGGTTGTTTTATATTTCAGGTAGAATCTGGCTTGCCACAATGCGTTAAAAACCGGCAATAAAAAATGATATCTGACGCCGCCTCGTGTCTATCGTTCAGTAGCGTTTGAACAAGAGGACTCCGTCGGAGGAACTGCTGCTGGGTGCTTGGCAGGAAAAGGGGAAGGGTGTCCAGGCGGTGCGGGGCTCTGCCGTTTCTTGTGCGCCACCGGATTTGATTCGCGCTTGTAAAGCACGCTGCCGTGCCTGTGCATATATATATATATATATATATATATATATATATATATATATATATATATATATATATATATATATATATATATATATATATATATATATATATATTTCATATGTTTTCTCCCACATCGTCACCCATTATGATCTTCCTTCTTTTCCCCTTCCCCAGTGCAGAGTAGCAGGCCAGATTTTAATCATTCCGGCCAACCTCTCTGCTTTTCCTCTCAATAAATCCATCTATCTATTTAAAACACACACGTACGCGCGCGCGCGCGCGCACACGCACGCACGCACGCACGCACGCACACACACACACACACACACACACACACACACACACACACACACACACACACACACACACACACACACACACACACACACACACACACACACACACACACACACACACACACACACACACACACACTAATTCTGAAACCTTCTATCACACGGTGCTGTCGGTGGGATCAGATGAAGTGCAGCATAGCAAGCCTGGACATGGCATGGCGCCTACGCTTGCTCCGCGACGCTTCTTTTTTAACCTGTTCACCTGTATTAACTGAGATGATCTTACCAACGAACCATCATGTTGAGAACAGCCCTGAAAACGCGGTCCTGCGTTTCAGAGGATCGCACACTTTTTGCTACTGCGAAGGTTTTATTTTTCTTCGCATAGATGGGTGCGAAATGACGCATGCTTTGCGAGTGTTCACTCGTGGCGAGCGTAACCACAATTATAGGGAACCCAACCTCAAGTATGGCTACGCGACTGCAGCGCGCGCTCCCGCGCAAGCGGCAAAATTTTGAAGCATTGGTTGGGCGCGGCGCTGATGCGGCGCTTGACCGAACGTGTTCTGGCGGCTTCGTGTGCTGCTCGCGTCGCTCGCGTTACCTCTGCTCGCGCCGACCCGCCGCCGTGGCTTCTCAGGCATGCAAACAGGTGTCACAGCGGAGTTTAAAACATGGCTGGAGTGGTTCCGCGACGCTCGAAATGCGGGGAAGTGTATTGTTGTGTTGCTGGCTGTCGCAACAGCTCGCCTGTAGACTTTCGTGTCTTTGCGGCTTCTGCACGCGGAAGCAGCTCGCGTTCTTTGTCGCTCGCGTTGTTGAAAGCTGCTTGCGCGCGCGCGCGCCCTGACCGCAGTCTACTGGCTTTGTACGCGCTTGGATTTCCGTGCTGAAAGAAAGCAGTCTTGCGCGCGCGCGCGGGCTCCTGCTTCTACTTTTCAAACTCGCGCCTGGACGAAGTGGTGTTTGAAGCGAGTGTGCAGCAATGTACACGCTTCGATAGGGTTTTCAGAAAATAGCCGACAGCAGTGGCTATTTTCGCAGCGCAAACCTCAAAAAGGGAGAGCTGTTAGTCAGCCATGTCCATATTGTTGAGCAGATTGTAGAAGACAACGCTGTTATCGTGAAGGCTAAGTGTGTGTCGCAGGTCAGCGATCACATCGTGTACGACGTGGGATTTGAGGCAAGTATTTCATTTTTGTTATACCCATTTCATTAAGACTCAGATGCTCTCTAAAGAGGGCTTCGGATTTTTGCCGCTGGGTTTGCCCCATTGTTGCGCCTGGCTTGTGCAGGACTCATCTTCGTGGGAGTTTATGAAACAGCACACAGCAGCAACATGCTTTCAGCGCCCCTGAATTCCTGCCTTGCAGGTACACTTAGCACGGGAAATCGCAAGCTGGCGCTTTTCAGGGCATGTCCATTCTAGCTGCAAAGAAAAATGTCACATAACAGAGACATGTCTGGTTCATTTCGAACCCACGACATAAGGAGCAAAACAAACAAAAGAGAACAAGGATATGCTGCTCGCAACTCATGCTCAGACGCAAATTGTTTCTTCTTTAGAAAGCAGACACTGAAGCTCCAAGGCAGGATATATAAAATGACCTGTAAGCAAGGATACAGTTGAGTGAACAGGTTCGTTTAGTTTTGTAGTGTTTAACGTACACCTCAGCGCGGCAAGGCTACGAGGGGCGCTGTATTGGAGACCTGTAAAACCTTCACGATAACAGCTTATCTTCTATAATCTGCTCAACAGAATGCACATGGCTGACTAACAGCTCTCCCCTTTTGACATTTGTGCTGTGAAAATAGCTACCGCTGCCGGCTATTTTCTTAAACCACATCGAAGCGTGTACATTACTGCACACTCGCTTCAAACACCACTTCGTCCAAGTGCGAGTTTGAAAAGTTGAAGCAGAAGCGCGCGCAAGGCAGCTTTCTTTCAGCACGGAAATGCAAGCGCGGGAAAAGCGAGTAGACTGCGGTCAGGGCGCGCGCAAAGCGAGTTGCTCCCGCGTACAGAGGCTGCAAAGAAACGAAAGTCTACAGGCGAGCTATTCACTCTGCCCGACCGATTACATGGCGTTGGCCGGAGAGGGCGCTGTTCACTGGCACCCGCAGCGCCACCCTGCGATGCTTGGGTCCCCTATGGCGTACTGTTAGCTGTCTCTATGCTATTTTTCTCTTCGAAGTTTAACCAGTTTAACCGCGATTGGCTGCGTTCGGCTCGGAGAGTATGTCTCAAAGACGAAGTTTCGCAATCAAGCAGCGTACACTCCTGTTACAGATGCCACCAATAAGACTATTTCAGTTATAGTCGTCAGTATTCATGAAGTTTAATTGGACTCTCAAAAGGGTGCTAATAGCCCCAAACCTGTAAGTACTTGAAGCGTTGCTCACCTTGGAGCTCTAGAATATCTGTACATGTGCTTGTAAAACGTTGTCACGCTATTATTGAGTGATTGTTATTATATCTGAGATTAATAGAATAGCAGCGAAATGAGGAGTGCCCTAATTACAAAGTACAGCCTACTTTAATGTCAATTTGTTGTCAAGTGTATTTTTTTTTTGCAATACTGAATGAAAGACAAAAAAGAAGTGCAGTTTTGGAGCTGAAAACGAAGAGCAAGTCGGATCCTTAAAAAAAAAAGAAAAAGAAAAGCATAATTCGGCTTCTTAACTCTTTTTACCAGTCAAAGCAATAAGCTTTCCCTCTTGCTTTCTTACAGGGCAAAACACGTTATATAATAGAGAGATTTAGCAAACCGTGATCCGCTACCGTGGTCCGCCACCACGCGTTCCATTGCGCATGCCCAGATCACTTTGATGCCGATAGATGGCGCCACATGCTTGATGTCGGCACATTGACCTGCCACATTAGAACCAAGTTCTAATTATCTAACACTAATTATCTAATTATCTAAGAAGTGACCCACGCACGGTAGACGGTCACGGCGGCGGATCGCGGATCACGGTATGCTAAATCTCTCTAATGTTTATTTCATCTATAAGAGCATTATTGCATCTACAGGAACAAAAACAAAACACAAAATGTGATTACATTTTTGTGTTCCGTGTTTACAACAATTCTTTTTTTTTTTTTTTGTCAAACGGACTGTTGTCAGCATATAAAGAGTTTTCGCGTCTTTGATAAAAATGCCCACCTTTGAATGTACGCTGCGGAAGCATTTCTCTCAGCGACAGAGCTTTCCCTTGAAGAGAGAAAACGGGTTTTCTAATTGTACGCAAATTTCGATGTAGCCTTCTCTCCATCTACCCTACTACAGATAGACTGAGCCAGAGAGGGGCTCAACAGTGGACTGTATAGGCCACAGAAAGTGGTTCATTCACGGCAGCGTCTGGTTCCAAGGCGCCGTGGAATTTAATGGGTCGGTACAACATGTGGAGAAGAAGGCACACTTTGAAACCAAGGAAAACGTAGGACTACAGCGGTGTTCGTTTTCTTGCGGTCGTTCACAGAAAGAACTGTTAAAGCGATTATTCTTTTTGGGATATTTGGACAGAAAGTATGCACAGAAACATGATTTTGGTGGGAACCTTGTCCACGGCACCCCTATATGTCACATGCGGTGCTCGGCCATCTGGTTTGCGTTTGCGGTTGTCTTCCTCTCCCTGCTTTAAAGGTACTCATCTTTATTTGACCGCTGTCTAACAATAAAAGTGCCCTACCAACTGCACATCCCGTCTTAGTGGTTAGCGCGCTACGTCCTGTGCTGTAAGTGTCACGCGGGAGGTACCCGACGCAGAAAGGTGGCAGCTCTGCAAAAGCCTTCTCATGCTACCTCTGTAATGAAGACTAGGCCCTCGTCACATTCCATGTCGAATCGAAAACGTGAGATGCTATACTATGTGCCCACACATCAAGCGTTCCAGAAAAACCCGCCGCTAATTTTTAAATATAAATTTTTGAGGCAAAAAGTGGCTTTTTTTGGGAAAGTATTACCAGTGCTGGCGGACCTCAGAAAACAAGTGATTCACGCAAACTATAGTCAGACGGCTCGCAGAATTTTAACTTTTGATGTTTTAGCTATTGCAGATAGACACTTAGGGCTCTATTCCTAGAGACGGATGTCAGCACGACGGCAGCGTAAGACCCAAGCAGCGAGCGGCCAGTCATAGAAATCACTAGGCAGCGGGCCTCACGGTATGGGCCTGGTGCGCTGCAGCTTTGGCCGAACATGTGGCGCCGTCTGGGAGGCGCCGCTGTAAAAGGCGGCTGTCTGGATCCGCAACCGGGGGTAGCGCCGACGCTGTGTTCCGATTTCTTTTTGGTTCCCCGTAAGAATAAAAAATAAACAGCGACTAAAACAAGGGCCTGTACTTACTTAGTCATTTCGAATCTCATATCGCACCCATTGCTTTTCGTTTCGGCTGCGCATTTCCCACCTTTTTTTTTTTTTTTGTACAGTACTTGACGCTAGGTTTCTTTCAAGCATGCACGAGCGATCGCTTGTTTGTACGAGCGCGCAACACGCGAAAAATACACACAAAAAAACGGGTCTTTTTTTTTTTTACTTCTGGACCCAACTCGAGCTCTAAAAGTTGTAACTACTAAAAGTTGTTGTAACCAGCGCTGGCAGGTCTTCGGGCACAGCCTGTGTTAGAGCGCGGAGCCTTCCTGCCCAACGGGAGCTTTTTTTTTTCTTTTTTTTTTTCTATCGACTTCCTAATGATAGTTTCCAGCTGTTCTCGGTGCTCGCTTTTGGGAAGCCTAGCCTGACGTAAAAGACGTAGAAGCACGACATGGAGAGCGAAGCACATTGCAGGAGTGCGCGCTTGCTGACTTCACACACGTTCATGGCTCCCCGCAAAGAGAAAACGTCCTTTTAAACTAACAGCTCGATCTGCTGTTGTGTTTATGGGTGTCGTAATAGGTATAAAAGAAACCGTCGGGAGGCAATCGAAAATCAAGTTGTTGTTTTTTTGCGGTTTCCTTGGAAATCATACGAGAGCGATGTGTCGCATCGTTAACAGTGGCACCCGGCCTTGCAGATGCAACTGGCACCCGTCATATTGAGTGGGTTTGCCAACAACTACATACGAAAAAAATTAATTACATATGTGGTGAAAACACGCCGAAAGGGCCGAATAAAACTTACCTCCAAGCTGGCTTCGTAGAAGGCGGTTTTCATTTCGTTAGCGCATTTTCTGAAGATATCCGAGGGCCCTTCTGCACTGTGAAGTTCCCCGCGCACTCCACGCACGTGCTGGCTTCGTACAGTTTCTGACCGCGCACCAAGCAGTTATTCTTAAATCAAGTCTCAACATTCCCGATCACGCGAAATCCCCCGAACAGCACGCGCTGTGGAGCTTGCTCAGCTATGGCTGTTTTTCCGCGCACTGAACCGTCACCACTTATTTCGACGCATCGAGTAGAAAATAAAAACTACGGTAGAACTGCCGAGCGCCGAAAAAGCACGTGCACGCAAGGCCCGACGCCTTAGGGTACATCTCCATATACAGCCTGCTCGTCCCGTTGATTTTTTTTTTTTTAAGAGCCTTTCTATTGACCAACGGAGCCCAGCTCTCGGCTGTCGCTTCTGGGGGGTCTAGCTTGCCGCTTCCACATACACTGCCACCGAGGGGAAAAACCAGTGCTGCGCATTGCACACTGGCTTAGTTTTTGTTTTATTTATGTCTTTACTTTCAAAGTGCCATATTGTTCGCGTTCCGAATTCCTACTACAAAGGAAAAAAAAAAAAAAAAAAAACCGTAGAGCCGCCAGCAGAAGCGCTCGCGCGCCGACGATGCGCTGCGCCCAAAGCGTCGGCGGCCGTCTCCCAGACGGCATGAATGGGTAGCGGCTTTCTTCGCTTTGTTTTTGGTTTATTTTTCAACACGCACACATGGTACATGTGTCTGTTATGTACACGTGTGACACGAGGCAGGAAATGACCGACAAAAGTTTTCTTCTCACAAGGTTTCTGCCGAGAAGAGTAGACTTCGCGTTCACTCCGCCGCCTCTCTTCGACGAGCAGACATACCACATATGGGTGCGCCGGCGGGAGGTGGCGCTACTTGTTCCGGAGCAGTGGCGCCTCCATACCAGCGCACTAGGCCCATAGGGGATGGTCATCGCCGGTCGCCGCGCACGCCGCATATACTATAACCAGTGGCTGCGTCATGCAGCCAATGCTTATGTGCAGTTGCTGATGGGCCAGTTGCCCGGTCGCTTCCCACAGACGCTTAAAAAGCGTATACCTTCGTCACTCCAGTGTCCGAGGACTACATGGATCCGAAATTGAAAATGCAAAAGGAATATTCCTCTCGTTACCATCATAATTTTTCCCTGCCATTAGTATTGGCCATATCACTTTTCAGACTTTCCAAAACGCGATTACCCTCGGCGAGCGGCACAGCGAATTTCGCCCATTTCTCGCGCAATTCGAAGGATGGGGAATAAACAAGTTTATTGTCGACACAGCTGCACGCCCACCTGAAATGCTGGATCCTTGCCATCCAGCAGTTTCGCCGCTGTCATCATCACGCAGACCATTTGGTGCACTGCAGGCTTGCTTAGCCCAGCAGGCCAACTCCACGATGACCTGTAAACATAGAAGTAAACGTGTGTTTTCGTCCGCAGGCTATTTCATTTGCTTTGAATTGCTTTTTTTTTTCTTTTTTCTTTTGCAAATACTGGAAAATACTGTTCACGCCGACGAAAAAACAGGGAATAGCCGCACCATATCGTCGAAAGAAGTCAGTAACTCATTCGTGCAAAATGTTATTCGCCCAAAAGATTCAGCAGCAGCTTAGCTCAGCCAACGCCACCTAGACTACTACAAGGCCTGTGCAAGCTTATGTAAAGTCATCGTAGTGAGATCATACTGAAAGTCGGTTTCACCCTACGCGTTTTCTGTTTTTTTTTTTTTTTCTTTTTTTTTTTCAACGCTGCTCTGGAGCTATACCTCTTAAAATTTTTAGTGCTAGCGATGAAGAGGGTTATATTTGTGTTATACCTGTGTTATCTAATATTGCCAGTCTTTTGAAGTATATGAGAAGTTTGACCCAATCCACCTGGCATTTATTTCAATGGCAGAAATGAAGTTGCGAGGAAATTTTCACCTTCATTCAGTTACTTGAATAAACATTAAGACAGGCACAAAATTCATCTGAACACATTTATTGTTAGATGCATAGATAAAGCTAAGAATGGTAGGCAGAGATATTACTCAGAACGGTGACCTTGACGACACTCGGTGTAGCTTGTCGTGAATACGAGGTCGCTTTCACGGAAGTGCTGGTCACAAAGCTGTAACGTAAATATAAAACAAGCTGCTTAAGCCGGGAGCAGCGATTGTCATGAGTATATTAACGCAGCGAGCAGGTAACTCGACTTTAAACTAGACATTTACTACGGCAACTACGATCACGTGGCCACTAGCGAAATAAAAATTTTCCATAAGGAAATAATTTAGGTTGCAAAACAATTTTGTTCCGCACTCAAAACAGGGCGAATGCTACTCGATTATTAGTAGCTGTGAGTCCAAATTGTGTGCTCGATATGGGCACGCCTACGCTTTAACACACTGCGCTAAATCAAATTGTGGTGAATAGCAGATACGAGTGTTAGGAAGCAAACAAGAACTCTTTTTTTACCACAGTACTCTTCATCAGTAATACGTTTTTCCACGGCACAGCCTTTGTCCACGCTGCATTTTGAGCCGAGTCCGACGGAAACTTGTGCACTTGCGCTTTGGACCCATTTGCATAGTTAGAGCGACAGTTTAGCGCACAACAACACCCAGACATTGTAGATACCTTGCTAGCAAGCGCCTATGCAGCACAGATTAGGAACACAGCAAACAGATGCTGAAAACACGCACACTCAGGCCGAGTCGTTCCAGATCGTCTTGCTTGCATACGCTTGCGCTCGGCGCTGCCGATCTATCCCCAGATTTCACTGTCGTGACGTAGGACTAGTGGAAAGGGGGACTTGCGCTGGCCTTCTCTTAGTCTAAGGGATGTTGACTGAGCTAGGCCAGGATATACCTACCGAAAGCTCGGCTCGGCGTCCCTGTTGCATCACGTCTTGACGCCGCCGCTTGGCGAGACGTTCTCTCCGCTCTTCCGGCGTCTCGGACGCATGCATGCTTAGCCGTTCATGTTTTATTTGTATGCTAACGGGCATCCTCACGCTAAGCAGTGATTTCCGGGTCATCCGACGCAACTTCTCGCAGTCTCCGATGATGCCGCGCACTGTACACGGGCTCACCGTCCACTTCTTCAGCCATGGCGCATCTGACTAGCAAGCGCACTCGCTCAGGCACTCCGGCATAAGTGGTCAGCTACGCAGTATACACCTTTGCAACGAGGACCTCCTGGGCGTCACCATGTTGCTCGCTGCGCTGTTGTGTGCGCCTGACGTCAGCACGGTGGAGGCGGCAGCGGAACCGGTTTACAACAGTCCAGAGAGGAGGCGTTTCGACAACCTCCTCGCCCGATGCAAAAGTCTATAGTGCCTAGAAGGTTTCTAAACCTTCTAGGCACTATATACGCAGTTATTCACGTCATCATACGGAGTCAGACGCGATGAAGGAGGCTCGGCGCAGCGGAGGGGACCGGCGACCGGTTTTAGCATGTGCAGTGAGGCTTCATAGCGAGGCACGTGACATCACGAGTGGGCGCAGCGGTGAGGCATCGAGGCACACTACAGCTGTGGAGACCGGCGCGACGCAGCGGTGGAACACCTGTGGAATGGCGCAACCGGTTGTCATAGTTACGGCGCGTGCACAGTTGTGGCCTATAGGAGGTATTCCCATGACGTCACAGCTGACGTCAGTATGCAGCCGACGCCATCTTTGCGTCCTGTTTTGACTAGTACGGGGCTGCGGTTAGGTTAGCTATTCGTGCGCGTCCGTTTGGTCTGTCACTCTGCCTCATGCCAGCACCGTTGTTATGAAAACTCAATCGGTATCATGAGTGACAGTCCGATTTATCAGCAAAGTGGGCGCGGTGCGGACAGAGACCTGTACGAAACAAAACTTTGGTACCAACCCGAGTGCAGTCGATATGCGCAACTGCACGGTAAGTGTCGGCCAGTGCCCGCATAAATATGTGCGACATTCATGAATTCCTTGTTCTACAGACGAGCTTCATCGCAAGAATCCAATCGCAAGCCTACTGATCATTCGAAGAACGCAACTACGTTACAATCGGCTGGGTTAAGAGCCGCGGTTGAAGGAGACGAACTCGCTCTTTGTGCAATTACGTGCGTGCCGTCCAACGTTTATACCAACTAAACCGATGATTTTTTGTAGCTGATATTCTGCATAGAAATGGCGTTTAGTAGTCACTATCTTTTATACAAAATTTGTTTGGTGTACTTGCCTCAATCGATCAGAAGGAGTCGGATCTTTGCATCGTCTGTGGCGGTAAGGAAGCAAAAGAAACCGCTGCCACACGCCACAGCGATGACACCGGTAGCGCCACCTCGTTGCCTTGCGGGCTCGAAATAACCTTTTGCAACAAAACTCTTGAAATATAGCGCAGTTTTGGCCAAGCTAAACGTGATTTGTTATTAGAGATAAATTTGTTTATGAAGTTCTTTAAACCTTCTGCAAAACAACTCTGCCCGCCTACGTTCCTTCGCCGAATCTGCATGCGGTCTGCTTTGATTAGCAGCCGACACAGACGATGCAAACATCCGACTTCTTCTGATCGAATGAGGCAAGTACGGCAACACAGAGTTTAGCGAGTCCTCTTTGAAGGATTTTATTTCAACAAAACACGACGAGGAGGTGTTGGCGGCGCGCTGAATGCATGCGCATGACTGCAAGCGATACATTGCCGCGCTGCTCTTTTACCGGGAATGTGTCTTCCGAGTGCGTGAAGAACAGTCATGCACAGATAGTGACAATAGCTGGCTGCTAGAGCACATTCAGAAGATTCCAGTCCAGCCCATTTTGACATACATTTCTCATATTCCATGATAATTGTGCGGTTGTGCCGTGCCAGCCATACGTGGCGTCGCATCTCGGGGAAGTGTCTCGTTCGGGTGGAGTTGTTCGTGTGTACTTCCGGAAACTTAAAATGCCGAGGTCTTTCGCGCAGCTCTTCAGCTTCCGTTGTTTACACTGTGCACGCGTCTATTACAGTCTACGATAGCTCAATAAACAACATATAGCTGCGGGTGTCACTGCTTGTAGAACCGCACGACAGCACATGATACATACGTTCACCCTGTTCGTTCCGTGGACACAAAAATGGCCGACTGTGCCTCAATTACCCACAATGCACCGCGTCAGTGAATACCCCCTATAAGAGGTCCGGGGGAACTCGCTTCTACTAGCCTAGTGTAGATCTCGCTACAAAAAAGAACACGGAACTTGCGTTCTGGAATAAACCCCGAAAAAAAGTTCGCCGAAATAAAAATTAAATATCGAAAAGTTCAACCCGTCAACGTGACAGAGGCTTTGTCCCGCTTTCTACCTTGAACTACATTCCACATGGCACACACTGTAAGGTACGTATACAATGCGGCGTCCAGCTATAGGTCCGAGGTTGGATACACAATGTGCATGTTATTTTGTGACAGCATAAAAAGTTTGTCGGGCCATTTGGCGATATCGTTGTCTCCTCACCTGAGGACAGTATATCTATGGGGGCAGTTACAACATATACAGTTTACGTGACCATGACTCAGCTTGAGGATTGTACAATTAACATGCGATGACTTCATAATATGGGACGTTATCATAGACAAAGCGTTATAGCCTTGTGCCATCGCAAACCATGCAGGTTAGGTGGCTAGAAGTCTTATTTTTAACGCAATGGCGTTGGCCAAAAATCCAGCATCGGCGATGGCTTTGGCGTTGTGAGCAAAACATCACGAGCGCATGTCACTGGCAGGTGGTAGCTAGCAGCTGAAATGGCCGCGCACTGACTGCTGTATATAGGATTGCCTGACGCTACGTTCGGCAGAAGCTGCCAACTCGGGCCACTCTATTCATATGGCAAAGTGATATCAGAATCAGCCGGCCTGCCAGGACCCTTGCATTTCTGTTATCCGTAGGTCACGCAGGCACGTTCATACTGCTTGATTAAATAGGGCATTTATATGTGGGGGGTTATTCCACGCTATCGCGTCATACCGTTAACCCGTACAAAAATTTCCTATGGTCAGTTATAGAAAATCCTTTGTATGGTCGGCTATAGATATTTGGCACAAATATTTATAGCCGCTTCTATGGCTGTCTTTAGGTTTTTCTATAGTCTGTTCTATAGAAGTCTGTAACCTGTTCTATGAACTTATGACTCCCTATTTACTGCAGTCTTTAGCATTTTCTATGGTCAGGAATAAACTTTTATGGCCAGCTATTGAAAATTCCTTGCATCGTCAGCTATAGATATTTGGCCCAAAAAGCTATAGCCGTTCCTATGGTAGTCTTTAGGTTTTTCTATAGTCTGTTCTCTAGAAGTCTGTAACCTGTTCTATGAACTAATGGCTCCCTATGTGCTGCAGTCTTTAGCATTTTCTATGGTCGCCTACAAACGTTTATTGCCAGCTATTGAAAATCCCTTGCATCGTCGGCTATAGATATTTGGCCCAAAAAGCTATAGCCGTTACTCTGGTGGTCTTTAGATTTTTCTATAGTCTGTTCTCTAGAAGTCTGTAACCTGTTCTATGAACTTATGGCTCCCTATGTACTGCAGTCTTTAGCATTTTCTATGGTCGCGTACAAACGTTTATTGCCAGCTATTGAAAATCCCTTGCATCGTCGGCTATAGATATTTGGCCCAAAAAGCTATAGCCGTTCCTATGGTGGTCTTTAGGTTTTTCTATAGTCTGTTCTCTAGAAGTCTGTAACCTGTTCTATGAACTTATGGCTCCCTATGTACTGCAGTCTTTAGCATTTTCTATGGTCGCGTACAAACGTTTATTGCCAGCTATTGAAAATCCCTTGCATCGTCGGCTATAGATATTTGGCCCAAAAAGTTATAGCCGTTCTTATGGTAGTCTTTAGGTTTTTCTATAGTCTGTTCTCTAGAAGTCTTTAACCTGTTCTATGAACTTACGGCTCCCTATGTACTGCAGTCTTTAGCATTTTCTATGGTCGCGTACAAACGTTTATTGCCAGCTATTGAAAATCCCTTGCATCGTCGGCTACAGATATTTGGCCCAAAAAGCTATAGCCGTTCCTATGGTGGTCTTTAGGTTTTTCTATAGTCTGTTCTCTAGAAGTCTGTAACCTCTTCTATGAACTTATGGCTCCCTATGTACTGCAGTCTTTAGCATTTTCTATGGTCGCGTACAAACGTTTATTGCCAGCTATTGAAAATCCCTTGCATCGTCGGCTATAGATATTTGGCCCAAAAAGCTATAGCCGTTCCTATGGTAGTCTTTAGGTTTTTCTATAGTCTGTTCTCTAGAAGTCTGTAACCTGTTCTATGAACTTATGGCTCCCTATGTACTGCTGTCTTTAGAATTTTCTATGGTCGCGTACAAACGTTTATTGCCAGCTATTGAAAATCCCTTGCATCGTCGGCTACAGATATTTGGCCCAAAAAGCTATAGCCGTTCCTATGGTGGTCTTTAGGTTTTTCTATAGTCTGTTCTCTAGAAGTTTGTAACCTGTTCTATGAACTTATGGCTCCCTATGTACTGCAGTCTTTAGAAATTTCTATGGTCGCGTACAAACGTTTCTTGCCAGCTATTGAAAATCCCTTGCATCGTCGGCTATAGATATTTGGCCCAAAAAGCTATAGCCGTTCCTATGGTGGTCTTTAGGATTTTTTCTATAGTCTGTTCTCTAGAAGTCTGTAACCTGTTCTACGAACTTATGGCTCCCTATGTACTGCAGTCTTTAGCATTTTCTATGGTCGCGTACAAACGTTTACGGCCAGCTATTGAAAATCCCTTGCATCGTCAGCTATAGATATTTGGCCCAAAAAGCTATAGCCGTTCCTATGGTAGTCTTTAGGTTTTTCTATAGTCTGTTCTCTAGAAGTCTGTAACCTGTTCTATGAACTTATGGCTCCCTATGTACTGCAGTCTTTAGCATTTTCTATGGTCGCGTACAAACGTTTATGGCCAGGTATTGAAAATCCCTTGCATCGTCGGCTATAGATATTTGGCCCAAAAAGCTATAGCCGTTCCTATGGTAGTCTTTAGGTTTTTCTATAGTCTGTTCTCTAGAAGTCTGTAACCTGTTCTATGAACTTATGGCTCCCTATGTACTGCAGTCTTTAGCATTTTCTATGGTCGCGTACAAACGTTTATGGCCAGCTATTGAAAATCCGTTGCATCGTTGGCTATAGATATTTGGCCCAAAAAGCTATAGCCGTTCCTATGGTAGTCTTTAGGTTTTTCTATAGTCTGTTCTCTAGAAGTATGTAACCTGTTCTATGAACTTATGGCTCCCTATGTACTGCAGTCTTTAGCATTTTCTATGGTCGCGTACAAACGTTTATGGCCAGCTATTGAAAATCCCTTGCATCGTCGGCTATAGATATTTGGCCCAAAAAGCTATAGCCGTTCCTATGGTAGTCTTTAGGTTTTTCTATAGTCTGTTCTCTAGAAGTATGTAACCTGTTCTATGAACTTATGGCTCCCTATGTTCTGCAGTCTTTAGCATTTTCTATGGTCGCGTACAAACGTTTATGGCCAGCTATTGAAAATCCTTTGCATCGTCGGCTATAGATATTTGGCCCAAAAAGCTATAGCCGTTCCTATGGTAGTCTTTAGGTTTTTCTATAGTCTGTTCTCTAGAAGTCTGTAACCTGTTCTATGAACTTATGGCTCCCTATGTACTGCAGTCTTTAGCATTTTCTTTGGTCGCGTATAAACCTTTATGGCCAGCTATAGAAAATCCCTTGCATCGTCGGCTATAGATATTTGGCCCAAAAGGCTAAGCCTGCTATAAAATTCTATAACCTATAGACTGATTCTGGTGTCTTAATGTAAGTATTGGTCTTTAGCACTTTCTATGGTCCGCTATAGAATATTCGCACGCAAGCGCGCGTGTGTGTGTATGTGCGTGTGTGCGTTCGTGCATGCGCAAGTGTGTATGTGCACGTGTGTCATGCTCTATATCGTCGGACGTTTATTTTCAATTCGATGCCTAAATAACTGAAAATTAATTGGCCAGCAGTCCCCACGACTAAAACCATCATGGATCGGAGGTACTCACCGCAGGCGTATACTTCCATGCGGCGACAGTGGTCCCACCAGTTATACCAAGATTGCGACGCAATCCATTTGTCGTACAGCGTTGTAGTTGATGACATACGGTTTCTCGTTGCATACAGCCCACTACTCTTAATTAAGCTAGAGTACAAGTCGCACGAAGGATTCGAACCGACGATATATGTTCTTTCATATAAGGGTTTACGCCTACTGGTCTATAGCTTTTTGTATATACAATATTCTACAACCAGCTAAAACAGGTTATATGACTTGCAGTCTGTAACTTTAGAGGCATTCACATTTCTACAGATGGCTAAAGATAACTGTATGGCTACTAGTCTATAGCTTCGAGAGCATGCACTTTTCTATAGCCAGTTAAAGCAGCTTATGGGGCTTGCAGTCTTAAGCTGTAGAGGCATTAACATTACTATAGACAGCTAAATATAACTGTATGACTACTAGTCTATAGCTTCAGTTGCATAAACGTTTCTATAGCTTGCTAAAACTGATTCTATGGCTTGCAGTCTGTAGCTTTAGAGGCATTTAAAGTTCTATAGACAGCTAAAGATACCTGTGTTACTAATATTCTATAGCTTGGGGAGCATAGACTTTTCTATAGCTTGCTAAAACTGATTCTATGGCTTGCAGTCTGTAGTTTTAGAGGCATTCAAATTTCTTTAGACAGCTAAAGATAACTGTATGACTAATAATCTAAAGCTCCAGGAGCATAGACTTTTCTATAGCTTGCTAAAACTGATTCCATGTCTTGCTGTCTGTAGCATTAGAGCCATTCAAATTTCTATACACAGCTAAAGACAACTATATGACTAATAGTATATAGCTTCATGGACATATGATTTTCTATAGTTAGCTAAAAAGATTTTGTATGGTCCAGAAGCTATAGACAAAGTTGTATATAATTTTCTATAGCTGTCTATAAATATTTCAATGGCACTTTATAGCCGACTATAAAAGTCCATAGATAGACATAGCTGACCATAAACTTTTCCATTGAAGTACATAGACCATTTTTAAAGTCATGTGCTGCTGGAGACCATTTTGTTGCGGCGTTCTTGACAACGGCCAGGACTGCGCTGCAGTTGTTATGGCGGACGTGGAATGGAACTTCTAGCTAGTGGTAAACGAGAAAGAGAATTAAAGAGATGGCGATAACTTTCTAGATCGAATAGTGCAGTAGTTCTGCGAGCCATCTTGCTCGGCCGCTCTTAGCAGCAGCCGGAAACTGCACCGTGTATTCCGTTTCACAAGCTGCCTGCAGCGCTACGAAAGGTAAGTGCGACTTGTGCTATTGATCAGGGTGGCGCGCACCACATGATTATGTTCTATCAGGGGGGATGGTGGGCGCCACCCTGATCAATGGCACATGTTGCTATGACGCAGTAGTCACACTTCCGGCTGCGCGGAATGTGGCGTCGCGCCCTGTAATTCTTTCTTCATAGCCGCCATAAACTTAACTGAAAAGTGAACTCAGAATTTTATCCGACACTTGCTATAGTTTCCACGCATTATATACCTGCGGTACTTCCCGCTGGCAAACTACGTTTTGATGAAGCTGGCTTCTCGATATGCACATATTATAAACCGATTTTTGCAGAATCCACACGCAGTGCTAAAAATCGTGAGGTATCACATTTTTATGCCAAACAAAAGCTTATACCTCTAGTGTTTGTCCACAGATATGCCTGCATTAATAAGCAGGAAATAAAGCAAACCTGGGGTAAATCATGCACAAGAGCAAGGACATTTTGAAGATGTAGATTGGAATGGCAGAGTGCAAAGTATCGCGCATTATCGTCACGTATTATTTCAATGTTCCATAACTACCTGAGCTATGAGGTTTACCTTACACATTAAAGACGTACAGAGTAACAGCGGTTGATGCTCACAAAACTTAATGACAATGCATTGCAATCAAGGGAAATAGTCGAGCGTGTTATTTTTATGATTTCGTTTGGTTTTTCTCGGGTAATCATCAAAAAAAGAAAACAAAATGCCGGGAGGATGAAGGACTGCGTTATGAGGTACTTTAGAAAGTGGCCAGCAGCCAATGACGGAAAGGAAGGCAGAGGTGAATGCTTTCTTTTCTTTTTGTGTGTGTTTATGAATTTGAAATAATTAATCATGGAAATAACTGTCATGAAAGTAGAAGAGAAGAAGACCACATGTCGCCGATTTGATCCGAACCCACGACCTCCGAATATCACATCCGGTACTCTACTGCGGAGCTGCGGTGGCGGCTGTTTCATCTCGTACTTACTTGGGTATTGATGTTGCGGGTGACCTGTCCTTGAGAGTGTTGGACAGCGCCAACTTTCACCATAGCGGCGGAAATGGAATGTCCTGTGGGACCGAAAAACGACGTAGAACGTGAGAACCCTCTTACGTTACTTACAAAATAAGGCCGCCAGACTGGCAGCTATGTGTTTGTTTTTTTATGACACTTTCTAGACAGTTATTTCACACACACACACACACACACACACACACACACACACACACACACACACACACACACACACACACACACACACACACACACACACACACACACACACACACACACACACACACACACACACACACACACACACACACACACACACACACACACACACACACACACACACACACACACACACACACACACACACACACACACACACACACACACACACACACACACACACACACACACACACACACACACACACACGCACACACGCACACGCACACAGACACACACACACACACGCACGCACGCACGCACACACACACACGCGCGCGCGCGCACACACACGCACACACACGCACACACACACACGCAAACACACACACACTCACGCACGCACGCACGCACTACATTCCCCCATGCTTTCCTTTGCGTCTGTGGCTGTTGGCCGCTTTCAACTTTCCTCGGGTAAGTACGATAGCCAGCTGCGTTTTCACATGGCGAGAGAATAAAAAAAAAAGAAAAAACGCTGTGACAGCTTTGGACAGGATCGCTATTATACTCAGACACGTGGAAGGTAATTAACAAGAGTTACCGTACCCTTTTGATCCGACAGACGCCTATTCAAATTCGCCGCTAAGATAAATACATGTCTGGCTCTCACCATCTCCGGCGCACCGCTCTTTGCTTCGCTACACCGTACTGCATGAGGCAGGCTGTCCTTTAGGCACCTCTCGATGCCGTCGCAAGCCCAAACCCGAGAAGAAACAAACAATAAACGAACAGCTTAGACTTATTGCAATATTCAGCTGCGTAGTCCAGTACGCAATGTGACAAAAAAAAAAAAAAAAAAAAACTTGCCTGCTGTCGGCAGCGCTGGCCCTCAGAAAAGCACTTGTCTGAGTCAGCGTTTGTAGGCGGAAACAGAAATTGAAATCGTAGAAAGTTCCGAGTGCTTGCACTGTAGAGAGTGAGCCCGCAGTGCATAAGATCCCGAGCGTTTCATGCGCGAGAGAGTCCCGCCGTCCGCTTTTCGAGGCTGGTCTCCAAAAGCAGTTCTCTCGAGCTGGGAGCCAGAAATGCGTATTTGTTCATTTATTGTCATTTTGTTTTTCTAGCATTTCTTTTTTTTTCGCGATATCTAGAAAACAGTGGTGCCGCAAGGCTTCTGAGTGAAGTGTTACTGACAACTTCGCGGATGATATTTGCAGGCGCTGCGTGAACAGTCCCAAACTTTCTGTTATCAACTGCGCCGCAAATGCTAGTTAAAGTGCTCTGTTCGCTTGGCAGAGTTTTACTTAGTGTAAATTACTGCATATCTCATCTTAGCATATCCTTCAAACTGCAACCGTTATTATACATTCCCTGACTAATATCCGCGCCTGTCATCAGTTCAGCTAAGTATAATACACCTCTGGAAGGCAACATTATTGAAGGTAGGCCTTCCTTTCACTTATCCGACGCTCCCAATACCGCCAGCTGCTCACTTGTTTTAAGATGGGTACAAGCTTCCCCTTGTCCAGTGTGTAGTTTCTGTACAGTAAATATTTTGGAAAAATAGCTTGTTGAACCCATCTGATGCTTGCCAAGGACGCGTTAACTCATGGCGCTCTTAGAACAACCTAGACTTGTGTCATTAAAATCAAATCATTATCATTTTTCCCTGAACATATTTCGAGTTCTGCCATAGCTGCGAAATAAGCCAACGAAGGCGGCAATTGGAGGCGCCTCAAATTTTACTCTAATTATATTTAAAGCGCCGAAACAGGCATTTCATCAGTTTCCGGAAAATTTAGAAACGATGACGAAATCATCGTTGTCTTAAGAAGCCTCAGATAACATAATGCCACCCAAAGAAGATCTTTTAGCTGTTATTAAACACGTGTGCACATATGATCTCGCGCATGCATTGAACGGACAGCTTCGCTAGCCGAACTGTCAGCCCGCTAGCCCGCCTTAGTGTAAGACCGCGTTCCTCTGCTGCACCTTTCACACCGGAACCTCTCTGGACATCTCTCCTTCATACGCGTGTTACAATGGGCCTCATTCCTCTGGACAACTCAATCTAATTTCCTGCCCGTTCGTGCTCGTACCGCAAGCGTCTGACTCACGGAATATTTTGCAATTTTAAAAGTTAATTTCAGTGTCCGCAAGAAGGTAGCCAACAGGTTAGGGCAGTGCGGGAGAAGGAGCGAGGTACGTGATTTTGACGGCGACCAGAGTGCTTCGCATCGATTTCATACACTCACATTACCCCGTGAAGCCAGGCTTTCGTGAAACGCCGGCGGTGTAAAAAAAAAAAAAGAAAAAGAAAAAAAAAAGAATAAAAAAATGAAAACAAAACTCGCAGCGCCGAAAAAAAAATACGAACGGATGCTGGCCACGCCTCATTACAAGCAGCTTCGCAGTCGGAGGGACTGAGAAATCCGGCGCAGCTGCTTACGTTTGCAGCGCGGCCGAGGAACAAGAGGGCAAGCTGGCTAATGAAAATCAACAGCTCTTTCTTTTCTGTCTGGTTTGCGTCAGCGTTGCATGCGTATTATATTGGCTCACTGGAAACAAGCTCGGCTTAGCGTGGCTCCTTGCAATACAGCCAGCGCCCCTGCCGTGTCGGCGCTTGCGGACGTCGCTCAGCTTCGTCTCGTTCTGAGCAAATAAGGGTCTCGCACTGGTGGAGCTTAGGGCTGCTGTACACACACACACACACACACACACACACACACACACCGCCACGCGAGTGCTATGCAGTCCTCGGGTTGCCTAGTCGGGACAGGCGACCGGAAACATTCGACCTTCGTATCGCCGCTCGCGACTGTCCGCCGCTGTCGCGAGAGTCGTCGTTGTTTTCCGCGTTTAAGAAGTAAATGAAAGCGTTTGGTCGTGGGTCTCTCCCTTTTCTCTCGCTGTGCACAACACTCGGGTACAGTGTACGCGTCAAGCGATGCAACCTGCCTGAAGGAAAGCGTGCCCCTTCGGAAGTTGTCCACTTGTAGGAGTTTTGATTTCACGCTTTATGTGCTAGACATTTTATTTATTTATTTATAGATACTGCGATCTGGTACAGATCATAGCAGGGTGGGGGAAAAAAATTACAAGCATATAAAACGCACTCAAATTCATAAAATTTGCAGGCACTTTTCAAACATTAGTAAAGAGCTCTGAGTTACAGTCTCGTTATTCGACTGTAAACAGTCGACATTCATTGGAGGGCAGCTGAGTGCCACAACAATAATGCGCGCAGTCAAGAAGGGGATTGACATCACAGACTGTCGGTTCCACACGCTCGCACTGAATCTTTTCTGTGTTCATAATGTTCGGTGTGAGTTGATAATAGTAGATGTACACATCACAAGCTACAACGATTCAAATGCGTGTCGTAGGCTCTGTTAAAATGACCGTCCTGTATACTTCCCCCGGGAATGTAACACACGGGGTGAAATGCGATATGTTAGATAACGTTAGATCCTTCCCAAGGATTTGTGTGACCGATATGCGAAGCGGTGCGTAACGTATCACGGTTATTCCTGCGAACAGCTTCGCCAACGCTGCATGGAAATGCGGCGACAGCGAGAGCAGTGCAGACTCGCGAGCGAGAGATGCGGACAACCCGGCCCAGACTGCATCCGCCTCGCGTTCATGGTGCGAGCAGCGTACTCACTACAGCGCGAGGCCGGTTCTTGACCTTTAGTTAAGCCGATGCTCTTAGCCCGAGAGGCGGTGATAAGAGTCCTTCGCAAGACGTTAATCTTGGCCGAAAAGGTCTACTTGCGTCCTCTGCTTGCTAAGCATCTTGCCTGGGGAGGGCTTGCCGGTGGCCCCCGCCAGGCGCTGCCCTGGCCGCTCATGTTCGTACGTGTGGGCCTTCCTGGACGTTTGCAGCAGCAGCAGCAGCAGCCGTTTCTTACCCCCTGGCATTTCGTTTTTGCTTCTTTGATAAATTTCAGCGATGACCCATCCCGGCAGCAGAAGCCCCGGCTTTAGCTTCCCCGCAGAGGCCGCCGCGTACGTGGCCGCTCAGAGACTACGTCAGGCCGAGACCGTTTTCAGTCATCATTTCGAGAGACAGAGAGAAAAAAAACAACAAAAAACATCAGCAACGGGGTTTACAAGAGCTCCCGTTTACACACACAAAAAAAAAGTATAAACGCATTATCGTTCCCTTTCACACGCCCGGTAGCTTCTGATTGGCGCACCGCATACTTAACGACGAGGTGAAGGGGTGGCAGTAAGCACGGGCCAGGCGGCAGAAACTTTGTGGAGATCATCACTAATGCATTAGAAAACATATATCAATAATACCTACAACCCGCTGCAGTTCACGCGCTCAAAGGAAAGTCAGTTGCGTCCGGTAAGTAGCGTGTGTAACTGTGTCTTCGCATTCACTCACGCTCGTGTAATTAATGTATAAGAGTTCCGTTCAGCCAATTCTTATCTGGGTCATATGACTTTGATGGTTTTTGTACAGTGTAAGACCCTGCACGTAGTCGCAGCACATTTATTTGTGCGTACGTGGAACGTATGTGTGTATGTGAGAGAAACACTTTCGCAACAACGTATTAGTTCGCACAGTAAAAGCTCGCATTTGCAGCCCCGCCGAAGCTTCCAGTTGCACAGCTAATCAAACTGTACTGGATTGCAATCTGACTGCCCTTTAGTGAAAAATTATTTAATTTACACCATTCTGTTCGATTGTGCAGCGCAGAAAGGTTCCAATGCTCATTAATAAAGACACCATTGACTATAGCAAGCAAGCAGGGCCAGCTAACAACAAACAGAAGTGATCAAAGGATATTGGCGTTGCGTCCTCCTCTGCGCGCCAGCTGGAGAATCGATACGAGCGACATCTGTTGCGCAGGACCGCTGTCATCGAACAGCCAGCGGTCGCACCCACAATGCGTTCTGGAGTCCGCCTCGTGTTGCCCGACCGTGCATTCCGCAGTCGCGCGCCCTCGGGGGACGTGCAAAATTCATGCGCGACGTCTGCGTGTGAGCTTCGCGGGGCGATATTAAGTAATTAACAGGATGGCTGGCAGGCGTGCCTTTCGAGTGCGCCACACGGGAGCGGCGTCTCCGGTGACGGCAGCCGGCTCCAATGGGCTGATTACTGTCTCGCATTGCGGTCGCGGCACCGCGAGAAAAGCCGGTAATGCGACACTCGCGTGGGCATGCTGCGGGGGCGCCGCAAAGTGCACGTGAATCCATTTTTCCTTTGTTAATCAACGACGAGAGAGCGGACAAGCGCGAACATTCCGCGGGGTAGCATCTCATGACCACCTGAGAGTACAGCAAGAGACTTCGTGGGCGGCACATGATTTGTCCGGAGGACTAAGGGGAGATGTTTGGTAGATACTGGGTTCGGGATATTCAGCTCAACTGCGCTCAGCCGTTCAGTACACTGTGATAAAAATGAGAGAGACACGGGGACCTACGTAAGCTAAACAGTGATTGTAAATTTTTGTGCAAAATAAAGTTACAGTTCTTGGGTCTTGTTCCCGGAACGGAAAGATACGACGCTGCATATTTCGCATGTAGTCTGGTGCTTTCAATAGGCTTCGCTTCCAATCACCGAAGCGCTTGCACAACAATAAAAAGTCGCAGGTGTTTTGTAGTGCAAAAGTAGATCATTCTGCATGCTCACTGGTTGTATTGGAGCCGTATTATTGTTGAATTTAGTTTGTATGTGCATAACACCAAAACAGATTTTTTAATGACTGTTTTTTCTTTTTTTTTTTATCCTAATGTATCTTTTTTTTGGGCAAGGGCGTACGTGGTGTACTCAGCGACACCTTTCGCCATTTTTTCTACAGTAGATTCCCACTGTTGCACCTCATTTAGTATGTGGAAATTATGTGCCTGCTAATACTGTCTTGGTTAACTGGGTTGACGTTGGCAAGCTGATAAGCAATCTAAAAAAAATTGTCATGTATTCCTAACTCTATTAACTCAAAAAGGCTAAAATACACTGAAATTTATTCGTCCAATACTCTACCGAAGATTTTAGACCAGCGATTACGGCTTGTCCTGCCTAAGGACTGAAAAGTGGAAAGGGTGGATCCAATTCACAAATCAGGTGTCACTCATTCATTCAACAATTAGCGACCAAGTTTACTAACATGTGTTGTAATAAAATATTAAAGCACATAGTTTATTCATATTTTGCGCATTTTCTGGAGACAAATTCTTTCTCAAACAAATCTGTGTATTGGTTTAGATTTTTTCTTTTTCATGCGAAACTCGATTATTATTATTATTTTTTTTTTACTAGCGATCTGTTTATTAACATGGATCAGGGAACTTGACGCTGACAGCTGATTTCTGTATTTCACCAAAGCTTTCGATTTCGTTTCTTGTGAGCTATTGGTTTTGAAATCATTTATTCCTAATGCTGACCTAAAGGTATTTGCGTCGTTCATGCATTTTTTTTTTACCAAAACCCTGCATTTGAATGATCATGAATATACGTTTAGACCATGCCCTGTAACCTAAGGTGTACCACAACGGTAGATACTTAGGCGCTGGTTTTTCTATTCTATAATAATGACCTTTCCAGGAAAATTCAGCCATCGATCAGGCTGCTAGCGGATGACTGCTCCTGCTCCGTATACCACGAAATAACCTCACTGATGATTTCAAGCTTCAAGACGTTCAGAATAGCTTAACTTAAAGGAGCATGGCTGTATCCCAGCTGGTGGGCCATCGTAAAATTAAAACCACAGAACGCAGGCCACGAACCGTCCTGTGTTGTCTCCTTGCCTTTACGATACAGGATAGCGTGTCATATTGTTGTAATGAATGAATGTTGCTATTGCTCTACTCTTAGTGATATTTATCTTATTTAGTGATACTGCGGAGTCACTTAACTCCAACCAGATGTGAGCAACGATACAAATAAAAAGGGATCAAGAGAATATAGGCACACTTCATGTAAGAGCAAACAGATTACGCAGAAAAGAGATCAGGGTTTCACATTCGAAAGGCTCTCAAATTATCAATAAACATTTCTACATTCGGGCTGTTCACTACACAAATAGGAAATCCATTCCACCCTGCGATCGTTCTAACAAACAATCAGGGCTTAACTGTAGTGGGGTATGCTTGAAATTTTTGCAGCATTTTCCCATTGTTGAAACGTGTACTTGTACCTGAAACAGGAATAATATAGTCGTGTGTACTTGTTTTAATTACGTTGTTATATATCAGGTACAGAAATTTCAACCGCGCTTCAGTGCGACTTGCCTGAAGAGATTCTAAGCCAACTAACTTGATAACATCTGTTACACTATCATATTTAATGCTAATTGATCATATCTGTGCGTTTTAATCTGTTGCAAATGAAACGGGCTGTGACCCTATTCACTCTTGTTAACTTGGAAATATTCTTGGTTGTGAATGTGTCCAGACAACATGAATATTCGAGACGAGGACGTACCAAAGCCTGCTAGCTTCATATGTCTTGGGACCTTTGACAGATTACGCCTCAAACATTGGAAGGTCTTCAGAGCTTTCCCACAGACACTATCGATGTGTTCATCCCAATTTAGTTCATTACTTATCTGGACGCCAAGGTATTTTGGAGACCTGGATTCTGGGAGTTCAACGCCAGCTGCACAATATGGATATTCTGATTTTTTATTAACTTTACTGTCTTGTAGAATGCTAAATCCTGTCAGTATCTCGACATAAATATCACCAATAATCTTTCTTGATGCATACGTGTTGAACAGGTCAGTAGCAATGCTAACCGAGTATTAAGTTATTGAATCGGCAGCTTTGCATCAGAATCCATCTCACTCACCCTCCCGCTATGCAGACAACTCATTGTTTCTAAAACAGAATATTGCTAGTAACATATACTACCGACTCAAACCAATCTCACCCTTTTCTCTGAAGGCCTGTAGTCAGAAACACGCCAGACATTAAATTTTTTCTCAATATTTATGTCCTTCTAGTGTCAGGCCTATGAAATAACAAAACAAAACAAAAAAAAAGCCACCCCTACCAGCAGAGGCGCTCGTCTCAGTCTATTTCATAAAACATAATGCCCCAATCTTTGCCTAAGCATCCAGCTCAATATTATCTTGCATTGATCAATAACGTAAAGCTAATGCGCCATCTTGTCGCGTTAATATGCATCGTTATTACTTTATACCAAGAGTCACCGCAGAATAAAACCGTCTTCCTGCATCCACAGTCTCCACACCTCGCTAACTTCAAGCTTATAATTTCGTTTCTCGTTCCCTGCGGATAAATTGTGCATTGACTTAGAGATCCGTATTGTAGTTCCTTCTGACCTTGAAAATACGTATAATAAACACATTAATAACCTTATAACCATGCTCGCGTTTGGCAAAGCAGCTTTAGAGTAGGTCATAGAGGGCGTTTCAGGGGATCCGTCAAAGGCTTCGACAGAGTGTTAACGTTAAAAAAAAAAAAAAGAAAATGGCCGGCATTTAACTCCGCTTAAGCCGGTTAAGACTTGCGAAAGTACTGTTTTGGCACAGTTTTATTTGACATATTACAAGTGAGAAACTGGCACAGTGATACCAGGGAACGTAAAAGTCCCTAGGTGGTGGAAATTATTTCGTAGCGTTCCACTCTTTCACTCCCACCTTTTCACACTCTTCTCAAAGTTACCATACGGCCCGGCTCAGGTTTCCAGAGAAAAGTGTCAAAGATACGGCGCATTTCGTTTCAATTTGCAATTTACGCAGAGTTTGCAAGGAAGGCGCTCGTGTGCTGTGCGGTGTCAGCGCACGTTGAAAAAAGCCGGTTGGTCGAAATTTCCAGAGCACTCCATTGCGGCGTTTCTCAAAGCCTGAGTCGCTTTGGGACGTTAAACTTTATAACTTAGACTAACTTAACTGCACTAAAAGCCTTTAGTTGTTTCGTTTTTGAGAAAAGGAAAGGGCGGTATCTGCCTTACTCATCGGTGGACACCTACACGAAGCGAACATACAAACATTATACGATGTTTCTAGGCTCTCAACCTTCGCATTACAGCTTCGCACTGAAAAAAAAAAAACAGAAAAAAAAAACAGTAAAAAGCTATGCAGTGTATCACTAAGGCGCCGTCTAATCATTTTTCAGCGTGGTTGCCGGAATTCGGCTATATCAGTCGCGGCAGGCGCTCAACGTATACTATGTTGAAATTGCTTGTACGTTACATGCGTATAATGCGCGAAAGTATGTAGCCTGTCATAATGTATTAGTCATGTCCGGAGCATGAAGAAATTGTTTTTTTTTTATTCTTCTATTTTATCTACTTTGTGAAGAGCGATACTCACGTGCGGGTCGCGGCAAGCGTATGCCAAAGCAGGGTGATACACCCCGTTAGTGAAAATCCTATAGGCCAATGGTGTCCAGAGAGGCATATGAAAGAAGCGTAAAATAAGCTTTTCCGTTTAAGAGTCCATGAAAAGGGGGACTGGCAATTCTGTTTTTTTTTTCTTTTTTTCTTTTTTTCACCCAACAAACCCGATAGTGCGGTGAGCTCCATTAAAGGCCCACTGTCCACCCTCCGGTCGAAAATATTTTCTTCCCCGGTGACTCTGAGACTTCGCCCCCAGAACGCAAGGCCGCAAAGTGTTTTTGAAAAGAGTAACTAATAACGCAGTTACAGCCACCGCAATCACCCGATTCTGTCGTGCTTCTCTCCTTCCGTTCCCTCGCAAAGGCTTTTCACTCTCCTGCCCGGTCGTCTAGCCTCCGCAAGACAAATTCCCCTTCCTCCTCCGCGTTTGGCGGGAGGTAGGGCGTGGCACTCCGCCTGCGCGAAAAAAAACAAAAACAAAACGGGCGTGGGAGCGCGCGCCTGTGGATTAAGTCGGGCCGTGGCAAGGGAAAAGCGCCCAGCGAGCGGTAAACACCCATCCTTCTCCCTCTGACAGCGAGACGGACCAATGGACGTCGTTCTCGACAAATACGTCATAGTTGCGGCTCGACGGGCCAGCGCAGGGAACGGGGAAGTTGGCTTCCCGAAGGAGAGCATGAGAGAGCTTTGATTTGTATTTTCGTTGTTTTGCGGCGCGCGTGTTACTGTAGCATTTTGCGCAGACTATCTCCGGTACCTGATCGAAACACAGGGCTCCTTCGCCTAAAAGGTCCTTCCCTGGACAGTGGCCCTTTAAGGCGGTGAATACTCATGTGCCTGTGCACTGTACTGCTCCAATCGTGGAGCAAGCACTTTGAAGTTTAATATAGCCTCGAGTGAGATGGTTGCCGTCCGGAGCAGTTCAGTTAGATGTTCGTCTATAAGGGTGCCCGCTGTACCTGCTGTTTTTGACTCCACTGCTTTCGTTACTGAGAAGAGTACCTGGCAGCAGCGGTCGATCGAAAATGCAAAGTACGCGGAAATAACGAAGCTATATTTAAATGCAAAAATATGGCGGACGTGGGGGGCGAAGGTACAAACGCCAGAGAGTCGTGGGCAGCATTTGGACCAGCGACGAGCCACAGTGTGGCTACCCCTATTATAAACAAATGCCCAGAGCATTTGTACGCCCCGTCGAAGCCCCTTAAAACCCGGTTGCAGCTCAAGAAAAAAAAAAAAAAATGCGGTACACAAGCACACAAGTAACGAAAAGCAATGAAAATTTATCCTAACATGACTTTCTTACCACATGCAGTGGCAATAGTCGTCCAGGTGCTGAGAACCGTCACGGGGCCGTCGACAGACTCACGCACTTGTTTTCTCTCAAGAATGACAGCACACTGGCGAGCCAGTCTTAATTCTTTTAGGCGTGGCAAAATAGAAACCAATTGCGGGTAGCGTTGAGAAAGGCGAACAGCTGAGGGAAGTTGAAATATGGAGTGCTTGCAAAAATGTAATCAGGAACGAGAAGAAAGAACGTAGCATCAAAAACTGTCAAAGCGGCATTGAAATGGAACTCACTTCCTGCATAAAATAGTTTATCAAGGCGAGAACAGACGCAAGAACAAAGCACGCACGCACGTTCGCTCGCACTCACTCACTCACTCACTCACTCACTCACTCACTCACTCACTCACTCACTCACTCACTCACTCACTCACTCACTCACTCACTCACTCACTCACTCACTCACTCACTCACTCACTCACTCACTCTCTGACACAAGCGCGCGCACATGTGTGTGGCGTACACACCTAGCGACACGGGATCCTGGCCGCTTGCGTGCGGATAAAAGCAGGAAAAGGGAATAAAAACTGAAAGAAAACAGCACGTACTTCAAAAAATAAATGCAGTGTCGTCGGCGGCGACGACGCACCTGGGGTAAAGGAGCGATTCCGCGGGAGAAACGCAAGCAACGGTGGCAGATGCCGAAGACGCCGGTAATATAGCAGTATAGTGCGGGCACGTGCTTAAGCAAACACGCGCGCTCGTCGCTGGCTCGGTTCCACTGGCTTCTGCTGGAGCCGCGAACGAGACCGACGCGGAGCCCATTAGCGGCGGCCCGCGTATTCCACCTGCTCCGCCTTCTCTCTCCATCCCATCCAGCTCCTCCTGCTTCTTCCTAGGCATAAGAGCTTTTCGCGCGTACCGAGGCTGCATGAGCGCACGCGAGGTCGTAAAAAATAATAATCAAAAACTTTAAAAATGAAAGAGAACCGAAACTTGCCGAGGGCGTTTCTTTTGGACCAGCTTCAGTGGGCGTTATAACACGTTGGGAGATCGAGGATCCCACGGGGGTAAAAAATCGTGGAAAAACCCTCGTGAAGAAGGTGCGTCTGGACAGAGCCACTATTGTGATATTCTCGCATCAGGCGGCAGTTAGGCAACAGAGGCCGCAAAAATTACATTTAGATGGTCAGTGTTGTGCACAGTTGACGGGACCAGGGATCAGTAGTAGTAGTAGAAGACTTTATTGAGGCGCAACGCCTAATGCATCAATGGCCTGCTAGACAAGCAGGCGCTGTACTTCCTCACCTTTAGCACCAAGCCAGTCCACCCAGGTCCAGATAGTATGGGAGAGGGTGGGAAAGACGCCCGATTGCAATGCAGCCGGGCAGGAAAATAGACAGTGGGAAAGGATGGCATAAGGGAAGGGCAGTTGGGGCATGAAGGATCGCGGCGAAATTTATACAGATATAGCCATGCGGGGGTTATGAGTGTATTAAGCTATATCTGCCGAAGGGCGTGAGCCTCCCGTGCGGAGATATTAGGATGAGGGTGGGAGTAGAGCTTGGGGTCTAAGCGAGCAGCATTGTAATATTCTGTGATGGAGGCGCGAAGAGACAGTCTCGACCCCCCCCCCCCCCCCCCCCCCACCCCTTCAAGGACCTGGGTCAGTGGATGAAAGGTGCCCGACTACGAGTTTCACGGGTGAGCTGGTTAGCCAGCTCATTACCGCCAATCCCCGAGTGTCCGGGGATCTATCGAAGGAAGACGGGGCCAGGCTGCAGCGAAGCAAGTGCGGCGTCGAGCTCCGTGGACAGATGAGATGTGAGGTTTTTAGATTGAATGGCACGGATAGCTGCCTGGGAGTCAGCGTAGAGAATATACTGAGGCACAGGCTGCAGCGAATGGAAACTTTGAAGCAAATAAATACCTGGGAGGAGCTTTGAAAGACAGGCGTTGTTCTTTCAGCTCGGTCTTTCAATCTTTAACATGCGTCGTATCAGAAGTGAAGATCTTAAAAGCTAATGTGCTCTCAACACCAATATGGAATTTTGCGAAGCCCTTCCGAATAGTAATTACCTTGTGTCTGTGTGACCTAAGTAGGAGAATACTCCATTAATATCCAATAATGTGTGGGCTTTGCTGTCACATGTGCACTCTGTGCAATTTGCATTGGAAAATGTTCCGTAATAAAGCAAAATTACCCAGAAAACATTCAGATCACAAATAGATCATCAAAGTGATATAGGCAATGCATCTGTCTTTTTCGAGTGTCAAAGTAGAAAACGCGGCTAGGAAAAATAGGAGTCGATTTTGTTAACACCGCCGTGCCTCGACTTTGAACCAGTGAGAATGTGATGACCGAATTCTTTGGAACATAAGTTTTGTGAGCAAACATGTTTCTTAAACAGCACCGTTCTCACTCGTAGCACAAACAATATCGTTGCATCGCAAACTAATGTCAGTGTCAAGTGTGGAATACACCTAGGCAAAGCAAATGTGGAGACCTCGGCAGAGAACGCAGTGGAAAAACGACCGAGGTGGAAAGCTAGGGAGCTTCCTCTTCTTCCCTCCTCGGTAGACATGGCTTCCTCTTCACTAGCTTCCATGCCCCGAGCACTCAGTCAGACCTTCAAGTTCCTTTGATATAAAAGACAACAGTATCGTTAGTAGTGACATCTTATCGCGAAACAAGTAGGTAAACAGCGTCAGATACGCTAAGTGCCAGCACACATTTCTTTGGTACATTGCGCATCCCCCCCCCCCCCCACACACACACACACGCGCGCACGCACACGCACGCACAAAGAGAGAGAGAGAGAGACCGCGTCTTCTTTTCCTTTTGGTGAAGCGCAAGCTTAAGTCCAACAGGGCTCAGGCAAACAGATGCATTGCGCACTGCCTTTAAGTTTTGTAGCATGCAATGTTTTTCTGAGCAAAAGCGACGTCGGTTGGCCGACACGGCAGTCAAAGGGCGCAATACCGCTGGAGCCGAAGTGCGGGGCAACCGCGAGAACGGCAAACACCCGGAGCGTGCCGAAAGCAGTGAACGAGACAACATTTGCATACAACGTCGGCAGTCGCCCGAAGGCCCGTAGGTTGGTCTGGCATAAAACCCTCCGGGTGTGTGGCCGGATAGGCAGTCAAGGCTCTCAGGGGCAGCCACACGCCGCCGCCACCGCGGCGATGCCTTGCAGCACGCGCACCGCAATCTCCTTTCGTGGCCGCCTTGCATTCGGAACACAGTATGAGCGGAGGGGGATCTGGGAGCTACGTGCTGTGCTGCGCACAAACAGAACAGACAGGCTGTAGAAGGAGCGGACGTCTGCAGCCGTTTCTTTAAAAGGCGACTGCCTGAACGCCGATTTTCGAGGCGGCGTTTCGAGTGGAGCGATTTTTTCGAAACGGGAAGGAGGTTGAGAATGTGGGTTACTCGTGTGGTGAGATCTCTCATCCGAGACTTCCGGGGGCGTTCATAAGGTTCCTATTATGCCACAAAGGAGTACAGGTACAGAAATATGACTTGAGTGGAAATTTTATTGATGTTTATATGTTCTCCGCCCAAGACCATGCACTTCTGTCACTGATGACCGAAATGGCACAGACCCTCCCTCAAGACCTCCTCATTATGAGAGCTGAGGAAGATCATCCGTTTGAGAAATCACTTCCTTGTCACCCTTGATATGCTTCTCCTGAAGTTCTTTGTGGAATGTAGAAGGGAAGAAGTAACTTGGTGCTAGGTCGGAAGAAAATAGAGGATGGTGCAATATTTCTCAACCTATAAAAGGTCGCGTGTGTCCGGGTCATTCCATGTAGCGAGTGAACAGATGCACTTTGATTTAGCAGGCTAAAGATTTTCGCAAGTGCCCGGCAATTTTTCTCATGTGCGGGGTTTTGTGCGGAATGGTGTGTTCATTAACCTGTTCCACTATCTGATATTTATCCACCGGTCAGCGTCCACTAGATACTCCTCTTTCTTATAGTGTGGGGTATCATCGCTATTCACCGCCGCTATTTCGTCATCAACCTTATTTTCTGGCCGACCTTCGAATGCAGAAAGCGGATCACTGGGAGTTCTTCCAATCTTCCGATCGATGCTGCCATTTTACACCGACAAGTTTACGGTTTGCATGCCAAACCTGAAGGTCATGTCGTTCCGAGGAATGACCTCAAGTGGGGTGCAAGTAGCCGGCACCTCTCGCTTCTTCGTCTTCTTCACACTCATCTGCTAAACTTTATTCGTACCAGTACATATCTGCACAAATATACAACATTGCCTGATTCAATGCCACACAGCCTTCCAGTCCCCTGCCTACCATTTTCCTTCACAGCTGCCCATCTGGCTCCACTCCTGGGACCATCCCCTATAAAAATTTCGTCGACACATTCGTGTCGCCTGGACCCGGCTGTGGTGACCTTGATGTTCGCGGACAGCCATGGAGGAGTTAAATCACAACAAACCGTGTCTGAACATGTGTGATCTAGCCTCCGCTCTGTAAACTAGGTTTAGCACGGTTGAACCCCAGCAATGTGTTTTGTATACGATGCTCTAGTGGTATTGTGAGGTGCAATAGTATAGGACAGAATTTTTATATTCCGCTTAATGTAGAGAGGTCCATGTTTTATTGTTTGAATGCACGGCTTTTGCAAATTAATGATACTGATAATGCGAACTTTAAGAACGCCCGTTGTATGCGATGGAGGGAGTGTGAATGCAAGGAAGCTTGCTGTTTGACCGCACGACGCGAAACCCATCTGCATCCGTGAACTCTACTTCGGATTTTGCTTCCTGCATGCAGCGAAAATCAGCTAGCGACAACTTGGTGCACAGCTGTATTTCCGGCTGTTAACACTCGGAAAAAGCTATCATCGTGTTGCTTCGCCATGTACTCAATAGAATCTAGTTTTGGTTTTGGGGTTTAACGTTCCAAAGCGACTGAGGCTATGATACACGCTGTAGTGGAGGGCTGCGGAAATTTCGACCACCTGGGGTTCTTTAACGTACACTGACATCGCGCAGCACACTTTCCGCCGCCACCGAAAAGCGGCCGCCGAGGCTGGGCACAGTGGTCGAGCGCCCTAACCACTGCGCCACTGTCCCAAAGCGACTCGGGCTATGAGACACGCTGTAGTGGAGGGCTGCGGAAATTTCGACCACCTGGGGTTCTTTAACGTACACTGACATCGCGCAGCACACTTTCCGCCGCCACCGAAAAGCGGCCGCCGAGGCTGGGCACAGTGGTCGAGCGCCCTAACCACTGCGCCACTGTCCCAAAGCGACTCGGGCTATGAGACACGCTGTAGTGGAGGGCTGCGGAAATTTCGACCACCTGGGGTTCTTTAACGTACACTGACATCGCGCAGCACACTTTCCGCCGCCACCGAAAAGCGGCCGCCGAGGCTGGGCACAGTGGTCGAGCGCCCTAACCACTGCGCCACTGTCCCAAAGCGACTCAGGCTATGAGACACGCTGTAGTGGAGGGCTCCGGAAATTTCGACCACCTGGGGTTCTTTAACGTACCCTGACATCGCGCAGCACACTTTCCGCCGCCACCGAAAAGCGGCCGCCGAGGCTGGGCACAGTGGTCGAGCGCCCTAACCACTGCGCCACTGTCCCAAAGCGACTCAGGCTATGAGACACGCTGTAGTGGAGGGCTGCGGAAATTTCGACCACCTGGGGTTCTTTAACGTACACTGACATCGCGCAGCACACTTTCCGCCGCCACCGAAAAGCGGCCGCCGAGGCTGGGCACAGTGGTCGAGCGCCCTAACCACTGCGCCACTGTCCCAAAGCGACTCAGGCTATGAGACATGCTGTAGTGGAGGGCTGCGGAAATTTCGACCACCTGGGGTTCTTTAACGTACACTGACATCGCGCAGCACACTTTCCACCGCCACCGAAAAGCGGCCGCCGAGGCTGGGCACAGTGGTCGAGCGCCCTAACCACTGCGCCACTGTCCCAAAGCGACTCAGGCTATGAGACACGCTGTAGTGGAGGGCTCCAGAAATTTCGACCACCTGGGGTTCTTTAACGTACACTGACATCGCGCAGCACACTTTCCGCCGCCACCGAAAAGCGGCCGCCGAGGCTGGGCACAGTGGTCGAGCGCCCTAACCACTGCGCCACTGTCCCAAAGCGACTCAGGCTATGAGACACGCTGTAGTGGAGGGCTGCGGAAATTTCGACCACCTGGGGTTCTTTAACGTACACTGACATCGCGCAGCACACTTTCCGCCGCCACCGAAAAGCGGCCGCCGAGGCTGGGCACAGTGGTCGAGCGCCCTAACCACTGCGCCACTGTCCCAAAGCGACTCAGGCTATGAGACACGCTGTAGTGGAGGGCTCCGGAAACTTCGACCACCTGGGGTTCTTTAACGTACACTGACATCGCGCAGCACACTTTCCGCCGCCACCGAAAAGCGGCCGCCGAGGCTGGGCACAGTGGTCGAGCGCCCTAACCACTGCGCCACTGTCCCAAAGCGACTCAGGCTATGAGACACGCTGTAGTGGAGGGCTGCGGAAATTTCGACCACCTGGGGTTCTTTAACGTACACTGACATCGCGCAGCACACTTTCCGCCGCCACCGAAAAGCGGCCGCCGAGGCTGGGCACAGTGGTCGAGCGCCCTAACCACTGCGCCACTGTCCCAAAGCGACTCAGGCTATGAGACACGCTGTAGTGGAGGGCTCCGGAAATTTCGACCACCTGGGGTTCTTTAACGTACACTGACATCGCGCAGCACACGGGCTCCTAGCTTTTCGCCGCCACGGAAAAGCGGCCGCCGAGGCTGGGCAGAGTGGTCGAGCGCGCTAACCACTACGCCACCCCAGTGGGGGCCATAATAGAACCTGCAGGTAGGACGCTTCTTGAGGCGCTGCGACATTTATTGAATGGAATTATTCGGTCGGTCTCACCTTCTGCGACGACGCCTGTCCGCACGCGTGCCTAGAGCTTCACAACAGCTTTACTGCTCGTCGTCGCTGTGTTTGAGGCGGCGAGGTCGAAATTCAGCGCCGCGTACGTCATGCGCTTTTCCTCACCGCACGCCTGTCTCGCTGTACAGTGCGCGCGGCCGCTGCACACCACGGGGTACAGTAGACGAGCTGCGCTGAGCAAACGTTGCGCTCAAGATCACTGGCTCACGAAAGCGTTCTCAGTTCATACGAGACGCGAAAATGCATTTTACAGAAGTTCTTCCTTTTTTCCCCTCCTTTGCTCCTGTGACGACGGCGAACAACAGTCATACATGACGAAATTCTCGATTAGTAAAAGTGCGTCTCGGAAAAACCGTATTTGGTACGCGCTGCCATATCTCACCACGTGCAGCCAGTAACGCAAAGTGCGCGCAAGCGAGAATGGGATGAATAAGAGCCCCGCCGCTCACATTTCACAGAGCCGGTACCGTGCCCTTGTCACCGTTAACACACCTTTGCCAAAAATTCTGTGGTCTCTATCAATTTACTGCCGCCGTAACATTCCCGATCTATGCCAGAGAAGCGATTCGCGTGCTACGATTCCGGCAAGTGCTTTAAACACGCTACGCGCCGCTCGTATCAAAATGCTCGCCTTTGCGACCACTCACCAACCGCAATTCACAGTGAACATTATTCCGGTCCCAAATAGTGGGGTGATATACACTGCTTTCGAATCTAGTCTGGGCCAAGTTCAAAAAGTGGCAGCCGTAGGAACATGTGCCGCAGGTTCCCGCGGGAGTTTCAATTTAGGAGCTTGTCTCTGGACACATATCTATAGTGCCAGTCCTGATACGATGGCATCACCGGTATGAGCGGCTGCAAAGTTGGCTGTGCCTAGCAGCGTCTGCGTGTGCGGCAGAAGGGGAATAGAGCCATGGAGATACTGCAGAAAAGCGGAAGCTGGCATTGCAGTGACCGCCGTCACGTATTTGTCCCAGTAGAAGGTCTGTCTCTATTCTCCCTATTTAACTCTCCTTCCCGGTACACAAAAGCAGCATTTCAGCGGTGGTACGTTAGAGAAATTAAAGTATTCCTACCCTTTGCGGCTAATCCGACAAAGTACTGAAGTGAATCTCCAGGATCTCTATTTCCTTCATCTGTGTAGCGGGCTGTCCCAGAATTCACATAGGATATTGCATTTCTGAATAAACGTGCCCCCATGAATGCGCTTTCTAATACACTATACGTCTCGCGAGAAGGGCAAGGTCGTGGGAAAGAAACGAGTCATTCTAAAGCACCCGCTGTAAAAAAAAAAAAAAAAAAAAAAAAGAAAAAAAAAAAGAAAAAGAGTACCACATTGTTTTGATAAAAATAAACGCATAACAATGTAAATTTTATCGAGATGGGATACGTTAGAAGTGCCCTATCGTCACATTCTGAAGGCCATGTTCACTTCGCACTCAGCAGTCCGAGGTTGAGGCGAGTCCGACGTCAAGTTCACGCAGGCGCCTCCCGTACAGCTACGCTACCACTGGTGTCAATCAGCCCGAGTCTTCTGACCGAGTGATCCTCAATCGCATTGTCTAGAAATGTTCCGCAGTATGTAAACTGAGAAAGGCAAGTCCGAAAAAAAAAATGGTGCCTGGAGCAGTGCAGAATAATCTTCTCGTTGTTAAACTGGTTGTTTTATAGAGCACTTTTCAGCATTCGTGAATTCAGGCTGGCCGAATTACAATAAAATTCTTTTCACGAACAAGTTGTCCGCTACAGCGTGTTGTCATTTATTTTAAAAATCGTGCGAATTAGCTAGAAAATGAACTCCTTTTACTATGACTTCAGTCGCCTAAACTTTACTAAGACTTCTGTTGAGAGAAGATGTAGGGATGGAATACACTCCTAAAGAGACTTTGCACACTCTAGGACGTCTCATAGCAGACAGTGCCGCCCTCGAATCCGGGAGTACCCATCCTTAGCCATTTTTCCAAAATTTTCAAGACAGAAGCGCTCGGCTACATTAATCGCTTTTGGCATGTGGCGAACCACGTCAACCGCGCCTGCCACTTGTCGAAGAGGGTAAACCGTCAGCGCCATAGAGTTTCTTACTCTTACCTAGATGGCAAAACCAGCTTTCCCTCCAAGTAAGAGTAAGCAATTAATTAATTAACTAATTGATTGATTATTTCATTCATTCATAAAATCCTTGTGCATAAGGATTTATAAATTGATGAATGAAAAATGAATGAATGAATTAAGGAATTTTTTACTCTTACCTAGAGAGAAAGCTGGTTCCGCCATTTATGGGATGTTTGCACGGAGGTTCCTGACGATCAGTTCAGCCACTATGGGCGCTGTAAACATCATGGGGCGGAGAACTATTCTTGTGCAGAACTACAACTTATGGCCAAAACATAATGCCGACATAAACGTTGGTCTACATTAAAGAATGCCCCAATATTCAATATCGTGGCTATAAATTACAAAAAGAGAGCGAAGCAGCATGTAAGTGTAAAATTTACCCGAAATGAGCAATGGCTCTCTCTCCTATGGGCTAAGTACTGAGCAGCACGGAAACCAATATTTTACATCTAATAGGCACACTTTAAAAGGAAAAAAAGAATGTTTTAAAATATATATGATTGGTCACTCACATTAAAAAGTTTTTTTTTTTTTAATGGCGTTTCGGAAAACAGAAACCTTTTATTGGCGTCGTCTGCTTTTGCGTCTTCATTACTATGGATTTCGCCCTCTACGCTCACGCTTCGAGATGATTATGATCATGGGGATAAGACAGCATAGTAACGCCGCTCTGTGTTCCCGAAAAAATTCGACTTTTCCGTACCAAGTAGGACACCGGTCCATGATGCTAAGCGCGCCCATGGTGGCTTAAGTGCAGCGCCCCCAGCTTTCCCTGTAAGAGTAAGAAACTGTATGGTCAGCACAGTCATCCAGGGCAATTTTCTTGTGCCAAATGGTCTCGTCTTCAGGCTCCCCAAATCTGTTTAGTTGAATCATTGCTGGGGCCACTAAATGTGCGCACGCATTCAATTAATTGTTCCGGTGCGATTCATCACATGATTTGTGGACATCCTCTTCTGTGATATTTATCATCGTTATGCCAAATTAATGCCCTTCCCTCCGATAAACATACTGCAAAGCTGCTCAGTGACCTATCGTCCACATGTTACAACTGCGATTAATGCCTCGATGTGTGAATAAGAGGCAGATGTAGGCCTTTTCTCTCCCTCTCTTGAGTGGTCTTTTGATAGTGATAGTGACAGGTATACGGTATGGTATTCAATGACACCAATATACATATATATATATATATATATATATATATATATATATATATATATATATATATATATATATATATATATATATATATATATATATATATATATATATATATATATATATATATATATATATTGTAACAGATGAAGTGGTTTTAATACAGGTGAACTTCGTATGAAGGATGGACGCACACGGCTCAGAAAAACCCGGATCGGACTGCACGCGCCTCGCTTCCTCCGCTTCTTCTTCTGCTGCTTCTGCAGCTGCTAAGTGCGCCGCTACGCGGCGTAACAATTCCCCCCGGGCAAACGATTCTCGTTCTCGAGAAAATTAGCTAGATCGAAGATGGCAGCGCTTCATGCGAGCCACGTGAACAATTTGTGTCTTGCGGGATCAGCGGTTATCCGTCGTGACTTTGGCGATAACGTAATTCACGTCATTCAGTTGGTCCAACATGACGAAGGGTCCATGTTACTTGCAGAGAAACTTCTCATAAAATCCTTGCTTGCGAATAGGCGTCCAAAGCCAGACGTAGTCTCCAGGGGAGTAAGCAACCGCACGGTGATGCCGATCGTAGTGTTCTTTGGAGCGACTTTGATAAGCCAGTGTGCGTAAGCGGGCTATACGACGGGCTTCTTCGGCACGGCATAGCATCTGGGAAACAGACGCATCGTCGTTGGGGGAAAATGGGAAGATGGTGTCTAAGAAAACGTGGGGAGTTCTTGCATAGAGTAAATAGAAAGGAGAATAGCCGGTAACTTCATGATTTGCAGTGTTGTAAGCGTACGTCACATACGGTAGCACTGAATCCCAGCTGCGATGGCCAGACGAGACGTACATGGACAGCATGGTTGTCAAGGTGCGGTTGGTGCGCTCGGTGAGACCGTTGGTCTGCGGATGATACGGTGTCGAGTGTCGGTAATGTGAACCACAAAGTCGGAGCATTTCTTCCACGACATCAGCAGTGAATTGCCGACCACGATCACTTATAATAACACGGGGTGCGCCATGGCGAAGAATAACGGAATTCAAACGAAACGACGAAACATCAACAGACTTTGCGGTAGTGAGAGCAGCGGTCTCCGCGTATCTAGTAAGATAGTCAACGCAGACGATAACCCAGCGGCTTCCCTCCACAGTCTTTGGAAAGGACCGAGCAGGTCAATTCCAATCTTTTCAAAAGGTGAGGTAGGTGGCTTGACGGGTTGTAAAGGTCCGGCCAGCGTGGTGATGCGTGTCTTAAGTCGTTGGCATTTTTCACATGTCGCAACGTATTGCTTGGTGGTCTTATACATTTATGGCCAATAAAAACGCTGGCGAATTCTTTGCAGGGTACGACAGAAGCCTAGATGTCCAGAGGTAATATCATCGTGCATAGCATGCAAAACGTGTGCACGGAGACGTTTTGGGACGACCAAAAGGAGGGCAGCACCGTCAACTGAGTGGTTCTTCTTGAACAAAACACCATCTTCGAATGTAAACTGCGTTGACTCGGCTCTCCCTTCTGCCTCTTGTTTAAGAGGCTGTAGTGACCGGTCGTTGCGTTGTTCTTGCCTAAAGGTCGCCATACTAGGAAACTTCGACGCGATTGAGGCTAAACACCCGTCGAAGCCGTCATCATCGTTAACGGAAGTCGGCAATGGGTGCCGTGGCAAGCAGTCTGCATCACTGTGATGTCGTCCACTCTTGTACGCGACACCAAAGTTGTATTCTTGTAGGCGTAATGCCCAGCGCGCCAGACGACCAGATGGATCGCGAAGTCCGATGAGCCAGCATAGCGAATGGTGGTCAGTAAATATGGTGAAGTAGCGTCTATATAAGTATGGTCGGAACTTGTGCACAGCGAACACAACTGCGAGGCACTCCAATTCGGTAACTGTGTAGTTCCGTTCACATTTTGTCAACGTACGGCTGGCATATGCAACAACGTGTTCAGCCCCACTATGCACCTGCACAAGCATCGCCCGAAGACCGACGCCACTGGCGTCAGTGTGGACCTCCGTCACTGCAGAAGGGTCGAAGTGGCGCAGCAGTGGTGCTGAAGTTAGAGAAGACTTGAGAAGATTGAAAGAGGATTCGCACTCTGGGGTCCACACAAATTGCGAATCCTTGTGCAGTAGAGAAGTAAGGGGGTGGGCAAGTTGCGCAAAACCAGCAATGAAGCGACGAAAATAAGAAGAGAGGCCAAGAAAGCTCCGAAGGCTTTTCAGGGTGCGTGGAGATTCGAAGTCGCGTACTGCAGCAATCTTCTGCGGATCCGGCCTGATACCATCCTCGTTGACGAGGAACCCAAGAACTAAAGTTTGTCGCTCTCCAAAATGGCACTTCTTCGGATTCACAATGAGGCCCGCTTTACCAATGCGTTCAAGAACTTTATGGAGCCTCTCATTGTGTTCTTGGAAGGTCTTTCCGAAAATGATAACATCATCAAGGTAACACATGCATATTTCCCATTTGAGGCCACGAAGGATAGTGTCCATAAATCGCTCGAACGTCGCGGGAGCGTTGCATAATCCAAGGGGCATTACATTAAATTCGTATAAACCATCTGGTGTTACAAAAGCAGTCTTCTCACGGTCGGATGGACGTAGAGGAATTTGCCAATAGCCAGACCACAAATCAACAGAGGAGAAATATGACGCCGAATGTAGACAGTCGACAGCGTCATCAATCCGAGGTAACGGGTATACGTCTTTCTTTGTTACCGCATTCAAACGACGGTAGTCTACACAAAATCCCCAAGAATTGTCTTTTTTTCGCACCAGGATCACAGGTACGGCCCACAGACTGGAAGATTCTCGGATGATTCCTTTGTGCAGCATTTCGTCCACCTGTTCTTGAATTATCTTGCGCTCTGCCGGGGAGACTCTGTAAGGTTTTTGGCGAATAGGGGGTGCGCTTCCTGTGTTAGTTTTGTGCTGTAGCCGAGAAGCTGGGAAATGGCAGGCAAAGTCGAACACTTGGGCATGAGTTGTCAAAATGTCTTGCAGAATACGACGTTCACTAGATGGGAGCGATTTGTTGACCATGCCCTCAAACTCAGCACAATATTCAGACTTGTCTTTCGCGGCTCCTCCGCAATCGGAAATAATTCCAACGGTATGAGTCACATAATTCTCAAATCTCGCTACTGTCAAACCAGAAGGAAGACGAACAGGCTCTTCTGACACGTTCACAGCCCAGAGGTATGCGCGACCATCCTCCGCCTCCACAACCGGAGCGTGGCACCAAAATATTTTTTTTTCGCTCCATTCGAGACATCTGGCTCGACGACTATTGAATGTTTACCCATGAAGGATTCAGATGACTTCACGGGGAGAAAGGTCGCCGACATCGCAGGCAGCAGCACATCTTCCTTCAAGGCGAGACCTCCTTGATGACTGAGACGTGCTATTTACTAATGCGGGGATAATTTTCGGCTGCAAACAAATTTCACCGGCACTAAAGTCTAAAGTCGCACCACACTCGCGCAAAAAGTCAACACCCAATATAACGTTATGCGTGGCACGTCTCAATACAATGAACTCTGTCCTATAGCACTCGTCACCAATTACAACTGAAAATGAGCACAGGCCAACCGGAACTAAAGTTTCACCCCCAACTCCACAAAACGTAGTGTTGTTGTCCCACACAAACATAACTTTCTGTCGAAGGCGGTTCTTAAATGAAAGGCTCATAACTGACACGGCGGCACCAGTGTCAACCAAAGCATCCGTTTTAACATTGTCTACACACACTGACACTTTGTTCTTTAGCATGACGATAGGTAGAGGTATGCGTGAAATTGACCGTCCGGCGACCTTATCTCCATCGGTCGCACCACTTAGTTTCCCAGCGGTGGAGAAACAAAGCGGCGACGTGGGGATGGCGAACGGGGTTGTCGCTGCGGTGGTGGAGTGATGCTGCGATCGGACACAGGGGAGTCATTCCGTGCATGGCGTTGAGGGGAAGAGGGCCGATAGGAGGTAGCAGGTAGCTGCTGCTCCCACTGGGCACCATTCGTGAAGCGCGGTGCTCGTTGGACAGGGGGTCGGGAAATTTGACGACGCGGGCAAAAGCGGAAGGTATGTCTGCTGCCCCCATAGCCGTAACATACAGGTGGCTGGCGGCTCTGGTAGTTCACTTCAGGGTCCCTTGGAGGCCGAGATGGGGCGACTGAAGCGCGACGAGGAGCACCACGAGGCACATCATCCGGATGGGCTGGACGTTGCTGGAAATAAGGGTGCTATGTTGGTTGCAGGGTCTGCTCCACGCCGTTGTTGTAAGATAGTTCGCCATTATTTTGTGCAACCCATGGCGTGCGTTGTTCCCATGATGATACGGACCTCGATGTCGGGTGGTAGGGTACATTGAAATTTGTACGTTGCCGCTGAATATCCAGCTCCTCGCGTAAAATCCCCCTGACCATAGAAGCGATGTCTTCAGCCTCCGGAATGTCGATACCGGCAACAGTTGTCACATTTGAAAGACGGCCAAATTTGGGCGCTATCCGACGTGCCTTCAACGCCTGAAATGCCCGGCACTGCTTGATGACATCTGCAACTGTGGCAAGGGTGACCCGCGAAATAAGAAAGTTGTACACATCCTCAGGAATCCCCTTGAGAAGGTGCCCTACCTTGCCTTCTTCTGACATCTGCCGGTTTACAATGCGACAAAGTTTCAATATTTCTTCAATATAACGTGTGCATGTCTCACCGGGAAGCTGGGCTCTCTGGGAAAGCTGATTCTCAGCGCGTTCCTTCTTCGCAAGAGTATCCCCAAAGGACTTTGTAATTTCTTCAACAAATCGGTCCCAGGTCGTTAGGATTTCTTCGTGGTTATCAAACCAAGTCAGAGCCGTGCCAGCGAGGATGAAAACAACATTGTACTGAAGTGCGATTGAGTTCCATCGGGTGTACTTGCTGCATCTTTCGTAATGTCGGAGCCATTCCTCAACGCTATCTTCGGGCTCACCGTTGGGCTCTCGCTGGTGGGGAAAGGCCGTCGTCTCTTCAGGTCGCTGTTCATGAGTTTGCGTCGTGCGGGTGGTAGCCATTGAAAGGTACTGTTGAGGATGTAAAGGTGGCAAACCTGCTACACGACGGCTGCGAAGAGGTACTGGTGGATCCAGAACGTTTTTACCCTGCGCCTAGCACCAAATGTAACAGATGAAATGGTTTTAATACAGGTGCACTTCGTATGAAGGACGGACGCACACGGCTCAGAAAAACCCGGATCAGTCTGCACGCGCCTCGCCTCCTCCGCTTCTTCTTCTGCTGCTTCTGCAGCTGCCCAGTGCGCCGCTACGCGGCGTAAATATATATATATATATATATATATATATATATATATATATATATATATATATATATATATATATATATATATATATATATATATATATATATATATATATATATATATATATATATATATATATATATATATATATATATAGAGAGAGAGAGAGAGAGAGAGAGAGAGAGAGAGAGAGAGACCAACCCTGGCGTTCTGCCGCGGTGGGCAAAGCATCCTCAGATTAAAGTAAACATTGCTCCAGGAGGCGAGACCTGGAAGCGGTAACCACGAAGTCGGCACCTGTATAGACACATAGCACAGAGCCAAGGTATAGGGTCGTCCACTGTTTGGGTAAACACGCAAGTAGATGGTCGCTCTCTTTAAACCTGCTGTCACAGCCGCGTGTCAAAGCAAAGTGACGCTGGCAGAGAGGAAAATGGAGGTGGGGCTTCCAATGGGCTGCCATTCAGCTTCAGTGTGCAGTCGGGTAGGACGCATTGACACTCCTAAGAGAAAGGCCACGTGTTTGTGTATTCACCCTAAGAGTAGCCTACCCTATACGTGCCGGTCACAGTGTCTGCCAATAGTCGAGGTCATCGACTTTTTCATTTCACCGTTTTCCTCTTTGACGCCTCATTTATTGGATCGATTGAATACAAAGGGTGAACCATCTTCCCTCGTATTTTCCCCAGAAAGAACCATGCAGCGTAACAAAACGATAAATGGAAGCAAGCTCCTTTAAAATATGTGCCCGTGACAGGTTGCAATAACGCGGTAAGCTAAAACAACGTGCAGCACAAACGCACAATTTGGGACCAGGGGATGGACGAAGACGTTGACGGGCTAACTCTGCGAAAAAGAAAGTCGGCGGTGTCCGCAACCACTTGATCAGAAGAGGGAAAAATTATGCGACAAGATAATTACAGCCCACGGGGCAAACCACGCTTCGATTATAAGAGTGCATAAAGCCCACCGCAGTCAAACGAGAAACCCTTGCAGACGCTGTACCTACACCTCGAGATAATCGCCAGGCAATACTTGATGGCGCACAAAGTGAATAAGAATAGAAACCGAAGGCCTCGGAAACGAATTCTCAATGCACGCGCAGCGCGGAATACCTACTCAACTGCTTCTCATTACTTATGTCTTTCGGATGTGCACACTCACTCACTTCGGAAGTTTCCCCGAATAAAATGCACCTTCGCTCAATGCTCTCGTGCTTTAGTCGCGGTAGTCAAGATTAGGTTAGACAAAGCTCCGTCCGGTGCAAGGGAGCCGCGGTTTAAGTATCCTACCAAGAACCCGCAAGGGAATAAAACAAGGAAGACGCAGTCCGAGGAGAACGAGAAACATTATATTCTCTTTGTTTCACACCGGTCATATATTTTGCCTCATCCAATTTCCCCGCGTCGTGCTCGCTTCTTCCCATATATCGCCTGGTACCGACGCCGCTGTAACCGCATAAAAGCGTTTTCGGGGGAAGCCGGTTTTGTTTCAGCCTTCTTCTATAATGGCTCACGTATAAGCCTCCTGGTTGTAATTCACTTACGAAGGCAACGGGTGTTCTCTTCTTTTTCTTTTTTTTTTGCAATTTAAAACGCACGCACGCACGCACACTAGCGAGCGCTATTCATGCAAAGATGGGAAATGGCGCGCAGTACTACATAAGCTCGAGCTTATGCCGCCTCGCGGCTTCACTTTGCACGAGTGTTCACTAAGGGGAAGCTTGCGTCGACGGTCGCAATGCTTGCGCGACCAACACAGGGTGCGCTGCTACCGCTCTCACTACACGCACGAACACACGTAGCACAACCAGAAGCTCTCGCATGCATGAGCACACCGAAACAAGTGACGCTGGCATCGCGAGCCCCGTTTCAATCATGGCGGAACGGGGCCTGACGTTTATCTGGCGACCTCAGGCGCACCGGCCAGACGCGTTTCGCTGCATCTTTTCACCACTAATCCAACCCTGCCAACCTAAAACTTTGCAACCCTCCTCGCGTTCATCTCTCACGATAAAGAATAGAATAGAAAACTAATGCTGCTTCGGCGGTGGTCGCGTGTACGCAAACGAATCATCGGTGCGCGAGAAACGACCCGCTTCGTTGCGAACGCCGTTACCACTGGTTAAAAGAAAAGAATTCGGGTGCCAAGCAGTGGGCGGGAAGTCGTGATGTAAAGAAAGAAGGAAAGAAAAGAAAGAAAGGAAAGGAAGAAGGAAGGAAAGAAGGAAAGAAGGAAAGGAAGAAAGAAAGAAAGAAAGAAAGAAAGAAAGAAAGAAAGAAAGAAAGAAAGAAAGAAAGAAAGAAAGAAAGAAAGGAAGAAAGAAAGAAAGAAAGAAAGAAAGGAAGGAAGGAAGGAAGGAAGGAAGGAAGGAAGGAAGGAAGGAAGGAAGGAAGGAAGGAAGGAAGGAAGGAAGGAAGGAAGGAAGGAAGGAAGGAAGGAAGGAAGGAAGGAAGGAAGGAAAGGGCGTGTTATTATTATTATTTTTTTTTTAAGCGCCTCTCGTTTTATCTTTCTCTACATTTCCCGTTTATTTTGTTGGCTGCGAACGGTTAGAGTAAAATGACTCCGGGGCGGAGGTGTATATACTCGCGGGCGCGGCAAGGAAGGGGCAGCACTTCTCGGCTTCCATGCGGCGGCGTGTGACACTTTGAATGAGTGGCATCGTGAGTAAATGCTGCGGTTCGTTGCCAAGTGGCAGCAAAGTGGGCGGACGTGTATGACAGCGCCTGCCACGAGTGCTCGCTAAGTGAAGGAGGAGACACCGTATGAGAGCCTACAAACACCCGGCACAGACAGAGAAGAAAAACACGAGTATAAAGAGGAAGTGGAGGAAGTCCCTCAATTTGCCTCTGTCTACGTCCATGAGGTCATTTTAAAACCAAGATGCCCTTACAGAAACGCAGAGAACCTGAGAGATGGAGAGAAAAATATTCTTATAAGTGGCCTTACTATCGGCACGCACGCGCGTGCGAGCGTAACGCGAAACATAAAAGCGCGCACCGAACAGGAAACGTCATCCGTCTCGTTGGGAGAATACGACGGTGCAAAGGGTGGCCGAAGTGTAAACACGTTTAAAGAAGATGACATAAGGTGTTGGCGGATGAAGAAAGCCGGAGAACCGATGCATTTTATTGGCTGCGGCGAACTAAGGACAGCGGCTGATATTTTGTTACATTGCCTTAAATCCAGCCTTTTTCTTCGCGACCGCATTTTCTTCGGGATAACGGTTTCGCTCCACCTCGATGGTAGACTTTCTTTTAATAGCGGGTGGCACTTCCAAGTGCAAAACAAAGTTTTCTTTCATTTTGTTTTTAATTTTTGTTCCCACAGCTTTCTAGATTGATGGGTAAAGCGGCAGTGAGTTTCAAGAATTTGGAGAAGAAAACAATACTTTCCTGGGGAGGCGTTTCATCTACGCTTGTGCTTTTGACAATGAGCGTAGAAACACGAAACGGTCGTATTGACTATCGAAGGTGCTGATGGGCAAGAGAGTCAAGCGAATTGGTTGCTGTGAACACAGAAGGCGAACAGTTTCTTCGGCGAACTTGTGCCAACAAAGAGAAAGAGATGAGGATGACATCCATGTGAACTTGCTACTAACACAGCTGCCGAGCTTTTTTTTTTTTGTCCTTTTGTGGGTAGCTGATCTTTAGCAGCCTGCCTGTCTTGTCTGTCGTATACACTGTGTGTCGCTATATAGTATACCAAAGAATTTCAACTAACTTCCACTTTTGGCTCGGACGGAGTTCACTGAACGGTGAAACCTTCCCACTAGCAGTGGTTTCCCATGGGTGACGCACGACTGTATGCAGCTGTAACAACATGGAACTGGGCTACCTGCAACTGGAGTTACTAGAAGAAAGTGAAAGCAGGGTATACATTTCGTCCTATTGTGTGCGCCGTACCTGAGTGGGCGACAACAGGTAGAGGAAATTGTGTTTAGTTCTTGTTTTGTGGAAAGCACATGACAGCGAGCGTCGGCCTTCTACCTGGATTGCATTAAGCTGCACTGGCACCGCAAGTACGACCGTCCTGAACATTTGACGCGTGCCATTCGAGTTTCTTCTTCGGGCTTCCGTGTACATCCACGCGCCTAATCCCCTTGCGTTCCTATTTGCAGATGTGCGTGGCGCCCTTCGGGCTGTAGCGAAAGAAGGTGCGAGGGAAATTGGGTTAGGAAGGAGAGGACGAGGAACAGAGGGCGGCGGCACAGCGCGAAAACTTCATTTAGCCAGCTTTCCGGGTGAGCGGCAGCATTCGAGATTGTCGTGGGACCAAAACGAATTGAAACGCGAACGAATTACACCGTAGGGGATAACGCACGCATAAGAAAGGAATGAAGGCACGAAGCGCTGCTACCGCTGCAGGACCTCTGCATTCGTTACATATTACACCCGCGGGGAGGGAATAATAACTGCGTTCCTTCGTGCACTTTTCGTTTTTTTTTTCTTTTTTTTTTGTCGCAGTTTTTGCCTTCGCAACTCAGGTGCATACGCTTTTGCAAAGACTTCGAGAATCAAGATGAGTTTTCTTACTCTCCTCTGTTTTCTCCTCCCGCATCGCAGAGAGAAACTTGAAAGATATATGCCTCCCGTGATATGCTTTCTTTGTCTTTGGGGGAATGAAGGGCAAAAAAAAAAGAAATGGAAAGTGGTCACACATGATTTGATCTGAAATGTCAGAGCACTGCCTCGTACAATGTTTAGCTTGCGTTGTGTCGATTAAAATTCTGCGTGGTCGTCGCTCTCTCCTTTCATTTTCGTTGCTTGGCTCACCAGGCAAACTTGAAAGCTTCACGCGCCTTGCCGAGGACCGTATTGTCTGGTGACAATTGAAAAATGATCCCAGGGGATCGAGGGGAGCGAAATAACGAAAAACTTCGAACGAGCACCGCGTATAAATCGGGTGGGTCTCTTGGATATAAAACCCGAGGGGGGAAGTTCAGAAACAATGCCCGGTAAAACGCGGAATATCTTGGAGATGGGATTAGGCTGCTTTGCCGGAGGGAAAGAAAGCAGCGAAATAATAAAGGGATGCTAAAAAAAAAAAAATAGAATAAACGCCGGCACAGTCATGCGCTTACTCATACGTGAGAAGACGGAGTGAGCAGTAAAGAATCTTCATTCTAACTTTAGTATGAGCTATGCAAGGGAATCCCTATTTCAGCTACCATTAGTCACTGCTGCGCGGGCGTTTCTCATTCCTACACCTGAAAAGAAGTTGAAGCGTTGGCGCAGCGAAAACTAGTGACAATAAAAACTTAAAGGCGAAATAAACCGTCTTGAAAAAGCCAGGTATGACCCGTGAGAAGCCATTAGTGTCTATGTCGTTTTAAAGGCATGCGCCGCTTCTATGTTTCTTCTTTCGTGTTCGCTCGCACGCACTGACATACACAGGCATACACATACATAAAATACATGTAAAGAGATCTCTATTCTGCACCATGAACTAGGGCTGGTGGCAGTTTTCTTCTTAAGGCGATTGCGTTCGTTTCTGGGAGACATTTTACGAAGAACGGTTTTTACTACAAAAATTTTTTTATTCAGTAAGAAGCCCCGTGGTGGCTCAGTGGTTAAAGAGCTCAAATGCTGATTGCGGGCTCAAATCGGGCCGCGGCGGCTGCTTTTCGATAGTCGTGAAAACAAGGCATTCGGGTACTGTCCGATGTTAGTACACGTTGAAAAACACCACCCCAGGTGATAGAAATTATCCTGGACGTTAAACTGTGGTCAAATATTTAGGGGAATCCCTAAGCTGGAGTCGATATGTAATAAGGGAGTAATTACTCATTCACATCCACCCAAGCGCAGCCGTACATTTACAAGTAAAAGCTATACAGCTTTCCCTTGTAGCCGCATTGGGTGCACTCGAGTGGATGTGAATGAGTAAACACTCCCTTATTACATTAAACCCCCTATAAAGGAAGCCAAGACAAAAGATTCAATCAAAATCTAATGGACCTAGTATCCTAAGACACCGATCAAGGACTCGTATTCTGCTGCTTAATATGACGTATGGTCCGCATTCCGCAGTCTTAAAAATTGGATTGGGTGTGAAATGTCGTTTTTGAACGCCTTCTGTACGCACCGGACATCTCCCTTTCCACGCAGCTCCTGGCAGTGCCCCCACGAGGGTAGCGGAAGACGCGCTTCGCACATTGTAGCCAACGCGATGAAGGTGTGTTTGCGCTATCTCTCTCTCTCTCTGGATTTGGATATGCGGCTTTACCTTCGTATCGGGCGGTCCTATGAAAAGAAAGAAGAAGAAACCCACCGTAACTGCCCTAGCCTATTTTATAGGAGGTTTCAGCCTTTCTAGTCTGCATAGAGATTTCTCTCCCCCAGTATAGTCAACGATTTGTTGTTTGCACTGTACCAACCAAGTCATATGTCCCTCCGATATCCGCCGTATCAACTGCAGCCTAACTGCCATCTCGTCGCCGCAGCGGCGGGGAACCGGGGGCTTGCTCAAATAACATTCCAACCGGGTGTTGTGGCTGGAGCAACAGAACTACTTGTTCTGTACTCTCTTTTTATTTTGGCATGCAACCTGCTGGTTGATGTCGATAACAACTATGGACTCAAAGACAGTGCGGTCAGGACAGCAGCTTTATCGAAAGCTCGCCACGTATACGCTGCTGATGTTATGCGAGTCAGTTGTGGCATAGATAGGACGTTAACTTTGAAATGTGAAGACGAGGAGGCAAATTAGAACAATATGTTCGATAAAAAAAAAAAAAGAAGCCTTAAGCGGTAACACCGGAATAAACAACACCAATAAAAAAGCATCCAATTTACGCCATTGTTAATGTATCACGTTTCTAAACCTATCTGCACTGAATATAGCTGCACCAATTTTCGTATAATGCGTAGGAAGAAATTAAGTTAAACAATGGCCTGGAGCCCGAAAGGATCTGTTCTCGCTGTCACTGGTAATCTGACGCAGGCGCGAGGGCGCGATGAATTTTATTTTTCGGTGCTCTCAGCTTAACGAGCAAGATTTTCGGTCGGCTGTCCTTTCCTTATTCTTCTTTTCTGCGCCCGAGCTTAAGGAAGTGTGCCGCCAGTTACACTGTGTACAGCGGGCGCATACATCCTCGGGGAGCTCGGAGCTACATTCAAATTCATTATGAGGTGCGTCGGAGCGTCCCCACAGCCACTGTTTTGTCATAACGCAAACAAGTAACAATAAAAATTAAAGTGACAGTCGACATCGCCGCTGCTAGTTTGATTTGAATCAGTAGAAGCACACTGTAGCACGCAGTCTGTGAACTGCCATCCAATATGACTCTTAGATCAAGCCAATCCGCACGAGAAACGATACCGCTCTCGACGATAAAACGAGCGACAGCCTTGCATTGCACGGACGAGATGAAAAGGTGAAATAAGACTTCTGATATTTATTTTTTTTATTCAACTGTATGGAATGCATTTCAGCTTTTTTTTTTTTTTTTAATCAGAGGTGAATCTTTTTTTATTTCTTATGCTCGGCGTGTCCTCACATTTATCCTGGATTCTTTCAATTCGGTATAATGGCTAATCAAGAGTTTGGAAAGTGTGAGCAGATATCGTTTTCTTTCTCTTGTTTTTTTTTTAAGACTGGGTTTACTAAACCTTCGAGTTTGGAGTTACATTTTATATATGTTCGCTAAAAGCAGGCACATGCGATGCTGAGCGAGCTTAAGACAGTCAGCTGTACTGAAAAACTGAAACAGACAAACAAACAAACAAACAAACAAACAAAAAGCAGCATTAGTGGCTCGCGAACTCTGATTCGGATTTGCATTCATCAAATGTAAGGTGACTGAACCCTCGGGAAAAGGAACCGAAAAACAAAATGTACCTACAAACTGCGCAGACCTTATAGAGGGGAGCAAAATGATCTATGATGTCAAGCTCGCGTCAATGGCAGAAAAAGAAAAGGTGAGAAGTGCCGAGTGGTACGCGGATATCAGGAATTTAATTTGCGTACTAATTTCAGTGCGCAAAATTTTAGTTTTAAAATCCGTAAACGTCATTACTCTTTTCTTTTTTGCCCGGGCAGTGATGGCCTGTGGAGGACTGTTTCCTTTTTTCGATTTTTTTTTTCTTTTTCTTTTTTTTTACGTTTACAATTGAAGTCGTTGAATCTATAGCTCGCGAACATTTCAGCATGCTGGGTACGGAAGCCGGGGAGATCTATTTAGGGAAGCTTATCATATTTTTAAGAGCTTCTTGTTTCTTTTACCTGAGTTCTGTAACTACCACAGGAGCACCTGCTGTGATAAGATGTAAAAAATAATATTAAATACGCGTAGTGGGCAATATTTTTGGTTCCGACCTTTAATCAGAGGAGAAACTGAGTACATAAAATGCCAAAATATACACGCGATAGTCTATTACGCCATTCATCATCGTAGTACTAAAGGAGTAGAACTAGCACCCATTTTTATCACGTCGGTGCTTTTTTTTTTTTTTTCAAGAGCTGTGCAAATATAACTATATATTCCACAGGCGTTTGCTGACCGCTGTTAACTAGAGTTATGAATCAATATTTTCTCTTTTAACCCCGAATCGTGCTTAAGGGACGCCGCAGAGAAACTAATTTGCACTTCCTCAGACTAATGCTGCCAAACGTGGGGCTTTTCGCAGCTTGTAATAGAGAAGCGGGGTAACGAGGAAACACAAAGCGAAAGCAGACGGCAAGGATCTGGCAAAATGGATCCGAGAGTTGGTTTTTCTTTTCATTTCCAAGTGCCTGGCACGATATACAGGCGCCGGAGAATCCGTGTGCCGGGAACAGAAAATAATAAGAGAGCCAAAAAGGCGAAATATTGGAGAGGGGGGAGAACGTATCGCCAGTTGACATCTACGGGCAAGGCACTCCGCGGGGCATCTCGTTCGCTGCTTTCACCAGAGAGCCAGCCTCTGCTGGCGGGCGACGGTTTTCGCCAGATCCCAACCGTTCAATGTTCTCAGCTTGATGTGCCGTGAAGCTCGGCACTCTTGCGGCCTTTATGGCGCCGCTGCCGAGGAGCTCCTGCTCAAGAAATAAAGACGCCTCCTCGGCCAGCACTCGTACTAAAAGCGTCGAGCGGAGTTTGGCCGCTGCATAGATATACCAGTCGGAGTCGAGAACATTTTGCCTTCGTTTGGCGGTAGTATCTTTTATTTAAGTGGAAGGGATGAGGTGCTGGGGGGTCAAGCGAAGAGGGGCGGAGGTTTTGCTCCCGCATCGCCTAGGCTTTGGTCCGAGGTTCTTTGTTGCTCTCGTGGGACGGAGGGAAAGCGAACAAGAAGAAAATAATCGCCAATGGAGGGGGCAAATCGGCTGGTGCAAAGAAAAAAAAAAAACGAGTGAAAGAGAGCCAGCTTAACACATTTTCTTAGCGCATCTAAGATTTGGGTGTTTCTTTATTTCCTCGACCGTGGTTTTCTTCCTGTGCTTGTTTCCGATCTGGCAGTAATAATAAAAGCCACCCTCGCGAGCGGAAAGAGACGACGGAGAAGTGCGCCGGGAAGTTTGGGGAATGGCCCTCCCGGCTTGCCGCTTGCGCCATTTCGCTTCCACGGATCCGGCGTGAGCAGCAGAGGCCGCGGAAGTTGCGCGGAAACAGTTTTATGCTTCCTTCCGGAAGAGAGCCTGCTCTGCGCGTGCCCGGTTGTCTCCACGCGCTGTATACCTGGTCGTCGCGTGGTCGTGCCAGGAAGGGCGTCATGTGGGTCCTCCCCGGATCTTCGCGGGCGGCCGCTCCCCGAGTCGATGGGAGGGTTATAAAACCGCACTTTTTACCGCCGCATTAGGTGTGCCGCGCGGTTCGGGTCATGGCCGGGGGCTGAGAGGGGAAAGGCCTGTGAGCAGAGGCTGCCCCCCAGTCAGAGCTTCTAGCGGGCTGCAGCCCTTCTTGCGCCACGATCGAGTACCCTCGTTGTTTTATTTTTCCCTCTTTCGTTTCCTCTTTCCTCACCAAGTCCTCTCCGAGTGCCGCGAGAAGCTGATGACGACAAGACAGGGGAAAACAAATAGGCTGCGCTGTCCAATCGGATGGCGAGACGTGGCCCGTTAGCCAACAGATGGTCCTGCCCAGCGGGCGCTTCCCTTAACGAAGACGTACCGCCAACGCTGGAGTCCGTTATTTTTCCTAACGGCAAAGGTGTATCCACACACGTGCCGCGCACCGTTTGTATGCCTGGCCGGCACGCTGGATGTCCCGCTGCGACGTGACGCGCACTCTCGTACGTCTTCCCTGGCGCGCCTAATATCCAAGCGTAACCTTCTCCTTGGGAATGGCCCGTGCGTTACTTCAGTTCCGGCACCCGGATAAGGGCGCCATACTGTACATACCGTAAGCGGTAGAATAACCGAAATTGTGGGATCTGCAGCAACTTCTATAGCACGCCAGTTACCGCGTGCCATTATAAGAGTGGACTGGGAACGTATACGCCGGAAAAATAATTTTGCGGCAATCAATGCTTGAGCAGACAAATATATCGGCAGCACCGCTTAATATGTATGTGCTTCAATAACGCTGTAACGTTTGCAAGGAATCGTCCCGTTGACGCAGGAAGCTTGTTTGCGGCGGCACAGTGCCCCGTGCTCTGCGCATAAGCAGGCACACTGCGCTGCTCGAATCGCGACTCCATGCAGTAGATAGTCGAGGCGGATATATTATAGCCAAAAATGATGGCCGGCATCTGCAAGCACTTTCGGCGCCGACAGCACGCGCCTCTTGAAGGCGCAGGTTGTTTACGCAGTACAAACTTTCAACACACTGTATCCCTCGATGGAGCAATACTGTAAAAGAAGGTAGCGCACAGTCTCCTGCGCGTGGATGGCAGTGTGCTATCAGCTGTCAGTGCGGCATTTATAATGCAAAAACTACAATTAGTGCCGGCGGTACATCACGTTGCTGATGGCAGTAAACTCGGATAATGTTAAAACGAGACAATGTATTCGCGCCAGTAGTCATATATAGAGCAGGTTAGAACTTCTCGACCACTCGTGAAACTATACGAGCTAGCGCGACGGTTCGGTTAAAGAAAGCCCGCTTCGCTCCAAGAAAGAGCTCAGCTTAATTTTCGGAAGAAATCAATCAAACTCATGGAATGAGCTGAGCTAAGCCGCCATGCGCCATTATTTAGCCATTAAAGATAAGACTTGTTTCTGCACTGTATACGTCTGCGAGCCGCTCGACAAGTTTCGCTATAAACGAGGGAATGTTGAGCTGCTCGTTACCGATCGCAGCTGTGTTCCAAACATTATACGTCAGCTTTCCCTTCCTTCTCCCTCATCCTGCTTCCTTTCCATCGGTGCGACGTTAATTAGCTTGCGAATTAGCGTGGCGCACACCGGTTTCCCATGCAGAGTGCTCAGAGCCTTATGAAAGGAGAGCGAGAAGTGCTACTTGGGACGCATCTTAACAGCCTGTCTGGCACGTCCTCAGCGTTTTCGAGTCGCGGAAGCCGCCGGCGGAAATTAAAGACCGAGTTCAAGCCTTCATTGGAAAGTGTGCCTAATTCGCCAGAATACGGCGCGAAGAAGGCGAAGATATGGAAGGTGAGGTCTCTTCGGTCGAAAACGACGTACAGAGAATATCTGTCGCAGTATGAGTTTCGGGACCGAAAATCACCCCACTTGGCAGAATGGGGCGGTGGCCGCAGCCAGTTCAGAGCGCGGCGCTAATGTCGGCGCGTTTGCGCTCCTGTGTGCGACCCCACTTACGCGCACACGAACTTCCGGTAGGCGTCGTGAATCATTCAAGAGCGGCTAGGCACCGTTTGCACCTTTTGCAGCGGCTCTTCAAGGGACCTGAGAAGCCGAAGAAAAAAAGAATCAGGGAATGCGGGGAGAGGGGGGGGGGGGATGAGGAAGAACTACATAACTTCCGGTGACTATACGGCCGATATTGAAGTAATTATTGAATATTTGCGAAATATACATTCGTAGCGGCGTGCGTGAATTTGATTTTCTCGCTCGTCAGTTCATTGAAAACAAAGTCGGTTCATCAGCGATGAGGAAGCAGGAGGACGAAGTTGCGCGGTTGCTCGCGATGCCAACCTTTCTTGAAATTTATACGCCCGTGACCTCGTCACCACGGGCGTACATAAATTACTGCAAAACGAAGAGATTGCGGGAACCAGAGCAAGAAAGCCACGCAGGTGAATCACCAAAGCATCCTGCTTGCTTTTATGTGGGGACGCGGCAGGTAGAAAGAAAACAGGGAGGAAGTAACGACGTGCACATTCACACGCAAGAAGCTCCGGTGTTCGTTCAAAGGCTATGAACGGGCAGGTTAGGTTTGGGAGGCAGCGACATTTCAGCATTGTAAGCTTACTAGGGGTGAAACCGACGTGAATCAAGCATCGTTTATCCAGATATCAATTGACAGTTTGAACGCTCTGGCCAAATGGGGAAGTAAATGTCCTTGAAATGTGCCGAAGCAGCGGTAAGGAACTGGGTCTGCGATCATTTCTCACCAGAAGGCTCTAGACTGCATGAAATCGACACTAATATCGCATGTGCTTTACATGCGGTATACCGATACAAGTCCTCTTGTTTTAACGTCGGACAGCTGACTGAGGTTCGCCCTTGATTCTTGCTTACTTTGTTTTGTGTTATCGACAATCCCACTTCCCCGAGTTTTCTCTATACCGTGTATAAGGCAGGCCGCATGCTGCGTGACCATGGACGATAACTAGTGCTGATGGTGAAACGTATGTGACAGAGTCCCATACGTGAGGAAAAAGGGCAATCATTACTATTGAGATACCCTGAAAAAAGTATGCACCAGGAAGAATTCCAGCCTCTCTTGGTCCTCGTCTGAAAAATGACCAAGTATATTTTTCTCTCGTTGAATAAGGCACAATTGGGAACACAGCTTCATGTTGTCATGTATGATGCACTGACGGTAGGTCATTGGTGTTATTAATTTCGCTTCTTTGTTCTAATTCTTAACAGTCGTTTTGGATTCTGGCTTCAAGTCCTGGATGATCTAACCTTCCAATACGCAGCAAAGTCTTGTTTCTAAAATGTTTCCTGTACTCGCGTCGAGTAGTTAAATCTACGATAGAAAACCAATGAGATGCGTTTGTAACAGCAATATAGTGATGCTTCTGTAGAATAGTGTAAGTTAACGTTATGAGCATACTGAGTCACTGACAGGAACAGTCTAATCTCCCGATGAATAGAGAAATCTTGACTGTTTTTTTTTTGTTTTTCGTTTCTGCTCTCGCACAATACAGCTATTACTGCAATAAGAACAATGGCACCGACATTGTAACAACGGATAGCAGAAAACAACAAGCGCCCCGAAGAGCAATATGCGGATATATAGTTATGGTCCAATTTTACGATATGCAAAGGAAAAAAATTGTTTCGTAAACAACTTCCGCTGAAAAAAATGCGCTTCTCTAGACTTCGTAGATGTAAAACCGCCATGGGTTCATGATCTGTGCACGAATATGCTACTTGAGGAGCGATGCCCCTTGTGATCACTTCTTGACAACGTTGACAGACAGGCTTACGAAAGGAAACACCTTGCTCTGGAACCCCTTGAATGTCTAACTTGCGGCTGTCGTAGCCAGGCCCATTTCTACACCCCGCCCTGGATCAAGAGAGCGCACTGCGCATGCTCGCCTATATGTAACGGGCCATAATTGAGGTAGATGAGTTTGCACGCGTTCGAGTGCTGGTTTATATTTCTGTTTGCATATGTGCTTTTTATTTGTTGAACGACAACAACAACAACAAAGAGAAAATTTTAAAGCAGCGCAAATGGCTACAGCGGCACACGATGGTGCCTTTTGTGTCAAGCTCTCAAATGATACTGGGCTTGAAGGTGAATCTATATTAGTCTGTTAATACTCTATTAATAGGTATTGTTTAAATACCTATTAAACTGTCGAAGGTCGCACTTTTGGGTTATAAAATTAGGACAGCTGTCTTTTCAGCAGTTATCAAAAGATAACTGCTACAGAAGGTACACACTACCGTGTGGTGACGCGACAAGAGATTAACGCCATTTCTCTCAAAACTTTCCCATATTCGCCACAAAGCCATGCTTTTCGCTCTTCGTGCTGCAGTTGTAGTTCAATGAGATACCTCGTAAGCGTGCCTAAATGTGCCACCCTTAAGTAGCTTTGGAACGTCCGACCGAAATCAGTCATATTGCATGAAACTCGGAGGAGCTGCCACGATATCGTTCTCCAGGGTGCACCCGTTCATGAAAGCGCGGTGACATGAAGCTGCCCGCTGTCAGTTCGTAAAGATTATCACATACCACCGATCTCAGTTCTTCCGAGGAGCGCATGTCGGCTTGTCGCGACCTCACCGTTGACGCATATTTGGAACTACGATCTTAGTCCGCGCGCTACGGATGCGGCCATGGGTGCCGACCGCTGGGGTATCCGACCCCGGCTCGTGGGAGAAAACCACTAATCAACCTCTTCCGCCTCCTCCCTCGCATCAACGTCCATTGCATAATTCTGCGATTCCGCTGGCTGCTTGTTCTGTGAAGCAAGCAAGCAGCCGGCTGGCTCGGCTGTGTTGGAAGTCAATTGATTGCAGACAGCTTCGTGCACCCTCGTGTGCGGCCGTTTCGGTTGCGCTGAGCTCTACTCTGCTCTCTCGCGCCCCTCCGTTTTCGACCCTTTATCGTTCTCACCAGAAGTGCTGTGTTGTCGATGACACTAAACTGAGCTACTTACAAAATGGAGGGCGATGAATATTAAACTGCGCGCTGAAATAGAGCAGCAGCGTTATTTTACAGCGCACCTTTTAGTGCATCATTCCTGGCGCGAGTCAGCGTTGTTCACTGGCGTCAAGCTTTGTCAAGCGACTGGTGCCGGTAACGTGATCTTGCGCTGTGAATGCATAGCGATCATGCAGCTATCCGATCGCGTCGCCACTCGCAGGTCACATGACTACTCGATGTTTATGACTGGCTTAAGTGTGAGCGTTGTCGTTGTTGTTGTGTCTGTAGGAAGAAGGAAAAGAAAATGCACGGGCCTGCTACTGGCTCTGTAGCTGAGCCAGCTCCGCAGCCTCGTGCAGACAGAAGAGAAAATAGAGAAGAAAAAAGATGAGGGAGAGAAAGACCAAGTGTGAGCGTCCCCATTAAAGTTGGCAACGCCGGCGAAAGAAGAAGAAAAAATAATAAGAGGCGCTGTGAGGGGCGCCAAGCGGGCAGCAACCAAGTGAACACGCGACGAAATGGCTAAGTGCTCAGAAGGCCACGTGCCCCCTGTCCTGTTTTTCCTACAGTAGCTCCTAATAACGATGACGGCCACGATATCCCGATGTTAGAGGTTCCGGGGTAGGGACAGGGCGACGAAGCAGAGGGCAAGACTCTGCACTCTAAGCGTCGCAGAAACAACAGCTGCGCTTTAAGCACGAAAACGTATTCGGCGAATCAATTTTTTTTTTATGCCTCAGGCTACTAACTGTGCGCAGAAAAGCATGCAGCCGTTCTTTAATACTAAGATCATATGCTGACTAAACCATACTAAAGCAAAATCTATACCGCGATAACTTTGTTTGCGCGCGTATTTGTGCACTAAATGCCTCATGTGAGTTTGTGATGACTTTGTTATAAATATTAAATTCTAAATTGCTGCGACATAACCAGTGTTCTTTTGCTGAACCCATCTTGCTTCCGCACCTCGCCTCCTGCTCTGAGAACAGCTCCCTTACGAGCGCCGTCGGCGCAAGTGCCGGTTGTCTGTTTCTGTCATCGTATAGCACCACGCCACGAGGAATAGCAACCCCGAACAGAGTCTGCAGTGGCACTGGTACGATGTTATTTCACGCTACGAATAAAACTTCGACCAGCCTAGTAGTGGCAATGTGCGAAGCGGCCGACGTATCTCTCCTGTTTGTTTATTTTGCCCTGCATCTATGCAGCTGAGCTTTAAGTTAGGTGCCCGTCTAAACGTATAACTTTTTCGCTTACAATGAAGAAACGTCTTTGTTGTTGAAAAAGCCGTTTTCTTGAAAAAAAATTAGTTGTGGTTTAACTCTGGTTAACCCAAGTTGAATCGCAATAGCAACGGCGGAAGCTTCTTTTATCTGCTGCATTATTCCCCTATCACGCCCTATCAGTGTAAGGGGCTACATTATTGGGGACACTTAAGCTCATCTTTTAAGAGTATGACGCGAGAGCGTAAGTTACCAGTCTTATTCTTCTTCTTTTTCTTTTCTTCTCCTCCTCCTCCTCCTCCTCCTCCTCCTCCTCCTCCTCCTCCTCGGCTGTTCGAGGTCAAGCGTGGCCTCCGCCGGGACCACACGACGGCTCGAAACCTGGCGCCGTGTTGCTATCGGAATAATAATAATAAAAAAAAAATGAAAACAATTCTCGTTCGCCAGTTCCCGGAAGCGCTATCAACCGCGGCAACTGTGTTGTCCATTGTTACCTATAGTACGTTCGGCACCGTTAAAGTGAAGGGAATGCTTTTGGAGGCGGGCAGTTTGGGTTTGAATTTCCTAATGGTATCCACCGCAAAACGTGATTAAAAATAACATGCTGCAAGTTAACTCCTTACAAGTGAAGTATGGAACCCGCTATAATGTTTTTTGTTTTATTTTGTTTTCACGGAAGCACGGCTGAAAGTGATGGTGTCCTAACATATTAAGCACGGCGCGGCACACGAGGCGAGGATTCGACGAGGCGCCCGTCTTAACCCCTTCCTTCGTAGTCGTCCCTTGTGTCGTTCTAAATTCGAGGTATCACTTTATTACTTCGCAAGCATGCATATTTAATATTGCAGCCTTAATACAGTGGGCCCGCAAGGGCCAACTCTACGCGGCCTCAGGCGACAAAAAAGGTCAGTCTGGATCCGCGAGACACGCCTGCCGAACGAGCCATCCGGCTATCTCAACAAGGACTCTTTACCCTGACTAAACTCACCTTTACGCCATGCATACTTGAAGCGACTTTCTTCGGCCGTATGTTGTAGTAACTGTTTCATTCTCTCCCGTACTTAATATATATATATATATATATATATATATATATATATATATATATATATATATATATATATATATATATATATATATATATATACATATATATATATATATATATATATATATATATATATTAAGTACGGGAGAGAATGAAACAGTTACTACAACATACGGCCGAAGAAAGTCGCTTCAAGTATGCATGGCGTAAAGGTGAGTTTATATATATATATATATATATATATATATATATATATATATATATATATATATATATATATATATATATATATATATATATATATATATATATATATATATATATATGTATATATATATATATATATATATATATATATATATATATATATATATATATATATATATATATATATATATATATATATATATAGAGGGCATGCATAAGCAGTCTCAGCTAGACTGGCATCACGGTTTACTGGCTGAAAAGAATCTTATTTTCTATTGCTGCTGTCAAAGTGTGAGAAACGCTAAGTTAACATCATAAGCTGGGCCGATTCAATAAGAAGAATGAGCTTTGCCACGGATGCGAGTGCTAGCAGACAACAAGGGAGACAGTGCCGAGGAGAGGTCGTCAAACATCTGCGCTTTCAGCTTGGTACCGTTCCGTCGCTATGGACAGGCCGGGCCGCAAGTTTCGAACAGCTGCCAACATATAGCAAACAGCTCAACTAAATGACGTAAATGTCCGGTGTACATGAGCACTTTTCTAACGGAGATCATTTAACCACCTCCTGTAGCTGCTGCGCATAAATTAGATTCAAGCAATATTTTTCTCCCCTGAAAACAATTCTCTGCCAACAATACAATCGCTTTCTTGGCGGGGCCAATTGCTGTTTTTGTGAATGTCTGGTTTCAAGATAATTTTCTGACTGAAATTATTAGCTGAGCGCTGAAATGCATAGCAAGACAAAGACAAATGACATGACCTCTGCATTCTTAATCTGATTTCACATACGTTCCGGGTATGAATGAAAGTATAAAAAAAAATTTCCACTTATAAGCGGAACTTGAAAGTTTCACTTATAACTAGAACCTATGCGGAACCAGATTAAGAATGTACGAACAATCATCGTACTTTCATTATAGCGAAGATTCTCTCTGCTTCGGTGCGTGCGTGTCCTTTAGTCGGCCCTAATCCAGTCGGAGAGCTCGCAATCCCACCAAAAAGGGCGCCTAACAAGCTGGGCTCGAATACTCCATAAGATCGAAACCTGCACACTCCTCTAAGAGCAGCGCACAGCAGGTGCAGCTGCATGGCGCGACATACTGCTAACTTCGACCCCACTGCAATGACCCCCAATGCAAATGTTACCGTGGAAAGAGCAGCACAGTAACATGCAGGTCGCGAGTTTTCCGCGTGATGCAGTCTGATTGAGGCGAAAAAAAAAAAAGACAGTGAGCCCACATTCCAAGCAGGTTAGGAAACTTGAGATACACACAAACATAGCTGGAACACGCGTATAAAGGCACCCGATGGTCGTGCTGTGGTCGCTAAGAGGCGTAAGAAAATGACAAAGGGTGCGTTCGCACAACTCCCAACCCCGTTCTCAGAATAACATTGCGGGTCAGCTGCGGTACGTGCGGCTACCGCATTGCCCAACCGCTTTCCGCTCATTTCCTGCTATCTGCATGTAATGACTTGCGATTTGCGTAGTGGGTGCATACTTTCGGCTCCTTTCCTTTAGCGAAAACGATAAGGTGCGCTGTATTGCTGGGTTAATGTTCACGCCGACAGCTATGCATGCGGGATCTTGCGCGCGAATGATCAGTGCTCGATGCGGTGCAGCCACAGGGCTGTGAGGCAGAGTGCATATAGCTTATAACCGTGTAGTTTAACGATCGAACGTCTCTCTCTCTATATATATATGGGACTCAATTTGTCGGCATTGTCCAACCTACATATTCACCAACTTGAGATGAAAAGAAAGGTGAAGAAAGGAGTGAAGTATGGCTGTTAATTGCAAGAAAAAGGCGCATAGCCAGGCAGATGACTCCCACGTTCTCCCTCCCTAAATTCCCGAAGGTCCCGCAGTTCTGGCAGTGCCAAGCATGGCCAGCGTATATATGGGAAAGCTCTTCAACGGTTTCTGTTAGAGCTTCTACATACGATCAGCAAAAAAATAAAATAAATAAAAAAACGGTTTAATTTTTTTTTTTGCGGAGGGAGGGGAGATCGAGTAACCGTTAAAGGGTTAAAGGGAAGGAATTGGTTGAAACTGATTCTCAGACGACGGCGAATTCCCCTTCGAAAGCCGAGTGCTGACGAAGCTCCGTTGAAACTAATTAAATCTACAGCCGTGTGCTGTGCGATGTCAGTGCACGTTAAAAAAACTCAGGTGGTCAAAATTTCCTGAGCCCTCCACTACGGCGTCTCTGATTGCCTGAGTCGCTTTGGGACGTTAAACCCCATAAACCAAACCAAACCAAATCATATAAATATACAGCATGAAGACGAGCTCACCACTTCCATCAATAAGGTGAGACCTTCACATGTTAGTATGCCCTGTGGCCTGATATTATTGCGTGCATTTCTTATATTGTCCGCATATTATCTTGATCTTCTTGCCCTCTTCCTTTCTCCCCTTGCATGAGTGAGCGAACTGAATAATTCCCCATTTCTCAGGCACCATGTTTAGAAAGCGCACACGAGTTAGTGTGAATGCTCAGTAGTGAGCAGATGTTCATTCAATTTCTCAGTCTTTGTCACCGCTTGTTCGTATGTTGGGTCATTTCAAAGGTATACTTTGAAAAGGAATCTCGCGTAAGGAGAGATGTGAGATCACAATTGAACGTGCGAGAGCAGGTTTTAGTCCTTCAGCCATTTCGTGGAATGGAAACATTCTGGTAAACTTATAAAGATGTTGTCCAAAGCGGGAACTGAATTGAGGGATAAAGCTATTACTTCTTCTTTGACGTCCTATATATGCTGGCTGCCTATACCAGAAATTTCGCTCGAACGCCAACAGTAGTAAGGCAAGGAGGAGCTGGCATTTATTCAAACAAAATATAGGGTTGCGAGTGGAGCCCTCAGTTAAAGACCTCATTAGCTGTTGCCGCACGCTGCATCCTCTAGGCCAGTTACCGCTGCCGTCCAGCGTCGTAGTTGGACACTCCACCACCACTATAATGTAACGTATAGGGATGGATATTAACACTGGGCTATTTTGACAGGCCTATATCATGTGATAGAGTGCGGTCCACTATTCGCTGATAAGGACACCACGGAGAGTATTGCATGAGTAATACAATACGAATAGTCGTGTTGGTTTAAGATAGACTGCCGCCTGTAACTGTCGCCTTATGTTTTCTGGTTATTTAGTCAGGCATTCTTGCCCCGGTGAGTATGTTCTGCGGGTGAGCCTTAGTGTAGTGTTATGTCATGAAATGTGGCCAGTGGGGCGAAAAGTGCGGTATCTGCATCCAGTGGGGACCGGTTACCCAAACCTCGGGCAGCCGCACGGGCCGCGCTCTTCCTGCGCGGTCCTAGCGTCTTTTTCATTGCGAGTATCCTTTTTGGCGGCGATGTAGGTAGAATCTCACACCCACTTTTTTCTCTCCTGAGGAAGGGGGGGGGGGGGGGTAGTGGTTTATTATTAATCGAAAAGAAGGAAAAGAGTGTTGCCGGCAGCGGCAACTGTATCTCAAAATTGAAACACCTGAGCGGCAGCCGGCGAGAAAGAAAAGGGGATAGGGAGAGGATAGCGAAGGGAAATAGACAGGGGAGCAATAGGAAGAAAGGACAGGGGAGCTTTGTACATTATTTACAAAATACAAAAAGGACAACGAGTTCGCGTCGCTCGCGCGCAAGTGCCCGAGCACTGTCCACAATTGTCTGCACGCGAGCGGCCACTGAAATTGTTTACAATATATATAGTTACATTGGTGTATATAGCCGCGCGCACGTAGCGTCCTATCGCAGACAGATCGCGCGCACGACACAATGCACAAACTGCCGGTGTGGGGCGCCCGGCAGCATGCGTCGAAGGTAGTACACACGGAGCGTTCGGCTCACGCACGCACTACGTGACGAAGAGCAAGCGAGACTTCAATCCCGCCTGCTCGATGAAGGAACAGAGGCTCACCATTGTCCTGTCACGGGTGCGCGCACTTCCTCGCGGCCACAGGAGCGTTTCGATGCTATCCGGGATGATCGCGAGCGCCCTATAGGCCGCGAGCATCTCGCGACGTGGCTCTGCGGATGCGGTACAGTGAAGCAGCATGTGTTATAATGTCTCCACTGCGCCGCAATCACCCCACACGTCACTCGATGAAAGTCCGGGGCGCACCCGTCTTACCCCGGGCCACACGCAGCCCACGAGCACTCAGACGATCATTGCATGCACGCTGAAGGCGCGACAATGAGCGCGCGTCGACAACAGAGATGCGCTCTCCTCGCGCGATGCGTGGTTCCGAGTGTTGCTGACCGAGGTGGTCATAAATCACCGCACGCACGTCCTCCAGATCGAGAGGTTCGTCGCTGGGAGGAAGCTGAAATGCGGCGGTGGCGACCTCGTCGGCTTGCTCATTGCCGTGTATGCCGCAGTGGCCGGGCACCCACTGCGAGCGAATGCTGCAGTTGCTCACTGCAAGGCGCTAGAGGCGCTCGCGTATCGCGCACAGCAACGGTGTGCCACGGCCGGGAGTCTGCAGGCGGCTGAGGGCGGCGCGGGAGTCACACAGCAGTGCACACCTGGGTGGGGGTGGAGCAAAAAATGCTGAGCAATAGGTCCAGGCCTAGGCGATGGCCCAGTAGTTCCGCCGTGGTCGAAAAGCCAAGGTGTGTCACTTTTGGCTGGCGCTGCAATTGCAGTGAGGGATGGGCGCTCGCCACGGAGCCGTCAGTGAAAACAGGCAGGTGGTCGCTTAGTTGCTCGCGTATGATGGCTCTGGCCAGCAGTTGCACCGCACAGAGTGATGTGCTGAGTTTTCCCGCGATGCCGACGATCTCTCGCTGTACCTCTTTCGTGAGGGGCCAGGGGGTGCAGAGGCCGTAGGGGGGCGTGGCCCGCGTCAGCTGGTCATACTCCTGCAGCGCCGCGCCCATACTTGAGCGTGGGAAATTCCGAAGGCGCTGCAGGAGTTCGCCGCCGTCTGGTACGCGGTGAAGGCGGTAGATGTGGTGCAGCGGTCGCTGTGTGGCCTGTAGCTGCAGTGGCCACGCGCCTGCCTCGGCGAGTGTCGCTGCGCATTGCGAGTTTCCAGGTAAGCCGAGGCAGGTTCGCAGCATTTTGCGATGCTGCGCCTCCAGTGCCCTCCACGATGGTTTACGCACCGTGACGAGTGACAGTGCGTTGAAAAACGCCCTCACGGCTGCTGCATTGTAGAGGCGTGGGGCAGCCTTCTGGGAAATCCCCTGGCCCCGGGCAATGAGCTTGTGCTCGGCTGCTGTGGTCTCTCCGTCTGCTGGCATGCTCTGGTCGCCGCGGGACGGAAGGAGAGGCGCTGATCGATGTCTAGGCCCAGGTACCGCACGGAGCTTTTCTACGGCAGCGGCGTCCCAGCCAGCCTATAGCGGCGCCAATCGGACGCCCCTGCGAGCGCCACAGGCCGTGGCCGCGGACTTGCCCGGGCAGAGCGCCAGGCCGGGGCCCCGAAACCGGGCGTCTATCGCGCAAAGGACCCCCTTAAGGCACGCTCTAACGCGGGAAGCCTCGCCCCGTGGCCCCAGGCACCACAGTGCGATGTCGTCCGCGTACATGGAGATGTACACACGGTGCCGGTTGACTGTGGGCAGACAGTCCGGCACCGCCGACATCGCCACATTGAATAGGAATTTCCCAGGTCGGTGGTTCAGTTCGCCACAGGGGATTGCCATTCATGACAGCTCCTCACAATTTGTTGTTGAATGGCAGCCAACGTATCCGGGCAGCCGCATTTGGGGCTCCCCTTCCCTGAGGCGGACGTACGTTTCCTGTAGCGCAATAACCTCTGGTTGCTCTGATGTTATGCGTGAGCGGAACTCGGGGTATCGCGCCACGAGGGAACGCACGTTCCACTGTAGGACTGAGGGAATACGAGGGGCTGCCCGGCGACTAGCCATGATGTTGGCTGTTTAGTGTAGAAGGGCCTGTCGCTTCCTGGCAGATGCGGCGACCCTCAGAGCCCTTGGGTAGCAGCACGCTGAGTGCACGCAGTGCTGCGTGTAGGCGAGCAATTAGGACATCACCCGCATCCGGAGGACCGCCAACGGAGGTGGTGGAAGCGGGCTTTGCGTGGGTAAGGGGCTGCTGCTGTTGCCGCTGCTGCTGGGGCTGCTGCTGTTGCGACTGCTGCTGGAACTGCCGCGGCTGCGGCTGTTCGCTGAGGCTCGCAACATGCGCGTAGCTGCGCCTGCTTCCCTGTCGTTGCAGAGCTGGCGAGACCGTTTCCTCCCGTACAACGGCAAGCACAGCCCGCCGCGAGAGAGGCACTTCTACGTAGCCAATATCGTAGCGACATGCCTCTCTCGCTGTTAGTGAGGGCATGCCGGGTCCGTGGCCGCATGCCGGCCGCCGCAAGTTGAACAGCGCGATTTCCCACTAGTGCACGCGCCGATGTCGTGTGGTCCACCGCAGCGGGTACAGCGCGCGGCAGCTCTGCAGGCCTCGGTGTCATGCCCCAGGCTGGAGCAGCGGGAACACTGCAGTGGCCGCGGGCGGCAAGGCCGGACAGGGAGACGCCGCCTGTATATCGATACATGTGACGGCGGCGTCGGCGCCGCAAACCGGAAAAGCAGCGTGCTTCCCGACAGCGACGCCGACGCCACAGCCACCGTCGACTCAGTCGCGGCAAGCAGCTGATCTGCCGAGCGGCGTGCGTCAACGCTAAATACGAGCCCGGTGGACCGGTTGCGAGGGGCTGGCTCCTTAGCGCGCACTACCAGGCCACGGATCACAGTTGTGGTGAGCAGCGACCCAAAGGTGACCTCACATCCAACGTCCACCGCTACCACGTTCCGGCGCGTGTTAACGCGAACCGCCAGCACACCCGTGCGCGGGCTCAGCTCCTCAGCAATCTCCCATTCCTGTTCCTTTGTGATGGCAGCGCCGCGGTCCGCCGGCCGGAACAGCACTGTCCCGTGAAGCCCCCCGTGAGTAGACACAGCAGCAGCAACTTTCTATAGGGCAGCCCTGCGTCTCCGTTGGGCACCTTGCGCCAGGGAATCAGGCCGATGGCCTCCTGTGAGCACGCGGATGCCTGGATGCGCTTTCAGGATCTTTGGTGAGAGTGGTGGCTTTTGTTTGTGAGATAGCTAGGGCGATACCAATTTCTTCCGTTTGTTGTGGGTTAGTGCCATTTCTTGTTATTCCTGTCAACACGTTCTTATCGTTGATATACTGCAGTCGTTGCATTGCTGGAATCAATGTTCGCCGCGTCTTTGTAGACCGTTCCCTTGTCATTCTTATGCTCTTGCTTTAAGCTTAGGACACGCGCAACTCTGCGTCCCGTGTAAGTTACGAAAACTTTAAAAGGTCGAGCTGCTGTAGGTTTGAAAAAGAAGCTGCACAACTGAGAAAAAAAAAAAAAACTACAACAACGGAGAAACCAGTAACGCTGTAAGACGTCCGCAAGTATTATTGTGCCAAAAGACATGAATCGGGAAATGTGTCGATTATGCTCAAAGCGAATAACCAGGTCTACGCCGAAAGGAAACCAAAGCATTCATACGCAAAGCTAACGTTATTCTCGCTTCGAGAGGATGCTATGTAGTTCCCGCCATTTTGTAGCCACCGCTAGCAGCACCAAAGCTTACCGTTTTCATTTTCTCTACCTGAGCTCACTATCGTCGCGCTACGCTATATAGGAGGCAGAAATTCGAGCGTCTGTGTACGATTAGGCTAAATCTCGACCAGCCGCGTCCAAGCCGCCTCCTCAGCCCACACCTCCTCTGCAAGCCGCGCTTCTCTACTCGCCTGCGTGAGCCCAAATTGGATAAGTACGCGACGCGGCGCGCTTACCGACCGCAGCTGCCTTCGATGATCGCTTATGTTTGCCCAACAGCGGCTTTGAAGGCAGAACGCCGCCTTTGTTTGTCGAACAATATTGAAGTTCGGCTGGCGCCGAAATAATAAAGAAATGGCGGAAAGAAGGAGATGAGGTGAGAGAGAAAGCGCTGCTTGAAGAGAGTGCTTCGCCTCGGAAATATCTGGGGAGGATCCAACAAAGACTGCAAAAGCGGCAAAGCGGGCGTGTTGTAAAGGAGCACGGGAGGGGGGCCAGACTCTTACCGCTTCTTATTTTTTCCTCCTCGCTCTAGAATCTGGGAAACGGAGGCCCGTATATGAAAACAATTCTGTTTCGGTTTTCAATCTCCCAGCCGCTAACACATTTTCCCCGCTCGTCGCCGAGACTCAAATGGAGCCGTCGTAACAGATTGAAGGCAGGAATCCGCGCCGGCGAGGAAAAGGAAAACGGCAAAAGTCACGCAACCTACCGTCGTGTAGGCGGACCAGCCTGCCGTTTGATTTGATTTTGTTCACGCGTCGGGCTGTCGCCTCACCCCTCTCCACTCCCGCTTCTAATGTTCGGCCTCTGCTGTCACTCTCGGTCTTTTTCCGTCTCTCGTTCTCTTCTTCTGCTCTGCAGTATTTCGCTGCTGCGACACAACGCACGACCACCACGTTATCGGCATGAACGCTTCGAGATGTGGCCATTTTGTAAAACTAAGCGCTGCAGGTGGTGACGGCAGCAAAGCATTGTGTTTAATCCGCGTGCTGAATTGCCGGCAAGTTGTGTATTTGTTTTGGGAGAGGATGAAGTCAAGGAAAAGCAGCGCTTCCCACACTAAACGGCCAGATTTTTCTGCGAGATTTGAAGCGTCCGTGGAGAGGCTGAATATATAAGCAGGGTAAGGAAGAAGTAAGTTAAAAAAAAAGCATTAGATGAAACAATGGGGATAATTGTATCCCCCGTGTTTCTATTGTTTTATACTTGATTCGAGAAAAGATGCTGGTGCTCATTCTTTCGTGTTTGAAGAAGCGGTGGACAGATTCCGGGTAAGAGCTGTAGTTCTGTACGCCATCTATTCCGCACCTTTACTATCTATTCGCTCTTGTTAGAGAAAATGACGACACTTGAATCAGCTTTGATTTCACTATATCCCACTCACCATTAGATGGTTACGAGGTACACGACATGAGCCAACATGGACGTGTGAACGTCAATTAAATAAAAAAGGGGGTTAGAAACGATCACTGAAATTCGTGCGGTGGTTTATGCGTTAGCGTTAAGCGCAGAATCACAGGGCACGCTGGTGTGGTGTACGCCTGCGCACGCGCGTATTCCGGAGCCGGTCTGTGCGTGCGCGGGACGCGGACAGATGAGATCGTGGCGCGCTCATCTGCACATGAGTCATGAGTGATATCGTAACTCATGAGTCGTGAGTTACGATATCACTCATGACTCGTGAGCAAATGAGTGATCATGAGCAGGCACGCGGTTTACAAGAAAAGGAGGACCGCGCGGCTCTCTCCGACTCTTCAGTTTCAGTCTGTGCCTTTAAATTTGCTTTTACCATAGGTTGGTTGGGTCGGAAGACTTCTTGAGGTGTCCGGCCGGGGGGTGAGTAGTGCCTTCTTGAGGCTGGATAGAGGTTGGTGAAAGCCGTTGGAGAGTGGAGGTTGGTATGTGGGTAGGAAGCTCGCTGGTAGGTATATATGTACCTTCCGGGCCCCAATGTCGGGCATTATGTACGATGATGGGCGTTCTAATGCTAAATCATTAACAGAAAAGTAATTTTCCGCAGATTATCAGAGGCTGAACACAACTACAGCTCTCATTTCTCCTGCGTCTTGAATACAGCAACCTGAGTGAGCCCTGTGGAAAATCTGCTTCTACTGTGATATCGTTAAATGCCTTATAGGGGAAAGACACGCCAGCGGCATCAATCATAAACTCGCTAATTGGTCGATGGGGTGAATGATGTCAAGAGACCACATGGCTGACCTAGTTTGCATGTGCGTTGACAAGTGCAATAGCGCTTGGCGGGCGCGCTGGTCACGTGACATGGCTGATCGTAGTGGCGGGCTCATCTGCGTTTGGCTGTGTGCAGACGTATTCAGACAGGTCCACGCATCGTGTTGGAATCAGAAATTAATCTCACGTACATTTACTGTAGTGAATAACCCGCACAAGCGGTGAGTGCGGCAACTGTAGTGTCGCTATCTGAAGATGGAGTATCGGCTGCTGCACAAGCTTAGCGCATGCGGCAAGCAGTACTGACGTTGGAGAAATAGGCCGAGCGCATGTCAGATTTATGCTATCCCGTTAATAATATCTGAGGCTATTTAATTAGCCCTATATTGTTAATTAACTGCTTACTTGAGTTTTTTGGGTGGTCGATAGGAATATTTTTTTTGTAGTTCGGCTTAGCCACTACAACGTCTTGTGGTAGTATTGCAAGTATTGTTTTTTTAATGCGTTAGCATTAGACACCTCATCGTCATAAAAAGACGGCGCCCGATGTTTGGCATAGTGTCATATAAACCGAAGTCGATTAGACCTAGAGGTACGGGACGGGACTTCTCAAAATTTTTCCTTCACATATAAATCACGTAAGAACAAAAAGAGGAAGATCACTCTCTCCACTTGCAGGTGAGAGAAGAAAGAAGACGGAGGGTGGGTGCCGCGGGAATTTTAGATTTATGGCCTGGCGGTATTTCGTAATGCGAATGTGTGGAGGACGAGGCGTAAAAATGTCCAGCATTAAAAATAAATAGCTCGTTATTCAGGCAGTCATAAATCCGGGCCGTGCTTTACAAGGAGACGGTTCTCTGACGCGCTCAGGATGTCCGCCTTACAGGAGCTGTCATGACCTGCCAGGCTCGTCTTCGAACAGTGATTGATGTTGGAAGGAACACGACAGCCATAAATGATGCGCGATACATACGACAAAATTTTACCGCGTGTTAGGAACCACGTTAGTGCATATCAATACGTACGACGAAATTACGCAGCATTGTTATGCGAAACGCAATTGAGGAACACGTCTGCTGCTGTAGCGCGACAGCTCTGGCCGACTGGAAGCGCGCAAGGTTCGGGGAACCTTTTACCCGCAGGCTTGAGTTTTTGCTAAAGATTTTATCACGTCATCAGTAGCCGCTGTGACTACTGAAAAAATAAACGTATAAATAAGTGAAACTAACCAGGTGTTAGATAATCACACTATGTGATGTCTAGGTCCCCGCAAGCCTCGTTAACGAGGCTGTGGACATCCTTGCTTACCACGTGATGGACACGCTGGAGCTGCTGAAAGGTCTTAAAGGCCATCCTCGTGATAGCGGCATGGTGGCCATAGCAAATATGTGGGATAAAGGCAAAACAGTGGCCAAGAGCAGGTCCCCGCAGTTGCCCGTGCCAGTGCAACGCCTCGGAGTGAGCGTGGGATCCAGTGCAGCTGGTTGCTCTCGCTGGTTCAAGGTGCGGTATCCGCAAGTAACGGACAGTATCTGACATTGTTCCTGCCGGTGAATAAAGTGCTTGCTGATGTGAAAGTTCCCATTCATATGAGTGTAGGTTTGGTTTGGTTTATGGGGTTTAACGTCCCAAAGCGACTTACGCTATGAGAGGCGCCGTAGTGGAGGGCTCTGGAAATTTCCGCCACCTGGGGTTCTTTAACGTGCATTAACATCGCACAGCACACAGGCGTCAGCCGCCGCGGCCGGGTTTCCATCCTGCATCCTTGGACATAGAAGTCGAGCGCCCTAACCACTGCACCACCATGCACGGCGGGGCCCATATGAGTATATAGAATGAGGACTGTCAGAGAATAAGAGTAAGAAACTTATTGACGAGTGAGGCTACAGTAATCTAAGTTGGAGCCGCTTCGGTTCCATGATGGCGGTAGTAACCCGTTCCACCTCGACTGACCAACCCCTTCCTGCTACTAGCATGTCAAGCGATTCACTGCAACACTCGGAGTTTTCGCAAGTCCGTACTGCTTACAGTCTCATGAGTAGAGTTCAGAATCCAGTGAAGTTCAACACGTCAAACCGAAGGTGAAGCGAAGGACAAAGTGAAGTGCAACACGACAATAAAATGGTTACGGGGAATCCAGCTGCTTCTTACAAGGAAGAAAAAATTCAAATTAGTTGGAGCAATAAAAAAAAAGAACGAAAAATAACATTGACGAGCTCGCACCGCTAGTTAAATGAAGTTCCTGCGTGTGTGAAATAAACGAAGTACACCGAGAGCGCGGAGCTTGATGAAAGACCAATGCACTCGGTTTCATTCTTGGGCTATCTCACAAAACAAAATACAGGGATCATAATGCACTACCGACACAGTGACATGGTATGTGGTAGGACGTGGTGTGATACTGTCCTCAAGAATAACGCGCCAGCAAGCGCCCCGACGTTTATTGACGTTTCCCGAACGGGATTGAGTTTTCCGTGAGGTGCGGAGGCCTATGAACTTAGAAGGAGAGAGGGTGAGCGATCATTTATTAAAGCATAGCTTGGAGCTCTGCTTGCTGCACTGCTGCACTAAGCCTTAATAAAAGGAAAGTGTGGTGTGTTGGATTTTATGGGCTTTGAGTGACTAAAACTTTCACGCTGAAAAAAAGAAATTAAACATGGCTTAGCTCAGCCATGCCTGGATATACGTAGCGAAAAGCAGTGACTACCTCGGGATCAAACGAAGTTAATTTCTCCAGAATTCTGCGCCGTTCGTCAACAGCTAAACGCTCCTTGGCTTCCATGTCGAGAGCGTCTACGTTCACCGACGTTCTATAATTCGTTTACAGGAAAGGAAAGGTGCAGCATCTGTCACTCGCGGAATGCGGGAAGCGCTGCCCGACGGCGTTGGAGCGCACTCGTTCCCGCTAGGTCCTCATAGCCGACGGCAGAAGGGTGACGTCACATCCAGTCTTTGGTACTTTCAAATTGCGCGCCAATCGCAGTATTTGTCACGCGCGGAATCCGGCACAACCGCAATTATGAGCAGCTCTTCACAACCCTCGGTGTGGTATAGCGGTAAAGCGCTAGACTGTGGTTCCAAGAGGTGGAGGTTCGATTCCCAGATGGCTGCTATCCTTTTTTTTCTTAATGAGGAGAGGAACATTTGGCCTTGGCTGTGACGTCACGGCACACGGCATATGACATACGCGAAGCTCGGCTCTGACCTTCGTAGTGAAGCTTTTCGCTTCAAACACCTGCGCCTCTCCTAGTGACGTCACTCGGCGAGCTCGTGCATGCGCAGCTGTGGTTTTTTTCTGACGACGATTCCACGCTCACCCTACACCCCCTAGACTAATGGTCTCTTCGATTTGCCTGCACCAGCTGCACTAGTTCAAGTAGTGCAGCACCGCCGTCCTCGTTATGCTAGTGCCGCGCGCGCCGTCTGCACTTCTCTCCTCGTTTTGTCAAGGTGCAGGGCTAGTTCTGCACGAGTTCTCGTTCACTCTGCACTCGCTCCAGAAGAGGTGCAGAAAAAAGTGCAGCATGGCGTATGCTCCGCTTGTCCAAGAGCAGACGACGCTGCGCATCGTTCTGCGTAGCTTTTGTAAAGTCCGTCTCCTTCAGAACCCGGACGGTTCGCTGCTAACGGATCCGCAAATGGTTGCGTATACAAGGTAGTTGGGCTGCATGCTGGTGATTGGCATTTTGTTGATGGAGGAGCGGTATTATATGTAGTTGTGGCCACATATGTAGTGGTACGTGGCTGCGATACGGCACCTTCGCGCGCGTTGTCCTATGTAGTAGTTTTTTTTTTTATCGCGTTGTGACCTCGGAAGACGGGTGGATGCGAACAGAAATCAGCTGCGATCGATCGAGTTTCTGTCGTGCCAAGTGTGTGTGCCACAAGACAGCTTGCGCAGCGACTATGCGACATCAAACTTGTCGCCCACGGAGCACATAGAATGTCTGAGAGCGCAATGAGGTACAAACATACGTGCGTCAGCTAGTGCTTTTGGACAGAAGTAAGTTCGTGGAAACCAATCAAGCTACTTGTTAGGCAGTCTTAATTATTTAAACTAGTACTCGTGGCAACTGCTTACAACGTTAATTCTCTCGTATCCAGGCGCATGAATGGCACCTTCGCAGACCGTCCGATATAAAGATCGTGCGCAGTCGCACGTATTTGGTCAATTGGTGTCACTGTTAGTCGTCGTCACTTTCCGATCGAGCGCTGTAGGCCTACGGCAGCTGGCTTCGAAACTGGGCGTGATCATGTTACAGCACGCGATGCATGATGCGCGCACGCGTCTGCTAGGTTGCAGAGTAGTACACTTGCGTACTCGTTTTGGCAGCTGCCGCTGCTGCCGCCGCACGCCAGTGTCGGAACTGGCACTGCACGCTCACGTGACCACCTGGCACTGCTGCAGCACTTTTCAGAACTAGTGCAGCCAGTGCAAGCAAAATCGAAGAGACCTTAAGAGAAGGCCAGCTCAAGGCCTCCTTTCCACTAGTCCTGCGTCACGACTGTGAGATCTGGGAATAGATCGGCGGTGCCGAGCGCAAGCATGCGCAAGCAAGGTGATCTGGAACGACTCGGCCTGAGTGTGCGTGTTTTCAGCCTGGGTTTGCTGTGTTCCTAATATGTGCTGCATAGGCGCTTGCGAGCAAGGTATCTACAATGCTTGGTGTTGTTGTGTGCTAAATTGTCGCTCTAACTATGCCAATGGATCCAAAACGCAAGTGCACAAGTTTTCGTCGGACTCGGATCAAAATGCTGCGTAGACAAAGGCTGTGCCGTGGAAAAACTTATTACCGATGAAGTGCACTGTGGTAAGAAGGCGTTCTTGTTTGCTTCCTAATACTCGTGCTGCTATTCACCACTATTTGGTTTAGCACAGTGTATTAAAGCATAGGCGTGCCAATATCGAGCACACAATTTGGACAGCACAGATACTAATAATAGAGTAGCATTCGCTCTGTTTTGAGTGCGGAATAAAATTGTTTTGCAACCTAAATTAGTTTCTTATGGAAACAATTTTATTTCGCTAGCGGCCACGTGATCGTATAGTTGCCGTAGTAAATGACAGATTTAAAGCCGAGTTAGCTGCTCGCTGCGCAAATATACTCATAGCAATTGCTGTTCCCAGCTTAAGCAGCTTTTTTGTATTTACGTTACAGCCTTGTGACTTCCGTGAAAGCGACCTCGTATTCACAACAAGCTACACCGAGTGTCGACAAGGTCACCGTTCTGAGTAATATCTCTGCCTACCATTCTTAGCTTTATCTATTCATCTAACAATAAATGTGCTCTCAGATGAATTTTGTGTCTGTCTAACTCTGAATGAAGGTGAAATTTTCCTCGCAACTTCATTTCTGCCATTGAAATAAATGCCAGATGGATGGTGTCAAACTTCTCATATACTTCAAAAGACTGGCAATATGAGATGACACAGGTAACACAAGTATAACCCTCTTCATCGCTAGCACTAAAAATGTCAAGAGGCAGCTGCAGAGCATCATTGAATATTAATAATAATAAAAAAACGCAATCGCGTAGGGTGAAGCTGACTTTCAGTATAATTTCACTACGATGACTTGACATAAGCTTGCACAGGCCTTGTAGTAGTCTAGGTGGTGTTGGCTCACCCCAGTGTTGACTAGCCTGTGAAGCTTTTCGCTTCAAAACACGGGATGAAAAGAAATAAAATGAAGAGAAAAGTAGTGACGATAGCGATGGCAACAAATATGACCGAACGGTCACTTACAAAGCAGAAGTTCTAGGGACGATCACGTAGACTGTATGCGTTCCAACGCAAACAGACGATTGTCACCCATTCTGCCTGCTTTTGAGGCAGGCCGCTAGAAGCGGGAACATTGCGCTATACATATCAGGCCATCTGTTTCCAAACAGCTGCCTAGTTGACCCGGCCGAGTATAAATGTTTGAAACTAGAGCTCAGCCAAGCAATGCATCCTGTGCCAGCACTGGCGTCCAGTGCATCCGCTCAGAGAGCGCAATTCTGGCGAACTGTTCCTGAAAATTAACTGTGCGCACACAGGGACGCGGACGACACACTTGGACGCACATTGGCGCTTGTATTTCGCCCGCGTTCTTTGCGTTCTTTCTTTTTTTTTTTTTTTTTTTTTTTTTTTTTAAGAAGCATGAAGAACCCTCTAGCACACACCTCTATCCTCGTAAGTATGTTTTCAGAGCAACTACAGCCAGCATTATCTTTTCCACGTCTGGCTGTCAGTGTTTTAGCACGCTTTTGTAGTCGGTGCCGTTGCAATTAGTGCATACGGGTTAGGCACCGTATTCTGGAGGAGCAAGTTCGTATAGTTCTGGTCGTGTATATCTGCCGCCCGCTAGGGGAACAACGCGGTCGTTGCTGAGATACGGGTAGCGCTGACAGCCCCAGTGATTTGCCAGAGCGCTTGTTTCACTGCCCGTTGGCGTTCCTTCCGTATCGCACACCCCCTTCTCCCGGATCCGCGGTCGTTTGTTACTGTCGTGCCGTTTCTTGGCGTTCACAAAGAACGCGTCAGGACCAGATGCCAGCGCCGCGTCTTGGCTCGACCACCTATTCGGCCGCGCTGTGCGCAGGCGCTCGGTTGCTCCGCGCTGACACGAAGGGCCACCTAGACTTCTTTCCGCTTTCCTCCCTCCCAATTAAAACAAAGAGAGAGAGAGAGAGAGAGAGAGAGAGAGAGAGAGAGAGAGAGAGAGAGAGAGAAAAGAAGGCGATGCGAGCTTTCGGCAGACCTGCCTTAGTACAGGGTTTGCGCGAAAAGGCAGCAGCAGCGGAAAACCTATTGCGCGCTAATTGAACGTGCGTGCGTGCCAATACTAATTAATTTTTCCACGGTACCCAACCTGACAAACGAGCAACTGTTTTCAGTAGTTATTTCTGTCTGAGTGATTTTAATGCACTATACAGGAAAGTCGACACCTGTGACAGCGCAAGCAGAAATTGAAGGATGTGGTGCATAGCTGCAACAGGAACTGTGTATAGTATGGGGTCAAAAGACAATCTCCGATGTAGGGCCGCATTCGCAGCTGCATCCGGTGGGACAGAGAGCGCCAAAGACAGAAAGTGATTTGGGATAACAATCACCATACGATCGGGCCTTACAATTTTCCAAATGCTCGGTGTCGCCTCACTGGAGTAATGCTCTAATTTCGCTAGCTGTCCGGAAGGAGAAAGAAACTACTGAATAAAGCAATGTCCAGGTTGGTGCGAGATAGTTAACGTCCCATGTGCTGCACATGGGCTACGACGGACGGTTTAGCGGAGGGCGCCGGATTAATTTCGACCGTACGAAGTTCTTTAACGTGCGTTGATATCTGGCACAATCCACGCATGTATTTGTGCTTCGTCTCTCTCAGAACGTGAGATTCTAGTTTATGATTCATGGTCCAGCAGCCGAGCGCCAGAGCCAATGAAGAAAATGGTGGGGAAGGTAGTCTTGATAGGATACAAGAGCTTCCATGAGAACTTCTGTTCTCACACGCGTGCTTAAATATGCTCACAACACTATTAATTTGTCCCCACTCATTACTGTCCCTAGCACAGGCTTCCTTTCGAGGTGCAACTCCTGGAAATATAATATAATATAATATAATATAATATAATATAATATAATATAATATAATATAATATAATATAATATAATATAATATAATATAATATAATATAATATAATATAACATAACATAATATATAATGGACCCGAATATTAAGATTGTGCATTTTTAGATATATAAAAGACTTCATCGGCTTTGAAATACCAATGTTGGATGGGATTAGAAAACAGATAAATCGTACTAACTATATAGCAAAGCCTGTTTCGCATGCGAGCGAAAATGCTGGAGATTTCTCCCGCGGCGACGCGAGGACCTGTTTTCAGATGTCGCGGCGGCTCTAGCTGCGAGAGCGACGCAGTTCCAACACATTGGACATATTTCAGTCAGTCGCTGCCACTCATTGCTGAGCCCCCTCATTCGCTTGCACGTGAACCAGACGTAGAGTAATTAACTATGTTATAATAACTTTTAGTTTATGCAAACTAAAAGTAATTCTCAATAACTCTCAACTCGCTGATTGGATTGCCGATTTCCTCTCACACCGCTCCCAGTCTGTTCGCTTCAATTCCGTCGATTCTTCTTTAGCCGATGTTACCTCAGGTGTTCCCCAAGGCTCTGTCCTTGGCCCTTTGCTATTTTTGCTCTATATTAATGATTTACCTGACAGTATAACCTCCAAGATCCGTCTATACGCCGATGATTGCGTACTGTACCACACTATCAACTCTGTTAATGATCACCTCCTTCTGAATGAGTCTTTTGGTATGTTCCGTGACTGGTGCAATACGTGGCAGATGAACATCAATTTCAGCAAAACAGTTGTCATGTCTTTCACCAACCGCCTATCACCTTCTATTTACGACTATGCATCACTGCAAAGGGTTCATGAATATTAATATCTTGGCGTCGTTTTTTCTCACAATATGCAATGGTCAAAACACACCGATTACATCACAGCTAAAGCTCTTAAAAAGGTAGGTTACTTACGACGCACAGTACGGGATGCTCCTAAAGAAGCAAAATTGCTCATGTACAAAACTCTAATTCGCCCTATTCTTGAATACGCTTCTAATGTCTGGAATCCATACAAGCAATGTGAAATCGATCAAATAGAATCTGTGCAACATAAAGCTGTAAGATTTATTTTTCGCCGCTACGACTTTCATTTTTCACCCTCATCTGCGATGTCTTCCCTAAACATAAGCCCGCTTGCATCCCGCCGAAAAACTGAGTCCTTAAAACTTCTTCACTCCATAGTTCATTCTGCTAATTGCCTTTCAGAGGGTAAGCATATCTCGTTTTCAAAACCATCTGCAGCCAGGAGCCATCACGATCTTAATATCCAACCTTTTTTTGCCCGCACTAACGTTTTCAAATACAGTTTTTTTCCGCGCACTGTGGAGTGTTGGAATTCTTTGGATGGCAACATTCGTGCACTATCAATCTCTGATTTTGCGTCGGCAATTGAGTCGTAGCATTGTATGTTGTTTTTCCAGCGTTTATATTTGTAATGCTTGTATGTACTTTTGTATGCGTGGAATTGTTCCACATTTTTGTACCCACTCCTGCTATAGCCCCTTGAGGGGCTGCAGTATTTTCAAATAAATAAATAAAAATAAATAATTTCCTTTTTATTCAGTACACTTAGGCACTTGAATTCAATTGGATACTTGTAGTTGGCCATTAGTAATAGCCACATAAATATTTAATATTTAAAACGCGACTTCTCTCGGTGCTATGGCTTAACAAATTTCGTCCATCGCATGCTTTGAAGAGTGCGCTGCGAAGCGACGTCGATCACTAGACGTCACTCCGTGACATACCTACCATGTGACGAGCCCTGTACCGGCCACAGGACTGACTCGCTGCAGCTTATATTGTAGAGGCAACGTTACATATACACCATGCATTGACGAAGAGTGAGTGAGTGAGTGAGTGAGTGAGTGAGTGAGTGAGTGAGTGAGTGAGTGAGTGAGTGAGTGAGTGAGTGAGTGAGTGAGTGAGTGAGTGAAAGTTGCTGCCGAATGCACTAGCTTTATCAAAAAGGTGCGCTGCGACGAAAAGCTATTGCGCTATGGCACTCGGGGCAATCTCATACTTCAAATTGTAAGAAGTTATTTTATTAACGGCCGGCAAAAAATTTTTCATTTGAACCTTGCGCCTGCCTGCGCCATGCAACAAATTAATTATTCCAAATTCGTTAACCAGTTTACTATATAGTATAATTCACTTGCCTTTATTATATCTGTCAATACTGCTAGCACAGCACCGCAGAGGCCACCTTGATATCACAAGAAATCAATTTTTAAAGATCTTCATTCCCTTAACTAAACTACCCTGTAATAAAACTCAATATAATGCAATAATATGGACTTTTCATTCTTTACAGAAAAAAACAAACAAACAAGAACTGTATGATTATTCTCGAGCCTATAGCTCCGCTCCTGGGTCATAGGCCATACAATCCCTTATCTTGTTTCAAAAGAATTTCTGCATTGCATGCAAGGAATACTTCGCGAAACATATCACGCAACATAGCCCGTGGTTCGAAATTTTCTAGCATATGGTGACAAGCGCACGCCGAAGTGGTTTTTCAGATCTAGATACATTGAAAAACGAAGAGCAAGGGATTAAATTTATGGCGCCAACAATCATCTACCCATACAGTGAAGGTGAACAGCTGCGCAGGTAGTATGTTGATAAGCCTTGCTAGGTTTCTCCACGCACCACAGGAAAAGGCGTCGAATGCTGCTTTATCAAGCAGAGCCCGACTGAAGGCATTTTGGTCTATAATACACTGTTTGGTCTATAAAACACTGTTTGGTCTAGAAAACACTGTTAGAAAACACACACATGTTCTCTGAGAGTGCTCGCATTCTACACTGAACAAGTTTCGCTTTTTTGGAAAGTCTCTGTCATGCTCATGCCTGCTGTTTCTTAAAATCAAAATGTTTCCTTAAATCATTTGTCCCTTTGTTTTAGTGGAGTATGAGCTAAGTAAGTTTGAACTAGTCTTAATATTCCTTGTTTCCTTTTTCTTATTGTTTTTGATAAATTTAGACTTGAATTCTGATTTCGAGTCATTAGTCTCTGATTACTGATGACTCGAAACCATGTACTGTGATCTGTAACTTCTTTCTTTAGGGCTCACATCAACATTCGATTCTGTTAACATATTGGGCGCAACATAAAAAAAAAAATAGCTTTGGCTTACTACGGTTAAGCCTAATGGCGTAGTGAAAGCTACGGCCCGCTGACTACGTTAAGGTTCAGCTTATAAGAGAGTTATCTGTCTTCTTCTTCTTCTTCTACTACTACTACTTCTTCCTCTTATTTTCCTTCTTCCTCTTCATCTTCTTTTTCTTCTTCTTTCCTTCCTCTTCTTCTTCTTCTACGGATGGCATACGGCACACGGTGTTCCGGTGCTCTGCCGATGGCTTGAAAACCTATAGCGCAGTGTAGCTTTCGCTACAAAACAGACAAATACACCAGAAAACCCTTTACTTTTCCTGTGAACTCAGCGGAAGCTACAAGATGGAGACTGGCTTTCAAAGAGTGGCTCCAGTCAAAGACTATTTTTGCCTCCATTGATGGAACCACATCGGTAATAGGAATTAGGCGTCGGAGGTTGGAGACTTGTGCCCTTATATTATGTGTCTGTACGAACTTATAAAACAGATTCACAAAGCAAATTGAAATTTATTTACTGTTTGGAAGAATGAAGGCAGCACACATAGCAAGGTGAATTTCACGGAGGGCGGGACATCTACCTAATTAATTGGCTCACGCAGTAATGAGATAACATTGAATGAAACACGTGCAGTTGTCAATGTGCACCATGCGCAGTCCTCCACACATTGTCTGTAGAGCTCGCCAAAAGCGTAGAGACAAGTATGCTTGCTTTGTTTACGAGTAAGATAGGAATTAATGCAGTATTCTTCGCTTCGGACACGGAGGGGGGGGGGGGGGGGGGCGTTAAGGCGAGGCGAATGTCGTCTACATTTTTTTAGCCATGTCCGCGTCAGATTTAGCGCTTCCAAAATGCTTTTGATACAAGCTAGCTAGATCTACCTCGCTTGTGAAGATATCCTTTCGCGTTTGTTATTTTCTTGTGGACAACGGTTCCCTTTTCATGACTCCAGAAGCTACGTAGAGCGCGGATGCCAGTGGCAAATGGCGAAATGTACAAGGGTACGCCAGTCCAGCACTCTTACGCGCAGCACTGTACACGCTGGCTGTGTGCCCAGGCGTGCAAGCTGATAATTAGACTGACTTATTGAAACAACTTTGCGTCCGTGTGTTTATTGCGTAAATAGCGTGTATGTGTTGGAGAAAATCAGTGCTACATAAAAAGAATTTTGGCCAATAGAGGGCCAATATAGGCGTAGCTGATCTTCAGATGAGACATTATTCAAAACCTGTATTTACATTTAATTGAATAACTGCTCTATGTGGGAAGAAAAGTGCGGTATTAATTCCGTATTCATCAGTCCAAATGCCTTGACTTTGTGCCGTACCTGTTCCACTCCTCTGCAGTATGTGCATTAATGCTCTCCACTCTCGCTCCCCTTCAAAAAGTAGCTTATCGTTGTAGAGCCGCGTGTCCACTTTTTTTGACGGCAATGAGGCAGAGCTAAAAGCATGGGACTTAATAATAACAAGGGAACACAAATGGCGCCTAAACAGATGCACTTAGTTTGACTACTTCGCTGGTCACTTGTTCCGCACCTCGTAAAGCTGCACGCGTAGAGAAATGGGAATGGAGGCGACGGGAATGGGGACGTTGTATTCGTCACCTGGCCCGAACAGCACAAACACGCCCCGCTCACCCCGATCAAAGCGGCTGGTTCCGAAAACTTTGGGGAGCGGGCGTTTGTTTCCCCGGTCCCTTTGTTCCCACTTCCGGAACAGCGCACCTGCGATCCTTTTCCCCAAAAGCAGGGCGCACCCGAGCGCCCGAGCCGGCAACACGACCCCCGGCAAGCTTGTAGATTTCGTCGCGCGCCACGAATGTCACGGGCGCAATGGGCTTTATTGAATGAAGCCGCCAGAGGAGCACAATTGCCGCCGCGTGCACACAAGCGCGTGTGCCACAGGCTAGTGTTGTCGCGCATCGCTCCGCAGGGCGGCTCGCGGTCCTCTAATTGCTGCCTCGCGCCCTCTTTCTCCTCCTCCGCCCAGCCCGACCGAGAGTTCAGAGCCTGCACGAGGGCACACGCTGCCCTAACTTGCTCCCGCTTGCAGTGGGCCTCTGTGCTAACGGGAGGTACATAGGTAAGGTCCTGGGGTTGATTGTTGTTATAACTGTTATTTTCTTTACACGCCTCCTGCCTGGATTAAAAACATCTCTGCGCGCGGTGCAGGTTGCTCGCTGCTAAATTTTGGACCAGTTTTCATTGGCGTGTGCCAGTTCGATTAAGATTTTGGATCAGATTTCGCGTGCGGTTTCTTATAGTCCCACAAGATGTACTGTGAACTGTTCCTATAACATTCCGACAAAGAAAATGCGACCTAGTATCCTTATTCTCATTGCCAAGAATGCGGCGTGCTCAAGAAATAAAAATAATCCTGTCAAAAGGACTGTCGGCGTTGGCTGAAGCTGCATTGTTTTCTTTATTACATGTTCTCGACTTTCGTTCTTTTAATCGCCGCCAGTAACTGTCACAACCAGGAGGGATCCAAGATTAGCGTGAAGGTACTACGGTTTTGTGTTTCCTTTGTTGGTCGATTTATATATAGTAGCATGATCAATACTGAACCCCCCCTTCTCATTTAATATGAAATTTACAGGATGAGGCGCGTCCAGCTGCCGGCTGCCGACCGAAAATCAGAACGATGCGAGCTTGTTCTTCTCTATCGCCGGCTTCAATAAAACTTCTATGGCGCTTGTAGTAAAAACGCGGATACATCCTGAGAAGAAAGGAGTGGGCTTGCGTCTTTGAAAATCCCTCCCCAAAGTACTGTTTTCTCTGTTTTTGTTTATATAGGTACGCTAAGTACTGTAATTCAATACTGATAATCGCAGGGCTCACGAGACCGAATCCTCCGAGAAAAGGAACTCGCATGAGGGCAGGAGTCACGTAATACATGGTTGTCTTCTTTGTTGCTTTTTTTTTCTCTCTTTTCCTCGTGTTTTTTGCTACTTTTTCTATGCGCGGGACGGCTGCTCGTAGGCCTGCCTTGATATGACATCGCTACTCATTCAGAGCATGGACAGACCTTAAACTAAAAGCACTTGCTGCTGGGCTAGTTGGTTTTGGTTCATATTTAAAATAGTTTAAGGCGCAAAAAACAGACAGACACAAAGGTAAGTGACAGGACGAAGCGCCAACTCCCAACTGATTTTATTGCATGCAAGAAAACGTACTTAAATAGTTTTGTAGTCACATGCGTAGGTGTCACCTAAGGCTCAGGAACAACCTGATAAGGCGCGCTCCAGGAATATCTTTTCACAGTTATATAAAACAATTGATGTGTCGCTTACGCACATGTCGCCTTTCTTTTTGATATAAAACGCTTCTATCAATTCCCTGGCATTCTTATCTTTGCTTTTGTCCAGAATGCGCACATCATGTCTTGCGGCCACTCCTACATAGGTCAAACAGGCAGGTGCCTGAATGAGCGGACGAGGGAACACGAGAGAAACGTGCAACAGAACAAGGAAGGCACCCATATAACTAAGCACATTAATGAATGCCCGTCCCACAATTGTGAGCCATGCTTCACCGATGTGCGCATTCTGGACAAAAGCAAAGATAAGAATGCCAAGGAATTGATAGAAGCGTTTTATATCAAAAAGAAAGGCGACATGTGCGTAAGCGACACATCAATTGTTTTATATAACTGTGAAAAGATATTCCTGGAGCGCGCCTTATCAGGTTGTTCCTGAGCCTTAGGTGACACCTACGCATGTGACTACAAAACTATTTAAGTACGTTTTCTTGCATGCAATAAAATCAGTTGGGAGTTGGCGCTTTGTCCTGTCACTTACCTTTGTGTCTGTCTGTTTTTTGCGCCTTAAACTATTTTAAATATGAGACCTTAAACTGTTGCATTCACGGTTTCCTTGCTCACTCCGCAGAATGCGCCCACGTGTTTTGTACCTCGTAGGCGCGACAGAACCACCACGCAAGCATGTCATTGAAAGGTACCAGGTCCCAGGAATAAGCTACATTTTGCTTGTACCAACCGGATGACAATGGTTCGTGCAAGAAAGTTCAATGCAGAGAGTTACGTCCCCGGCAACGGGAAGCCATAGCTTTATAGGAATGTACAACTACTGAAACTTTTTGAACACGAAATATGAAATACTCCTGTTCCTTTCGTTCAACGAATCAAACCATGCATATTCTAAAACATTCCGAAAGCATCGAATATAATCTGAGTACACGAACAGCTTTTGAAAGTTCGAGTCGGCCGCCAGATTTAGCCAACCTCGCCTTTATGCGCACGGGAGTACATTGTCAAAGAAGGCTCCTTGGTTCAAGATTATTAAAGGTGGGCCTATAATGCACGCGCGATACGAATGAGCGAAATCTGATAGTGCAATCGTAAAAAAAAAAAAAAAAAAAAAAAAAAAAGAAAAAAAGTAAATATGGGGTAGCGTACTCGTCTCGCAGTACGAAAGACCTGTATTTCGTTTCCACTGCACTCACATTACATTAGTGCATAAAAATTTCGCCTCTATTCGAATATTTTTTGCCTATTCGATCAGGAATTTACAGGGCCCCGTTGGCAAAGCCAATTTCATGTGGTTTGGAGTGACGGAAGATAGCATAATAGGAAGGTGTGAATTCAGCCGCTAATGCATCCCTGTATTTAATAACTCCACAGGTGATCATACGATGAATTGCGAGAAATCTGCGTTCGCAGTATCGGTTTGAGTACATTTCATTTTTATTTCGCCGACTCCGGTCACGCATGTGGGAGTGCGCGCTTTTCTGTCTTTACTCGCGGCGGGAGCGTCTCTCGCACATTTTTTTTTTTAGTCTCTCCTGCACTTGCCGATCGGCATTCCCGTGACCGCTCGCTTTCTTCATGAGTCAGCAAATTTCCAAGAGCAGACTGAGCGCTCAGCGACAAAATTTATATTGGAGCACATTTGTGATTCTGAGCTGCTGCCCCCTCGGTTGCTGCAACAAGGATAGCAAATGCGAGACGGGCTTGGCTGTCAGGGCAGCTTATCTCTGCGGTCCTGCTGTACATCTCAGCTAGCTCTGGACATCATGAAAACAGCCAACGTTCCTCACGCAGCTCATGCTGTGATACGGTATCTTGTCTCTCTACTGTGCTACTCTCAATTGACGTTGCGTCTTTACAGTGTAGCGCATCTTTCCCGGCAGCAATTGTTAAGACATAGGTCTCTACAAAGCGCACTCATAGAGCGCTCAAAGCAGCACCTTCCTCCCCTCTCACCCCCCTCCCTCCGCCCCCCGACCTCATACCCTGCCTTCAATCTCCCGGGTGGAAAGACAAGTGACGGCGCACAAGGCGGCCGATTATGGCCGACGACGACATGTTCTTCCCGCCGCGCTAACTTATTCTGCGGCGGGCATCGACGAGAGCGACGGCGTCGTTCGCAAGTGGGAATTATTATTCCGCGGGGAAATGGGCTCGACTTGATCGAGCGGTTTAATCTCGGCGGGCTGCCATCTCCTTGCCGACGGCCCGTGAGCGAGCGCGGGCCCACCGTCCCGCGAGGGGGATTTTTCAACGCCGACCGCACAAGGGACCCTTGCTGACACTCCGCTCTGTTTCGCCAATTTCCTCCTCTTTTCGTACGCCATGTCGGGAAGTGTACTACGCGTGTTATGGCTCCCGTCTGCAGTACGCTAAAACGTCGTAGAGAGGCCCCGCCCGCTTTCGGTGCCCCTTTGACGGCTGTCTCGTTTCGTTGCTTCCCTTCCGCTGCCGAACGCGGGTTCACGGAAGCGCCCTAACAGTTGATGAGCCCCGCAATATTCGCCTGAACAATATGACTTTGTTCGGAGAACAAGTTCGACAAATGAACGACGACGGCATAGAAGGTTACAAAGAAGTTATCCGCTTTATTACATGGGATCGCGGCGACATATACGGAAGCTGAGGCTCTAAGGCACTGACTGCACTCTTCAGACGCAACGGGCCGAAACAGCTTCAACATGGCGGGGCTCGATGTATGCTGCGAATAAATGAGTGTTTAAATGTGGCTGACAGGCTTCCCTCTTGCTGGAGGCACGAATAAGCTGGAAGCTGGAAAATCAGCTGAAATAGAGGATGCAGAATGAATCTGCTAAAGTCGCTGTATAGTATACGACCTGTGGACAGTTCTCGAGTCCTATAGTCGATGCCACTTTTTTTGTAGGGGCGTGCAGCTGTACATTTGCGATCGTTATGCCTAGAAAGTGCAACTGGCCTAACTGGTAGAGAGAAGGCTATGTCGTGCGTAAAATGCTTCGAAAGAGGGAAACAAGTTGCGAATTAATAGCAGTCGCCCCCTTGCTATAAGGCATTGCAGGAGCTTTCCTAGAGGCCAAGAATATTCAGTCCAGTCTGCCGGGTGCTAACTAACTAACTAACTAACTAACTAACTAACTAACTAACTAACTAACTAACTAACTAACTAACTAACTAACTAACTAACTAACTAACTAACTAACTAACTAACTAACTAACTAACTAACTAACTAACTAACTAACTAACTAACTAACTAACTAACTAACTAACTAACTAACTAACTAACTAACTAACTAACTAACTAACTAACTAACTAACTAAACAACTAACTAAACAACTAACTAACTAAATAAACAACTAACTAACTAACTAACTAACTAATTAACTAACTAACTAATTAAACAACTAACTAACTAATAGTGTGACCAATTAATAATTAACTATCCAACTAACTAAACAAATAAATATATGTCTACCAGCCCCTCAAGTGACTAGCCAACTTTCGAAATTTGAAAAGATGTTATTTGACCAATAACCGCTAACGTAATAATGCTGGAGAAGGAACAGAAATGCTAAAATGGGAGCAATGGGGGCAGAGACGAGAAATGCTCAAGAAGAATTAAAAAAAATTGCCAGAGCTAAGTTCAGCGGCTTAGCGGATCAATCAGCGTGAGCTGATAGGAATTTGCCCTCGAAAGGTGTCAAGCGGTTGAAGGGCTCCGGATACAGACTGGGAGCGCAGACGGCTGGTCTTTGCTCGCTATCACTTCTTTTAGGTCCAGCGACGACATAGGGGAGCCCAAATTGTCGTTAGAACCCGTGGCGCGGCACGGCTGCGTAGTGGATGCGGCCACGCGTTCAAATTTCGGCTTGCGCATCCGAGTGGTCTTGCTATGGGATTGACTTGCGCAAGAATGCAAGTTGAAGACGGAGACGCACAACTTGAGAAAGTGTCTGCTTAACACATACGATGTCAGGCTTGCGGTCCTTGCGTAAATTTCGTATATTTTAAGTAGATTAAAAAAAAAAAAAAAAAAAGCTGCGATGGCTTATTTGCAATAATGCAGCGGCCAGGAAAGGTGACCTGCGTGATTGGGCGTGAGTTCGTACGCTATTTTTCTGTTATGTGTCTTATTTATTATGCGCCACACTGTTGCGACGACGGAGAGGCTCGCTGGTGCGCGATCTTTAGTTCTCCGCAAGCGTGAATATACGAGCATATTTGTGCAAACAAATAAATACATAATAAAACCCGCCCTTTCCGTTGCACCGTTTTAAAGGTTCCATTCAGTGATTGTTTCGAACTCCAGTTGCAACTAGCCTTGAGGCAAGAAAAGGAAGTTGGTGCATTTAAACCATCGCGTATGCGTAAAAAAGATTTTGTACCGGCGAATGTTTAGGGGACTTCATTGCTTCAATGCCTCCCTGGGTTCCCCAGGAGAGCTGCCTTAAATCAAGAGATGCAGCTCTCGCTTAAAAAAAAAGTCAAGCGGGGTATTTCAGAGCAAGCAAGGGTGCTCCTCGGGGTATTCGCATCGTACACGCAAGGATACGCGGCAGTGCCCCTGTACATACAACACCGTGCCACGTAGGCGTCGGTAATTTTGCGAAGGGAACAAGATAAAGGAATCAACGGCTAAATTAGTTGTTCGTGCCAGCCTCTTTCGTGCTTCATCACGTTGCAACTGGGAGTTAAGTAACGAAAGGAATTAAGTTTTCGGTGACCTCTGTTTATTTTTTGCTGCCGAATGTGCCAGCCGGCGAAAGCAAGGCCAGCCAAAATAGCGGAGCCGCGAAATCGTTCCTCCGAGAGAAGCTTGTGCAAACAAAGCCGGTGTCGAAAGGCCGGAAGCGCCTCGGGCTCGTTCGCCGCGGCGTATTTCACACTCGCGCGCCACCGGAACATAAACAGTAGAACAGCTCTGCAGCTGCAGGACTCCGCAGGCGGGGGTCGGGCCGAAAGAGGGGCGAAAAAAGAAGTTATTAAAAAAAAAGAAAACGCACGCCTAATGTATGAATAAAACGAGGAAACTGAGTGTCCCAAAAGGAATACGGGACCTCCTTGTTTTCTTCCCGTCTCTGGGAGCATGGTTTTACCACGCCGGCGGCGTCTTGCCTAAATTCTTGCGTTTTTTTACAAGACACCACATGGCCGGGCTGCGTAACTGAGCATTCGTCCAAGCGCCAGCGGTACATACAGGTCATACCGATGTACTATACTTGCCCTTCCTCCACTTCCACCCCTTTGCACTAGCGTGCCGGCGCACTTGCGAACGTTATACTACGTGTGTGAGCTCGAACGTCTGAAAGGGTGGAGGTGGTGAAAGGCGGGAGGGGCGAGTTGGATCAACACGTGATGCCGCGGGCGAAAGGAAAACAATCTGCGAAGATTTCTGTTCCTTTTTCGTTTTTCTGTTTTTGCTTTGCGCAACGCTGCCTATCTCAGCGCTCCTCGCCCCATGGGCGAGAAAATCGTGCGTTTCCGTCCGGGGGTACGTGCCCGCTTTGCCTCTGAATTTTTTTTTTTTTTGTGTGGGACTCGTGGGGAGTGAGTGGCTGGAGTCCGCTGTGGTAACAGCGTCGCAGCACCTGTGGTGTATCTCGGTGCGTATATGGCAAGTGACGGGTACCTGGTCTATGCTGTTATCGATCACGTGAAATTTCGTGGAAACGGTTGGTGGCGTTCCTTTATAATTTCGAAGTAGTTGAGAAAACTGGTCTAGCGCACCATCTTTTATACGTGTGCAGAGAGGGCAGCTGGATCGGTTGTATCGCCTAGGGAAACTTCAATTCCGCTGACGACAGTGTTATTTAAGTGCCTCGGAAAAAGTACTCACACTAACGCTATAATGCTAGAAATCTATAGAAGTTGTCTTTGTGAACATTCGTGTCAAATTTAAAAGCATTGCGGGGAGTCTGCTATTTGCAAATAATATTTAAATACCAGCCCGCATATAAAACCCCGCTTTAAACGAACCGTATGAACGTGCTTGCGTGCCTTAACGGTAACTAGAATGCAAGGGTCCTGGCAGACTGATTCGGATATCGCCCGCCGATATGAAAGGCGAGGCCCCAGTTGGCAGCTCTTGCCAGACGTAATGTCAGGCAACCCTACTTCCAGTTAGTGCTCGGCCATGTCAGCTACCAGCTACCGCCTGCCAGCGACATGCTCGGCATTTTTCGTTCACAACGCCAACACCGGAGGACAGCCGTCTGGTCCGGAACGGAGCCTTTAAAGCTATTGCGTTTAAAGTGATTTTCCCTGCGTGCTCCTTCCCCGATGACGTCATCGGTGCTTGCTAGACTCGGCCTCTCCTTCGACGCTCCCAAGGAACGCGGGCGGGAAGGGGTGTGGTAAGATGCCACCGCCACTACTTTTCTTCATTTTTAACGCGATAGATTTAAAGGCCCCTTTCACCAAAAATCCGACGTCGGCAGCCGTCCTTCGGAGTTGGCGTTGTGGGCGAAAAGTCACGATCATGGCGCTGCAGACGGTAGGTATATCTGGCAGCTGACATGGCCAAGAACTGACTGGATATAGGATTGCCTGACGTTACGCTTGGCAGGCGCTGCCAACTCGAGCCTCTCCTTACATGTGGGAGGGTGATGTCAGAATCATCCTGCCAGAACCTTGTTCACGGTACCCCTGGGCCACGCAGGGACGTTAATTCAAACGGTTTAGTTAAAGCGGGGCTCTATATGTGGGCTGGTAGCCTATGCTATCGCGTCGTAACCTTAAAGACGGAGTGTCCCCCATGATTTTTTCTCTCGCGCCGGCCTGCGCCGAGTTCAATGGGGAGAAGTGGCGCATCGTTTTCGGTCGACAATATGTTCGGTGCTGATAAAGCCAGCTTACATTTTTTTTTTTTTTTTTTTTGCGTAGGGAACTGGTGGGATGCATATTGGCCACGCGGGTTTTCTAGTTTTAGTAGATAGACTTTATGGGCCCTTTAAGTCTCCCGGTCAGCGGAGGACCTGACGAGTGAGAAGAAATTGTGAATTTTTCGAAGGATTGACGTGGAGCGGCAGAATTGACAAGAATGTGAATTGTGCTGAGAAGAAATTTTCGAGTGGATAAGGTGGGAATCAAACCTTGCACTCCTCGTTCCCGAGCCGGACACTCGCAGCTCTATATCCATGACGTGCGATATTTGACATGAAGTAGTAGCTTACAACAGGATATTCTAATTAGTATTCCCGCTATAAGGAGGTGTTAATGAAGGGAGTAGTGTTTAAGCGACTAACAAAGGGCATGCCGCAAGAGGAGCACTCACTCACTCACTCACTCACTCACTCACTCACTCACTCACTCACTCACTCACTCACTCACTCACTCACTCACTCACTCACTCACTCACTCACTCACTCACTCACTCACTCACTCACTCACTCACTCACTCACTCACTCACTCACTCACTCACTCACTCACTCACTCACTCACACACTCACTCACTCACTGCATTGTAGAGACAATATTTTCTTGTTATTTTTCTGGTTCATTCGGCTCTGCACCAGTGGCAGCAGCTGCACCCGGCGTCAGGTCTGATAGCTGGCGACCAATCTTATCCTCAGGCGCAGGTAATCAAAACCGAGCATTGACAAGAAGGAGAGCTATGAACGAGAAAAGAATTAGCACAAAATGCACCTTCATAGTTTCCTTTTTTGTTGTGTTATTAACGGTTCCCCTGAAGCGGATTTTTCCTTCATTTTTCGCCTATTGTGAGCATTTCCAGGGCTTCAATGTAAAACTGAATGTGCACACTTCTGTCGCGTTAATCCGCCGCTGTAAATCAGTGCGGTCACTGGATATGGCCTTTGGCTTCTGAACTCGAGGTCGTGGGAAGGAATCTCAGTAGTGGCATCAATACAGGCAGAATGCTAAAAAGGCATGTGTGCTGTCCGATAGCAGTGCATGTTAAAAATCCCTAGTCGACCGAGTTTGATTGTGGAAAACGAAGGATAAAGTTAATGGAGAGAATGCTAGTAATCTCGTATTTGCTGATGAGTTCCTTGCTATGTAAATCAATGAAAGAATTGCTGTCAAGGCAGAAAGCGGGGCTAGTTGGTGTTTCAGAGTTATTTAAAAGACTAGCGCATAGGACAGAGACGAAGAAATAGAAGATTAATATTTCTCGTCCGTGTCTCATCCGGTTTGTTTCTATTTCTTCTTTCTTGTCCTGTACACTAGTCCTTTTTAATTATTCAGGGATAATTGCAGCGCATAGTTAGAGGCATCTGGACGTGCAAAGCAGAAATGTCGAGTACAAAAATTAACATGAAGAAAAGCAAAACAATGTTCAACAGACTGCGAAGAGAAAACTTGGCGATAAGCAGCGAAGTCTTGGAAGTGGCAACGGAGTACGCCTGTCTGGAGCAAGCAGGTGCCGCAGATCAGGATTAGAGAGTTAAATGACTGGGAGAATAAGAATTAGGCAGCATGCATTTGGCAGGTACTCTCACATCCCGAATAGCAGCTCACTAGTGTCAAGAGGAAATAGCCGCACCTTTCACTCCTCTATGAAACAGAAACTTGGAGGATAACCAATAGGCCAGAAATTAGGGCAACGCAGCCAGCTATGAGTAGAGAAATCATAGGTGTAGTTAAAGAGACAGGAAGATAGATATCCGTTAATCATATCCTACAATGTGTTAATTAATAGGTCTGAGTTAATCATATCCTAGCGCAGATCACGTAAAATAAATGCACATGGGCAGGGGCGTGTAACGGAAGGGGGAGGGGGTGAAGATAACCGGCATCACCATAGGGTTCAGTTGAGGACAACACAGACGACTATGGAACGAAAAATGGTAGGGGTAACGTCAGTCAGATAGGAGGCATCAAGAGTGGATCGGAGAAATAACTCAAGTTACTGACATTCTCGTGGAAATCTAGAAGAAATGGGCATGGGCAGGACATGTAGCGCGAAGAGAAAATAACCGATGATCGCTTAGGGTATCAAATTGGATTTTAAGGGAAGGAAAGCGTAGCAGGGGGCGGCAGAAAGTTAGGTGGGCGGATGATGTCAAGAAGTCCGCGAGGGTCAAGTGGATGCAGCTAGCACAGTACCGGGTTAATTACAGGAATATGAGAGAGGCCTTCACCTTGCAGATGGTATAGTCGGGCTGATGATAATGATGATGATGACGACCATAGAGTTACGAAGGGAATTCCAATGAAATTCCAAGGGAATTCCAAGTTGTCGGGAAAATGGTGGCCACAGCCGGCAGAGAACGACGGGTGTGGCATTCGTCCCATTGTGGACTTGGTTAGGCTACACCCTAGTTACCACCTCCACATGGTGACGACGAGGATGAAACCCCATAACCACTTCAACCGTGTGTCGAATAAGTGACTGCTCTAGAGCTACAGAGTCAGCGGCAGTCAACCGCAGAATGAAGAGACTGAGTCGTGACACGCCGAATCCTCGAGACAAGCGCTTGCAGAATCCAGGCGCAGGCATCCTCAGTTTCTTAAGGGCGATTTACCCCCCCCCCCCCCCCCCCCCCCCAACTTCTTCCCGGGAGTGGCGCTCGTCTTGAAGAGCCTGCATCACTGCGAAATTGCTCGCGTAACCGTTCGCGCTCCAGCGAGCCGCAACCCCGCGCACCGCAGCACCGTACACTCATGTGCAGTGTTTTACTGGCTCTGCGCACACACACGCTCGCGATGGCGAAACGCGCGCACATAGGCTGCTATTAGCCGTAATGCTCGCGACTAAACGCCACGCGCCTCCTGGACGCGGGCGGCACTGGCGCAGTGGTGCGAAATCTGCCCGGCGCCGCAGCAGCAAACGCTTCAATTATACGACAGGGAGCCGCAATTGCGCGGCATCACCGCGTTGTATATATGGACCCGGACACCCCTTCTTTCCTTTGGAGGCGCGCAACGCTCCACTGTGATGGCGCGCTATGCTGCGCCTTCTTCCGACGGCTTTGGATACGACAAAGAGTGGGGTCCGCGTGGGATGTAATAAGCAGCGATCGAAGGTAAGGCCGCAGAAGCAAGAGAAACGAGCTGGATGTGGTCGGGGAGAAGAGGGGACAAGAGAGAGGATGGCTGCCTTCTCCTCTGCTCCAAAACTGCGCACACTTGCGAGGCTGGGCGAGCAAAAGACTCGATGAGCGCTTTTATTTTGTTCTGCCTTCTATACATCCAGTAATGAACACGCGTACTGCTTCTGAGTGAAATCCGTCGGGCTGCGGCTCGGCGGGCGCATACCTTAGACCAGAGTAATGGAAGCCGAAAATGGGCGGCGAAGAAACCCGCTAAATATAGTAGCGGACGCACCAAAAAGGGGAAGAGAAATAAAACTCTTCGACGAGAATTATGGCTCCCGCTCGGAGGGGTGCGGACGCCTTGATGCGTAACCTTTCGGTGGGGTCTAGAGGAGTAGTTTGCAAGCATTTGCCGGAAGTTTTGTCAGCTCCGGCCAACTTTGGCGGCCGCGATTCAGACATAACGGAGGAAAGCTAAAAAAATGGAAAACATCGAAAGGCCATTCTTTTATGACGTGACTGAAGTTGCCTAGGTATCCGACACTACTTCCGCCTGCTTAACGTATTGATTGCGCCGGTTGCAGCTACCGTATACACTTTGTGTTGAGTTCCAGGCTGAAACTCGTCATAAGCTCTGAAAGCGCACTGACCGTTCGTGAATAGAGGTTAAGGAATAGTAATGATACTGGTTCCAATGCGTGGCCGTCGTGGAAGTGTGAAGTAGCTGGTTATAGCAAACACTTACAAATTTTCGCAGTTAAATCGTACGAAGTTTCGTGGATACAGACATTGCATAAAATTACATATTTTTACATGCCTTTCTTTCCTTTTTTTTTATTCTTACTAAAGCCCTAACTTCCATTAACAGGACATGACGTCAAGGTACCAGGTCTAGGTAATGAGGGCGACTTGCACGCTGCCGCGGCAGCGTGTAGCTATTCCAAAGGCAAGATCTGCACTCTAATCTCGCTATAGGGCCTCTACATGAAACGGGCGGTTTAGAATGAATCATCATAACCCTTGTAAGTAAGGCGGCGTTTTGACAACCTTTTGAAACACCCGAGACTTGGAAGAGCAGTGCTCTTCGGGTTCGTTATAGTACGCATGGGCAAGTTGACAGCATTGAAAGCGCGGAGAACGTCACCGTGGCGTTCGCGTGCTCAGTATTAACATGCGAATCCTTGCCGTGCGATCGCTGTTCAAATCCTGTGCATCATTTCACTCGTTCCAGCCGATGAAGTAGCTCTTTGCAGCGAAATTTCAAGCGCAAGAAGCGACTTACAAGGCTTCCTCGGCGAAAAGAAAACGCTGATCTCTTTAATCCGGAAGGGACCTTTAGAGGGAACTGGGAGGAGGAGGAAACAGTAACACCGCACGCCGACACTATAGAGCCTGCCCGGCATTTATCGGGCCCGGCTTAATCGGCGTCGAGATTCCGGTCACGGAGGCGATCCGCAACGGCTACATTCTTGTCACGTCGGCGTCATTGGAAAGCTTGCTTCGGTTCCGCGCCATTCGCGGGGACGTTGCGCGCGGCGTCGCGTGCTATACGCGAGCATTAACGCCCGCCACGATGTGCGCTGACGCATGAACGTTGACACTGGCACAACTGATGATGCGCGGGAATTGAGACAAAAGGCAAAGTTTTGCTTGGCTTGTATCTGGGTTCAGGCGCTTTCCGGCTACGTCGTCACGGCTCTTTTGTTAGATGGGGAAGGATGTATTCGAGAGAAGACGCCTTTCATTGGTCGTTGAGGTCGCTTTTAAATTCTACGTTACGACGGAGCAAGCTCGTCGGCTATAGTCGTCTCAACATTGCCTGCGGAATTTCTGTCTCTTCGCATCCGCGTCGCAGAAGGGCAGTTATACGTGTTGTCTGGTACGTAGCTTTGGTCACGAGGAAAAAAGAACATAAGATGCATGACTAAGAAGACGCAGCCGCTGAATAGGGCTTCACAAAATCTTATTTCATGTCGTGCGGAGCGAGGGAAGAAATGAAGAGAAAGAAAACACTGCTGAACAGGAAACCTTAGTTACAGAATGCTCTTGCGCAGCTCGTGTGATGGAGATTCGGTTTTAATGGTGTGCTGATGGAGTTTTCTTGCTGAAGCAGAAGGATTCGAATATTTTGCGGCAGCTCTGTTACGATGGCGCCTTATGATTCGTGACTGCTTCTCTAGGAACTTGGAACAAGCGCCCAATCATGAGAAACCCAGGAACTCTCTTCACGAGATCTGAGGCAAAACGTTCGTTTTGCGCCTGGTAAAGAAAGCTTTGGTTGCATGGCGTCTAGTTCATCACAACGAAATCGCATTTTTGTACAAAGAAAACGTATTGGGGACGAAAATTGAATTTCAATCATTTCATCGCTCTTTTTTTAAATTATCAATTCATTAGTTCCTTCCCACAAGTCGGAGAAGATTAAATTAACATTGATAACTACTTATGGGTTTTGTTTTGATTTTTTTCTGAGACAATATGTTCATTACTTTCCAGCGTAAAATGCTTCGAGCGCAGCCAACTCTGCTTGGCAGTACGTTTGTCTTTTCCGACCCTGTCGCCTCAGCGCTGTTCACATGGTGGTTAAGCAAATACGGGTGTAGTAATCTAAGAACTCTCGTGGCTGATGCGGCTCCACACTACCGGCACCATGAATTCCCGTCCAAGGGCCACTTGTGCGTATATGAATAAACAAACTTTCGTCTTCAAACTTTCTTCGTCTTCAAAAGCCCCGCGTGGGCTCGTGACTAGAAATCCTGCTTACGTTGAAAAAAAAAAAAAAAAAAAAAAAAAAAAAAAAAAAAAAAAAACGTGGCTGCTGTTGAATTCGGTAATCCCTCTTCCTGCAGTTATGCGTAAACTTCAGCTACTTCTTGCCGCTCTCGCAGAAACGAACGGTCAAGAGGTTCCCGGTGCGTTGGGCATAACGGATTAAGCCACGTCGCCAGAAGGGGGCCGCTAGCTGGACGCAGCGAAACCGCGTGGCTCGAGCTCGCTACGTCGTAGGCAAATTCTCAAGCTGCGCGTGAGGTTGATAAAGGGGAAAACTAGCGTGGCAGTACGGGACAGAGCAAGACAAGATATTTACGGAACGCTGGACCGCAAAGTAGATCCTTGACCGCGTACAAACGCGCATGAATGAGCTCGGGAAAGAATTCATGTCTACCAGTTATCATAAGGAGAGGCAGTATGCTCTTGGTTATGCGCAGCGGCATAGATACTCACATTAGTGTCTTGTAGTATAACGGTATTTTCTGCTTATTTTGGCCCCGGATGTCTCTTGAGAACAATGGTCAGGTAAAAAAGAAGCGAATAAAAAGAGCTTCTCGTAGACGTTTTCGAACCCTTACTGCCCATGTCCTCCTTTCACCGAGGCGGCATGCGTTCTCTATTCATCAGCCCGCGAGATTCTATAATATTTAATTTGTTTATGTCCCTTCCTTAAACCAGTTCTCTCAATATTTCCTTTTCAGCGCATGATGTTATCTTCGCGGTTTATTCTAGACGCGATGCAGGTTTAGCGTCGGGTATGTTTCTGATGCTTGTTCGGCTTCGCTCGATCGCACGCACACACACATTAACGCAGCTGTATCAAGCACTAACTACTAGGGTGTCAAGTTACGGGCACTTTTACTGCGTAAGTTGTATGAGGGCGATGAGGCTTCGTGTATCTATGCGTGGCCGTCGGGTGAAGACTCCTGCGCGCGCTGCGAGTCGAGTGCACCCTTCCCCGACAAGAGGCGATAAGGGAAACAAATATGGAGACAAACCCCGCCCCAAAGGACATAGCGTGATAGCGGCCCGTAGTCTTCATGTATTACACGCATACTTATTGGCATGCAGTGGTGAAATACCACGTTACGTGAAAGATCACACGACATTCACATAAACTTCCGCTTGTTTCCAAGCCGTACAAGCGAACCTTACATGTCCTGGTTGGTAGCGTGTACAGCTCTCAGGCAACGAGTCGTGGTTTTGAACCATGATCCGAAGCCTAACATTCTTTGCATTTCGTTTTAAACTATATAGATTTCTTTATAGAGTTAAACAATTCCAACATACGGCTGTTCTTAATTTGTATAACATTTCACTTTGTATCCCTTTCCTTCCACGAGAGAAGTCACGTTTCACGCGAGCGTTGTTGGATCAACAGTATCTCTTGCTGGGCTAGTTGGTGTGACATTGCGTAAACCAAAGGAAATACAGCGCTAAGTTTTAGACGAACCACACAGAAAGACGGACGGGCAGGCGCTAACTCCAACTAAGTTTATTGAAAGATTCATGTGCACATATATAACCCGAAGACAGTGAACGCTTGCGCATATCCCTAAAGTTAGAAGGAAAAAAACCATTCAGAAAAAACACCCTAAGGTTTTTACCTTAGGGTGTTTTTTCTGAATGGTTTTTTTCCTGCTTACTTTAGGGACATGCGCAAGCGTTCACTGTCTTCGGGTTATATATGTGCACATGAATCTTTCAATAAACTTAGTTGGAGTTAGCGCCTGCCCGTCCGTCTTTCTGTGTGGTTCGTCTAAAACTTAGCGCTGTATTTCCTTTGGTTTACGTTGTTGGGTGTTTGACATTCTGCAGTGAGGTCATGTGGCTGTGACGTCCTGACATTGTCGGCCAATCAGAATTTTAGTCTGGTTTCCCTCTTAACGGGAGCCTTCAAGCTATAACATCATAATCTGCATCGCCGGACACTGATATCCTTTCGAGTGGCGTTGCAGCTGGAGTGGAGCCACCAAGCGAATGCCGACTGCGGAGAGAGGGAAAGCGGCGCCGAAAGTAAGCACGCGTTATCGGCTGATCGTATAGGAGGCACTTCGAGTAAGGAGAAACGGGGAATTACTCAAAATCTGTCACAACATGGAAATGTGTGACTAAGTGGCGCAGCCTTCAGGTTTAGAGGGGTGTCAAAGGGAATAGCGTGAAATGTAAAAAACTCAAAATCCCATTCTGTTTATACAGCTCGTCAAATATACCATCTGGCCTTCTTTAACTTGTTCTCCGGGGCTCGTCTGATGCTGACTTTTCAAATGCCAAACATTTAAACCGACAGATATCTCGCGGCCCTCTGCAACGTCCCCCGTTCACGCGGCGCCTGAGCACAGGTCTACGAAAACGCGACGCGAAAGTTATACGCAGTGTGGTGGAAGAAAAGGTGTGCTATCGGTTTTTTGTCTTGTTCATTCGTCTTTCTTCTCATTTATAGCCATTCTGTCTCCGAACTCACGTTTAGCGCGTCAGTGATACCTGTGCAAGTTGTCCATGCGCGTTTACAATATCCTCCTTCAACGGTCACAAACTTTCCGTAGAAAAGCGTCTCCTACTTTTTCACGAGAGCAGCTGCTTATTTAATGCCCTAATTTCCTTTTCTCTCTCTTGAAGCGCAATGTTGCCCAAGTGGCACGCACGAAAGCCGTGAGTTTTAGACATATAGCAGCCTCTGGGTTGGCTATATCAATGTTCCAAAACGGCGAAGTGAGGTCAAAATCACTGCTATTAGCCTTATATGTTTTTGCAGCTTATAAAAACAGAGCGGGTATGGTTCTTTGGCTACACACACCCCCTGTAAGGATGAGGAATAACTCGAGGTGTGAACTTTGAAGCAACACCGCATTTGGTGTCCAGTGCCGATATTCACAGCCCTCTTCTTCTAAGGGCGCGCCTGATACGGGTGCTTGGAGTAATCTCCTAAGGCCGTGATTGTATAGTGGTTAATACTCTTTCGAGCAAGCTTCCACTGACTGCTTAAGCACAAGCTCTTGCCTGAAATTTAAGCTCTAAGATCGTCTTAAAGAATAACAAGTCGACGCTAATAGAGCTGAGTATAGTGCTTAGTTGCTTAAGCAAACAGCAGGTATACTTCAGCGATGAGCTCCCTAGATAACAGAAATTAATAAAATGAGGAACTTTGTGTGTGTGTGTGTGTGTGTGTGTGTGTGTGTGTGTGTGTGTGTGTGTGTGTGTGTGTGTGTGTGTGTGTGTGTGTGTGTGTGTGTGTGTGTGTGTGTGTGTGTGTGTGTGTGTGCGTGCGTGCGTGCGTGCGTGCGTGCGTGCGTGTGAAATAGGATACGCCAAAGAAAGTGAAACACCCTGAAAATAAAGACAAAACAAAGGTGGCATTTAAAGGCAACATTAACGAAATGCTCATCACCTTGCGCACACCGGCAAAGTTTTGTTACTGCCTCATATGTGACAGCGCAAAGAATTCCGAGGGTCAGAAACTCAGGGCTGATTATCAATCGATTTGCGATCGACTGAGCCAGAAAAAGACTTGTAGCTCATATTTTCAGTGCACAGCCAGCTGTACGCGTCACAGGATAAGCAGCCTTTGTGATGTACGACCATAGGTTTCTATCTGTATACAATGCTCCATGGGCATCTTCGTCATGAGCTAAATTTTGAAGTGTTTGAACGAACCATTGCTCAGTTGAGTCTCAATACGGTTTAATAAGCATCTAATTTTTGGTGTTCAAAAATAGCGCTCGCTGCATTCTCGAATGCCATCTGATGAAAAGATTGTACATCCTCAGAAACTCCTAGGTATACGCCTCTTATAAGCAACTCTATATGAACTCCAAGAGTTCATATACAGCAGGAGTGCCGCTGGTACGAGAACCTAGTTAATTGGAAGGATGAGTGGTAGGTACTTGGCCCTGTAGTGGGTGTAGTCAGTCTGGAGATGATGATGACGATGACGAAAGTAACGATGACGAAAATTATGATATTACCTGTTGTACATCTCGAACATTTAGATTTATTAATCTACCAATTTCGCTTGAGTATCGCTTTGCTTCATTATTTTTATCGACGTCCATTTTGATTTCGCCTAAAAAATAGTACATAAAATTTACTTTACCTTCCTCTTCACCTGGTTATTTCGTTCTGTATACTAAAATCTTTTGTACTGGAACATCATGTAGGGATGTTTTCAAGAAGCAGTGTTGGCAAACTTTATTTGCAGGGACTGAAAAACGGGGACGAGAAAATAGCATTCACATGTGTCAAGTCATATTGTATATCACAAATTGGCTCACCGGAGCCGCACAATCCTTTTGTCTTCTGTATACAATGTCACGGAGACGTTAGAGCGCTTTGCGACCTATCTATATCATATCGCATATGTAAAGCAGTCTATATATATTGTGATGACCTAAGAATATATAGTGCTACACTGGGAAATTGCAGTGAACAGACTGGAGTGGCGGCACATCAAGGGTGGTATTTTGTTAGGTTCTTTTCTCGTTCTTTTACTTTCTTTCGTCAGCGACAAATGGTCAGCCTCGCCTTCAATGCTAGTCGGCGATTTGCATTCCTTGCCAACCGCCCAGCCCTTAGCGTCAAAGGCGGAAATCACCGATCGTAGAAGGGCAAAATACATATCGTGAGGTTCCAGGGCAGAAATAATGTGAAAATTATCTTAATTTAGTTTGATTCCACTCAAGCACCAAGCCAGTCGGCTGGTCCGGGTGATCCCCGGGATGGGGCTGAGCTTCATCCATTGGATGTATGAATGGACGTGGACTGATGTACAGAACACAATCATAAATTTGTAGACATGTTTCGGTTTAATCGAGTACCAGAGTGATAGTTTCGTAACTATTTGGTGCCATAGGCACGATAAATCCATGGGCTAATCCTCCATTCATGGGCTTATAGGGTGCTTTCTACACAAGTTCATATTTAACTCCAATTGATCCTTTAAAATGTAATAATGAAAATCACACTTATTGATCCTTTAAAATGTAATAATGAAAACCACACTTTATAAAGACGATTAAATTGGCGAATTGATTAAAAAAGCTCTGTAACGCTGAAATACGTTCCACGCTTCATGAGCCCCGAAAGAAATTCTGCTTCCGCAAACTTTCATTCTCATTTTGATTCTACACAGACTTTATGAGACACAAAATGAGAACCTATTTCGACAAAAGTTTACGCCAAAGACTGAAATGTCTACATTGCAGCCTAATTCTCTGATAACAGGCGAATAATACTTAAGCGAAGTAATTCGAGAAAACGGAATATCTATTTTTATAAACTTTCACTGCGTAGCATAGACGTTTAAAGCCCGATCCTCAACACAGGGGAAGAAAGAAGTCATTTAAGGTCTAGAGGGTAGTTGGAGCTGTCCCCTCTTAGAAAAAGTTGCGCAAAGTACTGAGGGAGTCATCATTCTCGTCGGGCTGCTCAACGCAGACCGGCAGCGGTGACGGAGCTGCTTTAGTGCTATTGACTTCTACTCAATCATACTTGCTCTCGAGAGCGGAATAGCATTTCGTCCGTTACTATTAATATATCGTTAATTTATTTCTCTTCTTGCTGCTGTTAATGCTGGTTATCGTCGTTTTGCAACCAGAGTATGCCTGAGTGCGCAATGTTCAGAGAGCTGCTTGCGCGGCTTCCGAAGGCTCATTGCACGTCGCTCACTTTTTTTTTTACACCGCTCCTGGCAGTTTGTGTTCTTTCCTTCCCTTCCTCAGCATCTCTTGGATCATCGGGATGCCGATGAGCTATTTTCATGATGTACGCGCTTGCAGATTTTATTATTATTATTATTTTTTTACTCTTAGCAGCCAGGATATTCGTAACAGCCAGTAGGTGGTGAGGACCACAGAAAAGGAAAGGGGGAAGGGAAGTGCGAGTTGGGACTTGGATCAGCGATCACTCAGCCCAGCACCACACGGTTGGTTTGTCGCGTACACGACTCGGCAATGGCTTGCTTGCGTAATGGAGCTTATCGTGCTGCAGATGGAGTAACTTTCGACTCACCAAGTGCTGTTCTCCTGTATGTCTTTTTTTTTTTGTCAACTCTTTCTCCTACAATCGCATGCCCTCTGTTTTTGTTTTTTTTTTTTATCTCTTTCGCTGCGCTTACAACAGCAGAAATGTGTGTGTGTGTGGGGGGGGGGGGGGGGGGGGGGGGGGGGGGGGGAGGGGGGGCATAATAGTAGAGCGCGAGCGCAGTTAAGAGCAAAAACACTTTCCTTTTTACTAGAAACGTTTCACATCTTGTTCTGTTTATCGACGCACAGGGGCCGCCTGAAAATACAGTAGTACAAGCGTGAAAAAGTATTCGTTCGTACTTACAACACGAGGAAGGAAGACGGAAAACAGTAAATGTCGGACATGCTGCGAGTCTTGTCGTATCATTCTCGCCGTTTCACAAGCATTCCCAAAAGCGAAAAGTTCACCTGCACAACAGAGCAATTTAAGGCAACGCCACTGCTTTCTTGTATAGCGCATGGGCCACACGAGGAGGGCATATGTCGGCGCTTCAAAAGCGTGGCCGATGCACCGCTAGCTGGCATATGCCTTCTGCCTCCTTCTCACTCCTTCTATTCTACCCCACTCGTGCTACTCTTTGCATAATCACCTGCTACTCTACTAACTGAACGTCGAAAAATAGATCACAGACAGGCTGACAAGGCTATCAAAGATCGCCGGTCATATTGATGGGCGAATTCTTATTTCCGCGTCTCGTATACTGAACTTCACTACGATTCAAGCCTCGTTTACATAACCAATTAATGGCAGGTCAAGGTGCAAGATCAATTTTAAGTCATATTTTTGACGTAGTGCCCGCGAAAGTTAGCCTCGTAAAGCCTATAATAAGCTCCATGCGCGGAATACACGTAGAAGCGGCCGATAATAGCAGTAAACATGTCTATGCTGAGAGGCCGTCACACCTTATGTTATACTTTCATCTTACTTGGAGGCCTATGGGCAGCTTTTGCAGTCAATGCAAATTACAAAAGATGTCGAATCCTGTGTGCGCCAGACTCCGAATTAGTGCCCCAAAGCCGCGGTGGGCACTCGAAACTACAAAGAGCGGCGCCGAAGCAAAAGAATGGCAAATATGATGAATTTTTCATCGCTCTAAATTTGTTTAGCCGGCAAAGAGCGAATATGCAAATATTTTGGCCAATATCTCATAACACTGTCAAACACCGTGTCAAAAGAAAGATGCTTAAGTTTCCTTTGACGTACTCTAATTAGCTCGCTGTGGAGAGGAATTCGCGCGGCGCCGTGATCAAAATTTGTGCTTTGCGCCAGACTGTCTGTTTCAATCATAAGCATATGCCTATGCGAAGCCGGGAATGACATCTGTCAGGCCACCGCTGCCTTAGTGGGCCGACTGAAAGATGGTACCTCGTGTATGTTCGTGGCCGCATTTTTGCATAGAAGAAACTTCTTAAACACATGTATGAATAGTTAATCTCGTCATTTCTTTGTGCTAAACAGAGCCATTTCCGTACTTATTAATGAGGGAAAGAACAGATACAAAAGGTCGTTTCTTCATTCGCTTTTCATCATTTTTCTTAATAGCGCCGTGAAAATTTGCAAATCATAGGTCTGACCAGCACCGGGAATGAAACGTGTAATTTGAAGTATGTACAAGTCACGGAGGGAAAAATCAGAGGCCAGTGATCTGGCAGATCAAGGTTTGCATGCGCTAGTAAGCCGTTCACCACACTAACCGCTGCTTGGCTATCTTCCAGTTTACTGCAAACACCTTTTGTTGTCTATTGCAAACACCCTCTTTTTTTCACTGCGACTTCCGCCCCCTCAGGTACTCAGGTAAATGCACAAGAAGAGAAAAGAAACGAGCTGCACGAGGAAATGAGGGAACACCCAATGGCAAATATACGCCTCACCTCCAGCCCCGCCTACTTTATTATTACGAAGTGACAGACCTTAATTCTAAAACAAAAATGAATGAATGAATGAATGAATGAATGAATGAATGAATGAATGAATGAATGAATGAATGAATGAATGAATCTGGAGGCTAAAAAGCATTTTAGCTGCAAACAAAAACACGGCGCCTTGACAGTGGTCTGACCGTTTGTACAACTCTGACGTAACCAGGCAACGCGGAATGCACTGTCTGCTCTTCATCAAGATCTTATGCAGTTGATAGCATTTTATCCTCAATCTTTCCAAATATATCGTTGAAATCTTAATATATCCCCGTTAGCAAACGTATCAGGCAACAACCTTCTGCTCAAACTGCATTTGCTCCCTGGTTTACAACAACACTAATGCTATTATTATCTGTACCTTATTCATGACAACTTGAAGGACAAGAATCCCGCCTAGCGGCTTCACACGAACTCCACATGCCGTTGAAAACTAGGCCAAGGTTATCGAGCTTTAACTCTATCAAGGTTATCAAGGTTATCTCAATCAAGAAACTGAAATTTAGTCTACTGACTACAATGTATTATTGAGGTATGCGTCGACAACCTTTGCCTGACTATTTATTCCCGTAATTTCTGATTTCATACACTCAGCCAACGACTGAATTAAAACTAAAATATTCCTCGTGCTTTGCACATTCTGATACGTGGCAATCCAGCTGATATGCCGGACGTCCCAGCCAAATAGAACAGAGGTGCTAAAAAGATGGAGCGTCCTAATGCGATGAGACTCACTGAGGGATTGTTGAGACTAGTGTGGCCAAGTCTGCAGCAACTTTCTTTTTTTGTAGCTTTTGTCCAAACTTTAGTAATTAGTAAGATCATTCGCTACGTTTTCAAATATTGGTTTTTGGAACGTGCTACCAATTCAAAAGTTGTAAATTATCATGAAAAAAAAAAAAGTGACTGAACTGATTACACCAAGGTGAAGTTTATTTAAAGTTTTCTAGCCTTTTTTTTTTTTTTTTTTTAGCGGCCCTGAAGAGCAATTAGCGCGCCGAAAAAATCTTCCTCGTGACAACAGTGCAACTTGAGTGTCCCAGGACGCTCAAAACCCGCATTTCTTTTGAGCGCTCTCCCGGATATAAGGCCGCGTGTGCGTTATGGGCGAGAGATAAGGGCTAGCAACTTATCACGAGATAGCTTTATCCGAAAGCCAGTAAATAACGCCGAGTATTGCTAACTTGACGTAAACACTGCTTTCGGTCAGCTGTTTTCCAAGACAACCAACAACTTCAGCATTGCTCGAGCCAATAATTGAAAAGATAGCTAATTAATGTTGACTATTTAGGAATAACCTCTGCGGAACGGAAAGTACCGAAGATTGGGCGACGTGACCTTCGACAGTCCTCACTTGGTTTCGCTCAGATATGACACCCCGTCTGTTTTGAAACTACCTTAGTTACGTTGAACACCCGATAAGTAGAGCAAAATATTGAACCCACTCCTCTCTGGAGCGACTTTGAGAAGCCACGCTTTGCTGCGCTAGTGAGCGATGGCGCGGCACGCTCTGCACTGAGCTCAAGAGGTTCTCGGCGCCTTCCGCTCAAAAAGTGCCGCCGACGCCTGCGGTGCAAAAACAAGGAGCAACATCTTGCCGGGACAGGCAATGCGACAACATCTCGCACGAGGCCCAGGCGGTCAGCCAGAGATTACGCGGGCAGAGATTGGCTGCGAGCTGGCAACGCTGATCCCCTCGGGGACCCCTTTGGGGGTGAGCTAATCAGCCGAGATAAAGCGACGAAACGTGTTGGCCTGCTGCTGCATGGCGGCGCAGCACCCGCGCTGGTGGCGGCGCAGTTAGCGCACGAAACAAGGGAGGGCTGGTACGAACGTAATTATGCTCCTAATCCCCGAAACGCACTCTCGCCCACAATGTTTTTTTTTTTTTTTTTTGTCCTCCACCCTCCGGCGGTATGCCCTCGTCGCCACGATGAAAGAAAATATGAAGGGGAAAGGGCGTCCGGGCGTTGTCTACGTCTGAAAAATTCGAGTGGAGCGAAGTCACGGGGATTAAATACCACCCGCCCACAGTGGTGGAATAAAAATATGAGGTGATATGGTGAGTATAAAGACGATACGCGAAAAATACAACGAATCAAGAAAGGCTTGGCCAGTGAAGAATTGCTTCATGAGTCCTCCCTGCAGAGGAGAAGAAGAGGAAACGTCAATGTAGGGCTAAAATGTAGCGTCGGTGGCAAATAAAATTAGATCGACGTTCTTAGTTTACTTTGTGCGCGCATCTTTAAATGCCCCATTTAGCTGAATTTAGCGCGCATGTCGTATGGACGCGTGCACAGCCTCAGATAATGCTTTCGTATGCGCTTGCGTGCCAGCGGGCGAAATTCCACATGAGATGCACCTCGAAATAGCTTCTTTAGAATATCAAGAATGTACTCTTCTCTTCCTTTTAGCAGGATTTATCTCAACTTCAAGGTTTGAAACTCTTGGGGTTAGTTTTGGTCTTTTCCTGGCCATATATAGCAACATGAAAGACTGTGGGGGGCGATTTACACCTATCACCTTCCTTTAATTCTGGTGCTCACATTTTACTTGTAAGCGCCCTGTATGGTGGTACAGTCATTGAAAGTAGTTTTGAACACCAAAAATTAGGTGCTTTTTAAACCGCATTGAGATTCAACATAGTTATGGCTTGTTCAAACACTTCAAAATTTAGCTCATGACGAAGATGCCCATGGAGCATTGTATACAGATAGAAACCTATGGTCGCACATCCCAAAGGCTGCTTATTCTGTGACGCGTACAGCTGGCTGTGCACTGAAAACATGCGCTACAAGTCTTTTTCCGTCTCAGTCGATCGCAAATCCATTGATAATAAGCCCTGAGTTTCTAACGCTTGGAAGTCTTTGCGCTGTCAGATATGAGGCAGTAACAAAACTTTGCCTTCTGGGCGCAAGGTGATGAGCATTTCGTTATTATGCCTTTAAATGCCACCTTTGTTTTGTCTTTCTCTTCAGGGTGTTTCACTTTCTTTGTCGTCTCCTCACACAGGCACACAAACACAAAAAGTTCCTCATTTTATTAATTTTTGTTATCTAGGGAGCTCATCGCTGAAGAACCTGCTGTTTGCTTAAGCAACTAAGCACTATACTCAGCTCTATTAGCGTCGACTTGTTATTCTTTAAGACGATCTTAGAGCTTAAATTTCAGACAAGACATTGTGCTTAAGCAGTCAGTGGAAGCTTGCTCGAAAGAGTATTAACAACTATACAATCACAGCCTTAGGAGATTACTCCAAGCACCCGTATCAGGCGCGCCCTTAGAAGAAGAGGGCTGTGAATATCGGCACTGGACACCAAATGCGGTGTTGCTTCAAAGTTCACACCTCGAGTTATTCCTCATCCTTACAGGGGGTGTGTGTAGCCAAAGAACCATACCCGCTCTGTTTTTATAAGCTGCAAAAACATATAAGGCTAATAGCAGTGATTTTGACCTCACTTCGCCGTTTTGGAACATTGATATAGCCAACCCAGAGGCTGCTATATGTCTAAAACTCACGGCTTTCGTGCGTGCCACTTGGGCAACATTGCGCTTCAAGAGAGAGAAAAGGAAATTAGGGCATTAAATAAGCAGCTGCTCTCGTGAAAGAGTAGGAGACGCTTTTCTACGGAAAGTTTGTGACCGTTGAAGGAGGAGATTGTAAACGCGCATGGACAACTTGCACAGGTATCACTGACGCGCTAAACGTGAGTTCGGAGTTCGGCTATAAATAAGAAGAAAGGAACGATTGAACAAGACAAAAAACCGAAAGCACACCTTTTCTTCCACTGCACTGCGTATAACTTTCGCGTCGCGTTTTCGTAGACCTGTGCTCAGGCGCCGCGTGAACGGGGGACGTTGCACTGGGCCGAGAGATACTGCTGCGCACCTCGACCCGCGTGGTAGCTCTCCGCACCGTTTTTCTGTCACCATTTCTCTTCTCTCGCGTTGTAAGAAGCAGGCTACCATTGCCCTTATCCACGCATCCTGTTTCACTCGCTCCTGAAACACTTTCATTTCGTTGAGTCGGACCTCGTCGGCGCCGTCACGTCGTTCTCCTTCTTTCGGTTTTCTTCTCCTTGGTGCCCTTCATTTACCGAGGCCGCCTCGAGGGGCAGCCCGGCTTAGCCTGCAGAAGGTGCTCAAAGGAAGGCTATAGCAGGCCTCCCGCGGGGGAATATGGCGCCCTATGGCGACCTGGTCTCTCAGTACACTCAACCGAGGAGTATTTGTCCACGGCAGGGAAGCCAGCTGCTAGCTGTTTCAGAGCGCACGCCACAGCGCCGCTCCCGCAACACCGCGACTCAGTGAATCGGATCAGGCGCAAGGAGGATGGAGAGCAGGGATTTCTGTCCAGTTTCTCTATGGCGCGCGCTTGCAACTTTGTTGCTTTCATTTCCGTCATCGAAAAAAAAAAAAAAAAAGGCTCTGTTAGCCGAATGAGCAGGGAAGAAAGAATACAAGGCGACAGATCAAGAAGAAAAGAATGCGACAAATTGGAACCGTGTAGTAACGTTCCGAAGTCCAGCGTGCAATCTAGACTTGTGCGAGGTTTCATTTAGTGATGTCGCCTTCAATGTACGCTTACCTTCGGCGCCAGACACTAATAGGCGAAAGTGAGAAAGGTGCGCTGCTGCACTATTATGCAGCACAAACTCGGCGACATGGGCTCTTCGATTAACTTTTACCCGGTTGAATTGCACGTGGCTTGTTCGCCTTATCCTCATAAGCAAGCGATATTACATCTCCCTGCCTTTCTTTCTGTCCGGTCACAGCGATACATTTTTTGCGCAGCGCTGGGCATAAGTTTTGCCTACATAATCGGAAACTCCGAGAATTGTCGTGAATAGCATGTGTCATGAAGATAGGCATATCGTTCGGCATTTACAATAGAGAACAAACATATATAATATTTCGTTTTTTTTTTTTGCTTACATTCAAAATATCATTGCAGTAAAATACATGTTCGCTGTTTATGAGCATACGATGAAGGAACCATGTCCAATTCGTCAGCCAGAAGCTAATGAGTATTCATTACTATACGTAATAGTCGTACTCGTTCACACATACTATACAGCATGCGTATGCTATGTTAGCATGAGCTTTGACTTTGAAAAAAAAAAGTAGCTAATTAGTGTTTACTCTATAATTAAGTTTGGTGAATGAAAACAAATACTGCAGATTAAGCATAAGTGATCTCAGCAGCTCTGAATTGTTTCCACTAAGCTGGGGCCCATTGTTCTTTTTTTCTTTTAAAGCCTTGGTTTATATTTAGCTGGGACACCCGGTATATAAACCTAAACGAGATGACGCGTGGTAGATAAGCAAAACTTTACTGGGACAATTGGGCCGGGATCCGGCCTTTGTCAAGGAATGCAGGGGACCAATGGCAGAGCATGCGCTTCGCTTTCGAGAGGTGCCTGGTTCGATCCCCGGTGCAGGCGGTTACCCACCGGTTTTTAATGGGTGCGAGATTTCCCCCGGCTTGGCGGTCGGCTGTTCTGGGGTTAAATGCCTGGAAAAGGGGCCTTGTGTTAGGACATCCGCCTAGCCAGTCACAGCGTCGAGGGGTCTTTTATCTACGGTGTTTTCAAGGAGACAATTTTTTCTTCCAATTTTTTTTCTAGTTTAACTAATCTTCTGTCTGCCAGCATAGCTTTGTTTCCTTTAAAATGAACGACTGGCTCGTAAAACTGTACTTAGTCGTAACCCAAGCTGCAGTTGAAGCGCCGGAGTTTTATTTTTTTTCTGTCCTCGTTTCAGACTTTTGCATCACGGTGCTCGCTTATTCCGAACAGTCGGGTTTCCCGGTCCGAAAAATAGGTCGTCAAAGTGGAGATACCTTGTTGGCGGTATACGAGCACATTTAAAATTTTAGGAACCGGCGTGCAAATAGCAAATAATGTGAAGGGCTTAACAGGTTGAGATAAATCAAAGGCAAGGGTTAAGTTTGCTCGTTAGATCCGATCTGAGAATAGCACCTCACTCATTTCACGCCTGGTACCAATCAAGCGTGGCAAGGGAAAGCAGGGCCGAAAGCACGCGTTCAGTACCCGCGCCGCCCCATCTCCGAAGGGCATAGCGTTCGCGTCAGAACTACAAACGCAAGCAGGGTTGTCTCGAAGCTTTTCAATGGTCTACTTCCGAGCAAACGAAGCGAAATTTGACAGCATAATTTTACAGCAGAGAAATTTTACTGCATAGAAATAAAGGCAAGGAACGAGCGCACTGCCCTAAGCACAGCAGTGGGTCGCCAAGATTTGTTCCGTACAGCTCTCCCCTCCAGCACCCCAAAGAAGTCTTCTCACAAATGTACATACAAGGTCATTACTTGCTCGAATGAACTGAGTGATGGCCACATGTAAATAGTACTGGGGTTCAGATTTCTGAATTGAAGCCTAAACAGACGACTGTTGAAAGGAAAACCACCGCGAACTTGCAGTGATTTCGCGAAGTCTTGCTTACCAGTTTCAAGTCAGTATTCAGCCCTAGACATGCTCGCACTTTCCCGACTTTTCCGACGTGCAGGGACTGTCAGCAATCCAGGTTGTGACATTTATAAAAAGGCTGTGGGAGGCAGGAGACGGCTGTCGTGTGCGGTATCGCACGCACAATCAGCGTTTCGCGGACACATGTCGACGATTTCCAGTCTGCGATCGGTGCTTCTTTTTATGTCTAATACAGAACGTTTATCTAAAACTAAGTGCTTGACTTCAATGAAACAGTATGAATCACTTGAGTTGACCACGTTCCATGTGATGCTCGCGGTACACAGGTGAACACTCTCAAGGTTCGGTTACAGGCGACATTAATATCCAAACAAGCAGAAAGTTGGACAGCCATCAATCTAGCTCAGTTGGTAAGAGCGCCGCGCGCGATATTCAGAGATCGTGGGTTGGGTTCCCACCATAATTGCGCTATTCTTCTTTCTACTCTGATTTCTTCTTAAAATCATTGCAGCTAATTTAAGTCTATAGCAAATTGAAAAATAACAAAAATCCTCTACGCCTTCCTTGGCCTCACTGACGGTTGGCTTCTTTCCTTTATGTATCATAACGAGCCCCTTATTCCCCCTTAATTTTCTGCTCGTGCTATCAAGGGAACTTATTACAATGGCTGATATGTGACGGAATCCTTTCTACGGTCGCCATTTTGGCCCTGCTGCTGCGCAGCCTATATTGTTCGTGAAAATTGCCGACAGCTTTCCTTTGCAGCCGTGTGGCTATGACTAGGCGGATTCTATAGAAATAATTAATTGCTCCCTTATAACAGGATGTATTCAGTGAATTTTCCTGCGTAGGCTGTAACTTCATCAATTCATGGCATTGGAGACTTCATTAAAAAGAGAGAGAGAGAGAGAGAGAGAGAGAGAGAGAGAGAGAGAGAGAGAGAGAGAGAGAGAGAGATTCAAATGCCTGGTTGCCTATGTGGTCATTACTTCTTTGTTATTACAAATAACGCCGAACCACTTTCACCACTGGTGCTTTATACTTTTTGCGCGTCGTCGTCAGAGGAGAAAAGCCTTCTGTTGCACCTCTCCTAGATTGCAGCGCGTACCTCGCGCCATCTGCGTTTTGGATATTTACAACCACATATGATAACCTAAACGGTACGTGCTTTCCTATCGATTAAGAGGTCGCGAGGTCAGTCTTCGTTGGTGTAAGTAATACTGTGGCCTAAGTCCTACTGTGGCGTAGTAATATTGTTGTTTGAAAATGTTTATAAGGCCCATTGTTTCAACGAGTCTGCTAAATCTAAGGAAAGTACTAACGGTCTATAAAAGTCTTTCAATTCTCGCTTTTTCGTAACCTTTACAAGCCATGGCCGGGAAAACTTTCGTCAAACATAGTTTGCGAGCTGCAGGCTTAGTTGCTGGATTAAGTCTTCAGAGAAAAATCAGAATTAGTCGCCGCAAGCAGAAACAAAGTAGAAAGTAAACATTCAAAAATACGGGAAGAGGAGTCCTTTAGCGCCAGTTCTGCTAAAGTGACGCAAAGACAGGACGGCTGAAAGTTCGCGTAACGAAGCTAAATTAGGATGCAGAAAGCACCGAGGGGATTTCGCCGGAGACGGCAACCAAACGGGGCCTAAATGACGTCGGGAGAAAGACAGAGTGACTCGGCCGCAACCGCGAAGAAGGGAGAAGAGGAAGAGGAGGGGGAATGGGTGCTGAAAAAGAGAAAAAGCAGCAGCAGCAGCACACAAAATAGCAAACCATATCAGAGCCAACCGAGAGCTTTGTGACCGACACCAGCAAGAAACGAGGAGAAAGAAGCCCGAAGAAAAAGACATCTGGCGGATTGACCGAGAATGGTGACTGCAAAAAGAGAACGCCGTACGTACACTCTCTATCGAATTACGCCGCTTATCGAGTTTCGACGCAAAAAGCGGCGAGAAGAGGGGCGGCGCAGAATGCAGGACGCGGAGCGCGCACCACTGGAGAAACCGCAAAGGCAGGCGCCTTCCATAGAGGTCGACGTAGCGTTGTCGGATGTCGGCATGTGTACGTGCCCGAAGATGACGCACACGCTCATCCGATATCGGTCGCTCGGTGTCTCTGTGACAGACACGCACGCTGACCCGCGATGCATTATTTCACGCAATGTTGTTTGTGAGCCTCCACTATATCGCTCGCCATGACCGAGGCAGGAGAAGGACAGGCGAGCTTACGGCGGGCAGCTGGAGCGACGGAGTCCGGCGAACGCTATTCACAGCAGACACGACTCCGACTGTAGACAAGAGGGCTCAAAGGGCTGGTCGTTGTTCAAGCGACTGGAAAGTTTCAAATGGGGCGCGTGCATTGCGAAACTAGGCTGGCGCCTAGAGTGTATCTGGGATTTGAGCGCCGAAGGAGTGCACTTTAAGACGGAGGGGGTATTTCGAAATCGCCAGCAAAACCTGCGTGTGCGTTTTACGAGAGACCCGAGGAGGCGCATAAAGACGGCGAATTATAGAGCTTTCTTCTACAGTGCCACGGCGGCGCTTTCAGCGTCATCTCTTTCTGGACAAGATCATAGGATCCTGGTTTCTTGAGACAAAGTAGAAGCGCTTCAAAATGGCTCTGAAGCGCGCAACGAAAGAACTGGTGTCTGTGAGTTTTGTTCAAAGGGAAGAAGCAGGTTGTATGCACGCTGGACTAACAGCATTATAGTGTTCTGAAAAGCACAGACTGCTAATAAATTTGTCGGCAAAGCAGCAAGGTATGAAAATCAACGCACTTTATATCCGGGCGCTCATGTAAAAATAATTGATGTCTTAATTAAATAAGAATTTACATAACTGTGGCACGTACCTTTTTCATACCATACTTTTGTTAACCTTACACGACTCCACGACCTCCTACCGATACTGCGCCAAGGAATGTCAGTAGTGAGGACGCTGAACTGCTCTTTCTCTGTTTTGATGGTACATCGGATAATTCGCACTGAAAGTTAGTGAGCCACAAGATGAGGAAAAGATACCTCAAGGAGTCATTGGCGTCAATCCCGTCTTTCGCGAAGAGTAGTCCCAAAGCTCTGTTCACATTCCTCATCATGTACACAGCGCAAACTGGACAAGGATGAAGCAAAAGACGACCACACAGCTCCCGTTTAGGCGTTATTTCCTATGTTCTTGTGTAGTTATCGCTGAATCAAAAATGATATTGTAACGTATATTGTAACGTCTATGAATGGCATGTGTCAATATGTCGTCAACGCACCCAAGCGTCTGCTTTAACTGGCCACTCACCCTGCTTTGTGTGTTTGCGGATATCACCATCATTCGCATATTCATCGTCCTACCTCCACCACCTACGTTTCGAAGTCTCATGATAAAAGTGCAATACCAGCGCTTACGTTTATGCGATAAACGCTATACGTCACGTCAAATAATGGACATACACTGTCGTGCGCCGGAGGTCACACCTTCGAGGCAGTTACAACTATTATAGGCATCTCCTTGAATCTTCACACAGATCGCTTCGAGAAGGAAACGGCAATGACTGACAGTTTGCTAATTTCTACAGTGAAGGCATGTGTGTGTCCATGTTCTATACATTCAATGATTCAGTTGCATGACATTATTTCTGTCGGTTTCGTGTGGTATATTGCTTGTGACTGATGTCAAGTACGAGTAAAATATACCCTCACGCGACCCTGCACATTCTATGTCAGGCTAACTAAAATATCCTTAAAGATCCTCCTGTGCAGCAGTAATGCATTTTCTCAAGGCATAACATATAGCTGTTGAGACTATGACAATATATTAGAGACCTCCTCTGCGCACGGTATATCTGTGGGTTTCCTACAAACCCGCTTGCTTCTTCGAAGGCGCGTCTTTCATTCGTAACGAATTAGTTTTTTTTTTTTTTTTTTTTTACACTACAGGAGAAATTTTATTTACAGCGCCGAAGGTAAGGCATAAACCCTGCTCTCCTCCCTAGGTTTAAAAATTGAGCAATTCTTTCTGCCCCTTAATTTCAACCCCTGACTTCTCTGCACACATCCAGACCGTCTCGTCACTCTGTACGAAAGAAAAGCTACGCAATATACATCTTTCACAGCCGTTTCCTTTAGGCGAGTCCCCTTTCGTCGAGCTTTGCGTCCATGGTAAGACCATAGTTGATTACAGATTGGCCGAATCTGCTTGCAGCGCACATTAACATCCTAGTGACTCCAAAGAGTGACACACACAATTGCGTTGAAGCCTTTAGCGCCTCGAAGAGGCTCGTGGGCCATGCAGGACGTTGTTTTGTAAAATTCCGGATTGCATTAGACCATATCTCTAGCGTGCACTGACATTGTACAGCACACAGCTGCGTTTGTATTTTACCTTCCCCAAAATGCTGATCCTGATTACGAGATTTCACCTACCCTGTCCTTTCTCCCTGTCGCTCACCTCTTTCATTTCCTCTACTGCTTCCCCACTATCCCTTTATTTCCGCCGCCCCTGTTCAGGTGCTTCGGATATCAGATAGCAGATGCCGTGGCGGCAAACATCTTTTTCTTCCTTTTGGACATATAATAAAATAACTACATACGCACGAGACTCGATCCCCTATTTTAGCCTCCGCTGGAGACCTCCAAAGCTGCTTTCTTTTCTCATGTTCGGTAAGAAACACCGCAACCACATGTACAATTAAATATAACCGCAACTCTATTGCACTGAGCAGTTACGCCGGTGCTTCAGCTTGCGTGAAAATGATTTTGCAATTAATTTTGAGACAAATTAATTATAAAAAATGTCGGGGTCTGGTTAAATGTCGCGATAGCTTCACGCGGCTACGCCAGGTAAAGCATTGAGTTCTGCTATATGGTTATACTTCCTCCGGCTCCATGGAGTAGCTCTAACCGCAGTTGTTGTAAGCGCAGCTTTAACCAAGCCGTAGGAACGTTCCTGTATGGCCTGGGGGTAACGTGAATACAAGTGTCCTGGCAGGTTGATTCTGATATCTCCCTCCCATGTGAAATGATATAGACCCGAGTTGCCAAACGTAATGTCTGACAACCCAACGTCCAGTTAGCGCTAGGCCATGTCAACTGCCTACTACCGCTTTCCAACTACGTCAGCCCTAGCTGCTCAAAGGTCACGGCGGAGCCACGCTGACGGCTCGAATACCTGGCGTAATGTAGCTCTCGCTTCAAAATCTTTGTGGGAAAAACTGAAACACCGGGAAAACGGGTCGCTGCTTGACAATAAAGGAGTCTAGCTACTAATTAGCGCTCGTGTCTTCCACCCCTCTCCGTTCGGTTACTGAGCAGTTCTACGTGTCCGAGTGAGTGTAGACCGGATAAGTGACACAACGTAGACGTTATTGATAAGCGACCAACGATTACGTCCCATGAATACGTAATAATCATACTTTTTTCCTCAGTAGTTTTACTTTTCAAACCGTGACCTCTTCAATTTGTTCTATGTTCGATACGGAACTAATAACAGCAACAAAAATATTTTCAAGTAGGAACCAAATGTTCCTTTCTATGTTGGCCGTATAATTGTTCCAGCTGGTTAGATTACACATGATATCGCGACAAGATACACGTCTCAAGATACAATCAGTGGTCGTCGTGTGTCATTTCTATAATGCACTGGGATGCAGAAAGTTATGTGTAAGGTGTTGTCGTGCAAAATAAAATACATGTGAGGGCACCTGTCGTACACGGGGAACAATCTTCCTCTCAAGAGCGAAAAAAGCGGGGTATCTTTTAAGCTGTGAGCATTACTAGCATGGAAAGAGGATAATATAGACTTGGGGAGAATAGGGGATATCAAATGAAAACAAAAAAAAAAAAAAAAAAGCTGCGCCATAAAATATGCAACACTTCATTCCGATGCTTTGTATTCGATGGAATAAAAGAGGGGCATTCACTGGGGGAAAATGAATACTCGTACAGACTTATCATGGAGGATTTTTTTTCTTTTGTCGGACAGCTTAAATGTAGAGTGCACTGCATGCACACTGAAGGAGGTGCTTTGATATGCGCGCTAGTTCCGTAAGCAGTTGCCCCTGGCTATAGCAATGCCTCAAAAAGTGTTGCGCACCATGCGAGGAGAAATTGGGAACCGAAATAATTCATTTTCTTAAATAAAGCCAATTACAAACAAGCCGACTAAAGAAAAGTCAGGTTTCACCATGAGTGTCCGTGCAGCGTTCAGATTTGTTTGTCATTAAAGCTTCCTTATTCTCAATCGCCCGCATAAAAATATTTCATGCAGCACATCCAGCACTCACTCTCAAAATATACGCCACTCCAAGTTCAGGACTTAAAGTTCCGACTCAAAGTTAACTCAATAAAATCACTCAAACGGGAGCTCATGTGAAATAGGCGCCCCAGAGACGAGTGTCCTTCCCGATAACACGATTGCGTAAAGTGCGGGGCGGGATGACCTATATAGCTAAGCGGTGGGGTTAGAGCCTCAAGCTTCCTCCAGGGTCAAACAACACGGCGATGCTTATCGATGGTTTGAAGACGTCGCTTGCGTCATGCATGCGCCTCTCAATCCCCACTGTACGTGTGCGATACTTGTCATTTTCGTGAGCTTCTCGAAGTGGACAGGCTGATTTTCTAACGTAAAGCCCAGGTTTAGGCTCATTGCGCAAGGCGTTGACAGCTTTCTGCAAGCTGTTCTTGCACTTTCGTTGCTTTTACCTTGAGATACTTTTTTTTTTTTTTTTCTGTTGAGCGTCAGCAGCCTTTTTGGCAAACTCAAGTCACAAAAACTGCAGAAGGTTCTACAAAAGTGCTACTCTTTCTTTAGAAAAAAAAAAAAACAATGCTGCTGTGGAGTTAACCATGTCTTTTTGAATGAGGACAGGGGGAATTAAAACTCAGCGACATTGTTGTCCTCCCTTCTAAAAAGAAACTGACTTTTCGTAAGCTGGACTTACGAACTCAGACAGTTGTCAGTGACAGCTATAGTGGAGAGATCATGCCAGAAACACTGCCCACCCTCAAAATCAATGCATCATCTTCGAGAGTACCGGAATTTCCGAAGAATGTTTACATTATCTTAATCCATAATTAAGGGGGACGTCAGGAGCTTAAAAAAAATTACAAACTGATCAGCTTACTTAGGAAGCGGCAGGATCGATGAGGGAAGAAACGCAAGTTAATTACATTCCAGTGGAAATCGCGTAGAAGGAATTGGCATGGGCCGGACATGTAAAGCGAAAGCAAGATAACTTAGATTGCCGAGGAAAGTAGACTGGATTCCAAGGGAAGGCAAGCGTAGAAGGGGGCGGCAGAATGTTCGATGGGCGGATTAGCTTAAGAAGTTTGGGGGCAATATGTGGACGCAGCTGTCGCAGGACCGAGTTAATAGGAAGAATATGGGAGCTACAGGACTTGTGTGGACGTTATGAGGTATACGATTATGACGATAGCCATAAAAACACGTCTATAGACAAGGAAATCATCCCTATCGTAATAAATTTAGCTATCCTCCCTAGTTATGCACACACCTGGAGAGCTCTTCATTTGCAGTAGTGGAAGGTTCTCGGCCGACCCATCTAGAATGAAGGTGAGACAACGTTGCGATTTTCCTATACTTGTTGAACTACTTACGCTATTTCTGAAAATACCACATGTGAGCGCTCATTGCTTTCAGTATATAGCAAGTCTATGAAGGAGCTATCAAATGTACTGCGGTTTTGAAGCGTGGAGCCAAAAATAAGTTTGTCAGTTTATATTAAATTGACACTCAGGGGTGCTTGAACGACCAGAAAGCCAGTTACACCATTTGGTAACGAGCTCATAAACAGCCGCGGATGTGCGGGTAAGGCAGGCCACGTCGGCTAGCAGCTCGCTAACAACTGCAATGTCTTTTTTTATTTTTCGTTTTTTTTTTCTACCGCATTAGCACAACGTCCGTCGGCCTGCTTTGACGATGGCACTTTTTCCGACTGTTTACTTGACCCAATTCGAATCAGCAGCTCGTAATGCGGAGATTTCAATAAGCCGGCTTCTTGCAGAGGCTCCGGAAGCGAGGGGCTTTCAGCCGTCGTTTGGCAGCGATTCCATGATGTCCCGAACAGATCCCGCTGCCCCGAGCGACAGACGTCAGTGACATTTTTCTTTTTGTGTCGTCCTCTCGCCGCGCCAAACGGTACTGCCAAACGAAGCTCCTTCACTCCGCTGGTCGTTGCAGAGAGCCAGGAACTTGAGTATGCATTAACCGCGTTTAGCCATGCAATGAGGAGGAACGACATGCTTGCGTGCATGGAAGAGGGCTTCGCACCGATTGCTCATGCCCGGCTTTTCTGGATATCCGCAACTAGGGCTGCTCGTAGATAACGCCGAGTAACTCAATGGGGACATTTCAAACTCGTAACTTTTACGACTGTAGAGAGTCCCAAGAGATGCCACGTGAACGCGGCAATTATCATGGCCGACATTTCCTCGTCGTTCCAATATGCGACCTATATATAACGCTGCCTACGCTCATACCAGCTATTTTCGACGGGTGTAGCAAATAAAAATTCGAAATTCCAGTGATGATTTTCTAGCTTTCAGCGCGTGCCGGTATGCGTGCAAATTAAATGTCTGCACCGATTTGCTGGGCTCGTCCTTTTTTGTTGCCGTTCTGCTTTTCCGACAAACTCACGCATAAAAACGCTATATTACCACGCTGTAAAAAAAAAAAAAAAATCAAATAGTAATTGAGGAAAAAGAAAATTTTACAGGAGCTCAGTCAGACTTTGTCGCAGTTGTCTGTTAGCTACTTGTACTACCTGAAGCGCGCGCTATACATACATGCCCAGAATACTGCGAAGTAACCTCTTTTGTCGCTCTCCCATCAGCTCTGCCGCAGAGAAGCTCCTGTGACATCGTTTTGTAGTGATATTTCTGTTTATTTTCACCCTTTTGTGTTGCGCTTTTCGGGCTATCACTTTGTATTCTTTCTTCTTAAGTAGTTAATGGTTCAATTATTTTTCTCCCAGTTCTCACTGTCACGTGCCCTTCTAACATTTTCATCTTCATCGAGAGTTATGCCATTCATCTTAAATACAGTGCCCAGGACGCACATTTATGCATTTGCAGGAAAATGCTTTTTTTTTTTTTTTTTGCTGTAATGGCAGTTGCAGGACGCATTGCTTGAAATTTTCTTTTCATTCGAATTCATCGCGACCAGGTTGAAAGACAGATTGAAAGGCAAAACAGCCTTTCGCACAAATTAAATAATAATGAAGATCGATGTGTAGGCCGCCCTATTCATATTTAACTTCTTGCGAAAAAAAAAAAAAACAAAAAACTTTTTGACAGATGCATACCGGTTAGAACATTGAAAGCTCGGGACTCTTGAAAAAAAAAAAAAATCTGATTTCACATCACGCTTCTATTTAGAATTAGAGGCGGTATTTCAAAGCCGAGGCGCATATTTGCGACGCCATTTGCTTTTATCAGCTGCGCGTATCGCGACGTTATGTGGTCAGACTCTAATGGCGCGGCCGTGGCATACTAAGCCAGGCAGCCGTACTATTTTCAGCCTTTCTTGTCAGATCTTCGATTCGCTATCAGAAAATTGCAAATACTGGCACCTCTTTAAAATTCTCCTAAAACAAGCACATTTCGCAGAAATACCTAAATTTCATATTTTAGACCAGCATGGCGATTCAGTGTACACGCAAGAATTCTGATCTAGAGCAGTTCTTCAGCGGGAAGTTGTTCATGTATGCATTTTTTTCCCGCATACCTTAAGATTGCACCATAGCATTCACTACATCCGCAGATCATGTCTCGGGACGCTTCTAGTTGTCTGCTGTTTATGCTCAAAAAACGCGCTCATGGCAGTCTTAAGGAGTACAGACACCAACAGCAATGTAGCGTAAAGCTACAGTACGCGGGTCAGAGCAGTGTGCGCCGCCCGTTATGCGCATGCGCGAGAGCCGCATGACGTCACGAGAGGCGCAGGTGCGTCATCTCCTTACCACAGCCGATGCGCGCTCCTCGCCGCCGCCGCCGCCCCCGCCGCCATGCGCTTCTCTCCGCCGCGTGATTTTTAGCCGAATCCGTGTTTACAACAGTTGAGCCGCGTGCTACTGAGCATGCTTTACGCTTCGTATATCCAGGCATAGCAGAGCTAAACCACTGCCAATTTTATTTACAAGCGTTCTTTTTTCTTCTTTAGAACAGTGAGCAAGGCAGTAGTGCCTATGAAGCACGACGCAGGATTCACCTACACCAGCTAAATAATGTGTACTTTTTTTTTTTTCTCGTGCTGTTTCGGTTTCAGCCGTCATAGGCGGCTGTGATGTCACTGACGCGCTGAGACTACGTGCGAGATGCAAAAGCTGCCACACAATCGCACATATTGGGTAGGATTGCGTAATAATCGATGTTAATTAAAAGGAACAAAGCAGCGGCCATATTGCAGTTTTTGAAAGCCTCACGTGACAGCGCGTCAACGAAATCACAGCTGTGGTTCGGTAGTTGAAATCGAAACTGAAAATGCAGGGGTAAAAATTCAACTATAGATCGTTTATCGCTTTTTAGCGCAATCCACGCCGCTATTCTGCGTTTAATAATATGCTGCCCATAACACAACAAAATTTTGATGTCTACTTCTTTAACTATTCGTTGCAAGCATATGAAAAGTTTCAAAGCAAAATCGCCCCAAGATTAGATCATTCCCATCATGATGTTCATAAGGTATCTTACAATATTCCTGAGCTGCCTCAGATTTCTTCAGGTACTTGCTTTGTTTGGTCTGAATATCGGCTAGGAAATTTTAAGTTTAATCTGGTGGCTTCAGTAACCCTAGAATGTCGACACGCCTTACTACGCTGTGGGCAATGATGACTGGCGCGAGTGGGTGTAACCACGCTCCACTAATCACACATGCATGCTTAGGGCGCTTTTTTCAGGTGCGCAAAAGGCTGGGGAATAAACAGGCTGTGCTTGGGCTCAGTGCAGCGCGTCGCACCAATGTCCACCCTGCAATTCAATTTGAGTTCAATGCAATTCAATATTGCGCGGCTGATCAGGCAGGAGGATAGGACACCTGGCACAGGCAGTCTATTTTAATAATGAAATAATGATTTCGTCGGTTTCTTTCATTCGGATACCATATGTGAGATTGACATGGTATTCCCGAACCAAAACGATGACTCCTTTTTTTTTTTTCTTCTGGGATTTTTTGATTTGTTGCAGGACGTAGCACATTCAGAATAAAGCCCACTTGTGATTCCTAATTTATAGCCAACATTTGCATTTACAGCCCAGTGCAAAGTAGGATCACTTATCCTGACAGGCAAATGTAAACTGTGAGCGAGTGATTGTTTGCGCCAGCGCGCCCTGCCCATAATCGCTTCATTTTTTTATTGCTCGCTGCACCGATCTCATATCCTCACAACTCTTCCTCCTCATTCCTCCCCCGTTGTGTTTTCAAAACAAACCAGGCGGTCAACAATAGGTTCGCGTCTTCAGATATTAACGAAGCTGTGACTTCCTAATCTGCATGCGTGACATCACTAAGTGCGCGCGAGCCTTATACTGAGAGAATAGTGGAGAAAGAGAGCCCACAGCAAGGGATGCCATCACCTACCTGCATGTGTGAAGTCATCTCATGCGCTGGGCTCGGAAAAATGGGAACTTGAAAGAACAAACACGCTACCGGTCTCGTCCTGAGATGATGAGGTGTCCTTATAGCGCCGGAGAGCAAACAGTGGGGAAAGCGCTCCGAAATAGGCACCGGCGGTGCACAATGCGAAGTGCAAACTTGGGGGGATATTTGTTTCTTTTTTTTTTCACACATGAGAAAAAGTGAATAGAGCTCGAGGCAACTATTTTACACGTGACGTTTTTGGTGATCAGAAAGAAATCCCACTCTCGGGTGAATTTAAGGTGTAGCCTGGTTTTAGACCAACTGAATTTTTGTGCCGGGTGCCTTACGCGCTAGCGAATCTTGTTCGTTGCAGCGTATAGTCACAGGCTTAACTTGAGTGAAAGGCTATATACGAAAACAGAAAACAGTCTTTTTAACCAAGGCAGTCATGGGAAAATATTGCTGTTATTATTAGAGTTTGTCGGTCTATTCAGGAAAAATAGTAGAGGTAGAGTAGTTATACGGCGCAAGCTACATAATCATTTCGTGGGTGTGCTAAGTTTTGTGTTCACATGCAGGTCCATCCTTTCAATATTTAAACGTAGAATACGTCCATGTGTGTGCAAAACACAGATTGCGTGTCCTAAACGCGTCGAATCTATGTGAGATGAGTGCCAGCCTGCATGTGTGGAAACATGATTATTTCTGGGATTACCCCACTCAAATCATTGTGTTATCACATCATCACTCTAAGCTAGCACTATACCCCTCCCTTTGTTTCCTTTCTCCTACCCTGTGTAGAGTATCAGCTAGCCACTTTACCGTTAGCCGAACCTTCCATTATTCCCCTAGTTAAGCTTGACTTTTTTTTTTTTCTCTCTCTCTATCAAATGAGCTACATTGGCGGCAGTTTCAGCTTCTAGTTTCGAAGGCTTTCATCTCAGTTTACCGTTAGGTTTTCATGGTTTTGCTGCACGCCGTCGAGTTAAGACATATCCTTGGAATCGTCTTCGCAGCCGCACAAATTGTTGTGCGAGGGCGTGCATTGCATTCGCTGAAATGAAAAGGCCCACTCTTCTCCTGTCCTTCGGTTTACATCGCGTACATCGGGCTCTTTGTGAGCCGTTTATCTAACTAAGCAGGAGAGCATCCCTGCACACCACTGCTGTCGTCAAAAGCCTCTCTTACTAGTCATGCAGCGACAACAGAAGCGAGCCAGGGTTAGGCCGAAGAAAGCGGGACCGTTAAACGGCCATGCTCATTAGACCGGACCCGCTGAAGCGATCCGGGGCCAGCTGGCGGGGCGAAAGGAGAGCGCGCGGCTTTTCGCGGGTCGTGCGCTGCGCGCACTCACGCACGCTGCGTTGCCGTTGCTTGGGTGCTCGCTTGGTCGCGGACGCGCCATGGGGTGCCGACGTGCTTGCATACTTAACTTGAAGGCGGGGCAGAGTGCGGCGATCGATGCACCGCTGCCGACCGGCCGAGCGAGCTCGTGGACCGCGGTAACTGAGAACCGAGTAAGACGCGACATCAACAGGTCGCTCCGAGCGTAGGGGCACTCCGGCCTCTTAGGTCAAGCCTGCCACGCCGTTGGCTGCAGCGGCGACGTACGCCTAACGAGACCCGTGTGAGGCTAGCTGGCAGGTCTTGGGAGAGCTCTCAGAGTGACTATGATATCAGGCAACACTCAAGGTTAACTCATGCCGCCCAGGATACGAGTGTAATTAGGAGTGGACAAACAAAAGAACGAAAGAGGAAATGCTCTTTGAACACAAAGTGTTCTAGAGCTAGTTAGTGCATACTTAGTATGACACGGGACCGCAGAGGAAAGAACGCAGGGTGAGCGCGATTTACCACTAATTTATTCGGATGTGCTGACGCCGAAATGAATGTAGGAGCACGGCCCATGCGCCGCCGAGAAATCGAGCGGGTAAATAGTACGAAATGGTGCAGTTTTCTCAGCATTGCATTTAAGCAAGGTGATATCGCTTGCTTATAATGATGCCATCGTCTAAATGACATGGTTTAAAAATAAGAACATATGACCATCGTATACATAGCTTTTCATCCAGTTGCATAGAACAACTATGAAAAGCAAAATGCAGTCACATCAAACAGTAAAAATGATACATTACTTCCCTTTCATCGCACCCAGCGAGACTAGCCAGATATCAGGATCACTGTTTGGTGAGCAGCCTCGCACTTTTATTAAGTGGTTGCTGGTAATGGGGCGAGATTAGACGAAGAACGTTGAGGATAACATTTTTTTGTTTGCCATAACTATTCGCAACAAGACCTTCTGGGAAACGTCACTGTTTTAATCATTCTTTCTGAGTAGCAGCTATGGCAGCAGGAGAAGAGCAGAAGAAACAGCGCAGATGGTGGTAAAGAGCAACACTGCATTTCACAGCTAGTATATTAGCCAGAAAAGTAGACATAGAATGGTCATGCAGCTTCCAGTGTTCATGACACAATATCAAGTGTGGGATCATTGGCGTCTTGGTAAAAGAGGATAAGGAGGAGGAACCGCCATTGAGACATCGCCTTCTTTATATGTTTTTGATCTACTGTACAACCCATGGCTACGCTTCAGGGGCGGTCAGTCGAAACAAACAAACAAGATAACACGATTGTCTCTGCTTAACTTTGTGATCACTGTTAATCTTGATGATAGTTGTTAAAAAAAGAAAGGAATTAAGAAAGAAAGAAAGAAAGAAAGAAAGGAAGAAAGAAAGAAAGAAGGATAGAAAGAAAGAGAGAGAGAGAGAGAGAGAGAAAGGAACAAAGAAAGAAAGGAAGAAAGAAACATGCAAGAAAGAAAGAAGAAGAAAGAAAGAAAGAAAGAAAGAAAGAAAGAAAGAAAGAAAGAAAGAAAGAAAGAAAGAAAGAAAGAAAGAAAGAAGAAAGAGAAGAAAGAAAGAAAGAAAGAAAGAAAGAAGGAAAGAAAGAAAGAACTTCACTACGAGACATCAGTAAGCGAAAGGAATGATTTGGGGGCGCGAACACTGCGAAACCGATAGAAAAAAATTAAAAGTAACCGCCGCCTCCTAATCCACGCCAAACTCGTCCTCAACGTCACGACGTGGACTTTCATCATCGAAGAGATGCTGGCTCATTTCGTGTGCTATTATGTTGTGGGCGTATAGGCATTTGTGGAAGCTACGGTGCTACCTAAGATGAACCTTTACTCAGTGACTATGGCACACTCTTGTTGAGCACGAGCTCACTCGTTGGACTCTCGGCTGTAACATCCAGGCTTCGACGGATGAGAAATGGACGCCCACGTAGTACGTAGGTGTATACATTTCGCAGCAGCAGGTTTGGCACCGGCGTGCGCGTTAGAATACAACCCCCCCCCCCCTCCCCTTTTCAACAACAGCAACAACAGCAAAAAAAAAAAAAAGAAAAAAAAAATGTCCGATCACTGCAATCTAACCCAGTTCCGTAACCTTTTGTAAGAGGTGATCTATTTTTATGACCTGATCTGCGGTTCTGGCTTTATTATACACTATAGCCGACCCTTTCTCACTTTGGCTGCCTAGTTTTATTTCCTCGTATTGTTCAACCGCTGTTCCATTATCTCTACAGCCGCAGCTCAGGTACTTCAGCGTTCAATAGCAGATGCCATGGCTGGCACGAATCCGTTCCTTCCTTTCGTAATAATATTTTTTATAATTCCGCATTCTAACACTGCGTGAGGTTTCGCTCCCCAGAGGAAGTGCCGAAATTATGTCTTCGCTTTCAAGGGCGGAATACTAGTGACGCTTTCATTGATGCTATTTGATTCGTCGCTTCCTTACAGACTGACTCTCTCCAACAAACAAGCAATGCGCTGCCTAGGGGTAACGTATGTGGGCGACCCCTACGCGAAGCTGTGATGTCATTCGCGGGCTACTGACCTAGATGCCCGAGAAGTGATGCAATAATTCATCTTTGCGAACAGAATTTCAAAACAATAATAATAATAATAATCATTTCTGGATGACGGCGGAAGAGGAATGAACACGCATTGATGACTGTAAAAGAGTGCGAATTGTTTCACTCCCCTTTCAGAGAAAAAAAAAAAATTCATTAGTCCTCCTGGGTACGCGTTTGCAACCTATATGCGGTCGTAAATTAAGGGTGATATAATACCTCCGTTTGTTTTTTTCTTATCAGTCTTCAAACGAGCGACCCGAAATATTATTCATTCTATCAACACAAAAGTATCTGTCTCTAAATGCAAGGAAGGATAAGCAAAAAAGAACGCGTTCGGTTTTCGAATGGAGCCTTAATTTTCCTCAACCGCTTCCTCCCATTCCTTTCCTGGCGAAAAAAATATTTTCATTTCATTGGACTAATTGGGTGCGCTGCGTTCCTTCATTACGCTATAAACCTTTTCAGGACTTACAGTTCGGTTGAGTGCGCGCATTCCGGACTGCAATGAGCCTTCCCTGCCCCTGTGAAGTCCGCCAATCGGCATGCCGCTGACACAGCTCATTGGCAGCCCGGCTGCTCCTATGTATAAAATGATATCTTTGGAAAGGTGTATAGGAACACGGAGAAATGAGTGCAGAAGCTAAAGCTAGTCGAAGCGAAGAAAAGCTGGTCACTTGCACTTTCTGCGAGATGGAGCCGCCGGCCAAAACAAACAAGTCATGGACAGCTTGAGCAAGGGTCTTTCACAAAAGTCTTAAAGCCTGATAAATTTCAACCGTTAATTGAACTCGGGCTGTGAAGTTCCTTTCCTATGATTTGGTCTCACCGAATTCATTTTAACTTCACCTCTATGTTAATTGTTTCCTAAATAATATTGTAACGTAACGCTACACAGAAGGCGTTCTGGCACTCTGACACCGAAGGACACCAACAGCCAGTCAGAGCAGCACGAAAGCGGAGCACTGTTTCGCTTCGTCGTCTTCTCCGAATCGCCGGTTCAAATCTTCGTCGCCTATGAATGGCATGTGTCATTGCCCCCCTTCTTGGCAGCATCGCCTCGATGCTGCAAATGCTGCTTGATGCGATGAGCTGACAGATGTTATGCTAGGTTGGTGTGGGATACCACAACACAAAACGGGGCACCATCAGTCTCAAGAATAGTCAGCGGGGCGATCGTGGTAGGGTTTCATCCGGACGACGTGTATAACATCAGTGAACTTGCGTCGTCTGCGGCTTGAGGGATCTTGGGTCGCGGATTCAACTTCGTAAGTAACTTCGCTGAGGCGGCGGAGGACACGATATGGGCCGAAGTACCGGCGCAGCAATTTTTCAGACAGCCCACGATGACGAATGGGCGTCCAAATCCAGACATAGTCTCCAGGCTCGTAGGCAGCGAAGCGCCGTCCCTTGTTGTAACGGTCAGCGTCTAGTTGCTGTTGTAGGTATATGCGCTGCCTTGCCAGCTGCCGTGCTTCTTCCGCACGCTGGGTAAAACTAGCGATGTCCAGGTCAAGCTCATCTTCGTCGTCGGTGTATACGGGCAGCATTGTATCCAGTGGAGTGGTCACTCGACGGCCGAAGACAAGCTCGAAGGGTGTGAGCCGCGTCGTCTCCTGAAGTGCCGTATTATATGCGAACGTGGCATATGGGAGGATTTTATCCCAGGTCTTATGCTCTATATCCACGTACATAGACAGCATGTCAGCCAGAGTTCTGTTTAGCCTTTCCACCAAGCCATTAGTTTGTGGGTGGTATGCCGTGGCCCGTCTATGGCTAGTGTGTGTAAGGTTCAGTACAGCCTTAGTCAGGCGGGCCGTAAAAGCTGCCCCGCGATCGGTAATGATAACAGCCGGAGCGCCGTGACGCAACACAATGTTGTGGACAAAAAACTCTGCGACTTCGGCGGCAGTTCCATTTGTGAGCGACGCGGTCTCAGCATATCGGGTCAAGTAGTCCGTCGCGACAACAATCCAACGCTTTCCATTACTTGACTTCGGGAAAGGACCAAGAAGATCCATCCCCACTTGTTGGAAAGGAGTTTTCGGTGGAGCGATCGGCTGAAGAAATCCAGCTGGTTTCACGAGTGGAGTCTTTCGGCGTTGACAATCACGGCAGGTTTTTACGTAAGATCGCACTGAAGGTAATAATTTCGGCCAATAGTATTTCTCCCGAATTCTTGCAAGCGTACGACTAACTCCCAAGTGGCCGGAGGACGGTTCGTCGTGACAAGCGCTTAAGATGTCAGGCCGTAGGTGCGTAGGCACTACGAGTAGAAATGTCTCTTTGGATCTTTCAAAATTGCGCTTGTAGAGAACTCCACTTCGTAAAGCGTATGACTGCAAGCCACGACGAAAAACAAGCGGTACTCTACCACCGTGTCCTTCCAGATAATCGATGAGCGGCGCCAGCTCCGGGTCCTTGCGTTGAAGGTCAGCCATATGTGATTGGGTAAGGGCCCCAATAAAGGGAAAATCGTCGGCGTTTTCCACTGCAGTGGAGTCCAATGGCGCGCGTGACAAACAATCCGCATCTTGGTGTTTATGTCCCGACTTATACACAACAGTGACGTCATACTCTTGAAGACGGAGGCTCCAACGAGCTAAGCGTCTAGACGGGTCTTTAAGGCTTGCTAGCCAGCACAAGGAATGATGGTCGCTGACAATACGGAAGGGTCGTCCATACAAATATGGTCGAAACTTGCTGATGGCCCAGATTACCGCAAGGCACTCCTTCTCTGTTGTCGAATAGTTCGTCTCTGATCGTGAGAGTGTTCGGCTCGCGTAGGCGATAACCCGTTCTATTCCGCCTTGCCACTGAATGAGTATCGCGCCGAGGCCAACGTTGCTGGCATCAGTATGTACGTCGGTTGCGGCGTCTTCATCGAAATGGGCGAGTATTGGGGGTCTGTGTAGGCGGCTTCTAAGCTCCTGGAAGGCTTGTTCTTGATCGTCTCCCCACAGGAAGGGTATGTCTTCTCTGGTTAGTGCTGTCAGTGGTTCAGCTATCTTAGAAAAATCTTGGACGAAGCGTCGGTAGTATGAACAAAGACCCAGAAATCGTCGAAGTGCCTTTTTGTCGGTGGGGCGTGGAAAATTTCACACTGCGGTAGTCTTTTCGGGATCAGGGAGAACGCCCTGTGCACTGACAACATGGCCGAGAAAGCGTAGTTCCTTGAAAGCAAAGTGGCATTTCTCAGGCTTGATCGTTAGTTGCGCGCCTTTGAGTGCTTGAAGCACGATGCGCAACCGGTCCAAGTGTTGCTCGAAAGTAGGCGAGAAAATAACGACATCATCCAAGTACACCAAGCACGACTGCCACTTCAGACCTGATAAAACCGTGTCCATCATACGTTGGAACGTGGCCGGTGCAGAGCAAAGACCAAACGGAAGCACCTTAAACTCGTATAGGCCGTCGGGCGTCACAAATGCAGTCTTCTCTCGGTCTCTCTGATCCACCTCAATTTGCCAGTATCCGCTTTTGAGGTCTAATGAGGAGAAGTACCTGGCGTCGCGTAGTCGGTCGAGGGCATCATCAATCCTGGGCAGCGGATAGACGTCCTTTTTAGTCACGTTATTTAACTTTCGGTAATCGACACAGAATCTCAAGGTGCCATCTTTCTTTTTGACAAGGACCACTGGCGATGCCCATGGGCTCGTCGAAGGCTGGATCACGTCGTCCGCAAGCATTTCATCCACTTGCATTTTAATGGCGTCACGTTCTTTAGGAGAAACCCGGTACGGGCGCTGGCATACCGGTAACGGGGTCTCATCGGTGATGATTCGGTGCTTGGCGACAGGAGTACGACCAACCTTAGAGCCTGTGGCGAAGCAGTCTGCGAAATCGCTCAGAAGAGCCGAAAGAAGATTCCTCTGATCGGGCCTCAAGTCGGGGTTAATTTTAACGGTCTGCAGAGCATGACAAGGTGCGGCCTCCTCTTTAGGGTTCGCTCCGGTGGTGCATAAATGAGGCAAGGCAGTAACATCGTGAAGGACGGCAACAGCCGTGTCCTTGGCGAGATGCCGCATCTCCTTAGCAAAATTTGTCAGGAGGACAGTAGCACAACTGTTCTGGAGTTGTACGAGTCCTCGAGCAACGGCTAATTCCTTCTCGAGTAGTAGCGGAAGGTGCCCATCCGCGATGCCCTCGTAATCGTGGAATAAGTCATGCTTTACAAGAACCAACACACTAGAACGTGCCGGAACCCTCACGTCATCGTCGACTATACGCAAAACGTTCAGACCCGGATCTTCGTTTTCAATGCGCGCCACGGCTCGTTTCGTCGAAAAGGAAACACGCGCTTCTTTCAGGTCAATGACAGCGCCGTTGGTCTGCAGGAAGTCTAGACCGAGGATCAAGTCTTTCGAACACTCAGGAAGCACGATAAATTCTCCGACATACACAAAACCACGGATGCCGACCCGCGCTGTGCACTTGCCTGCAGGTTCGATCAAGTGACTTCCCGCCGTGCGAATTTTCGGGCCGGACCAATGTGTCAAAACTTTCTTCAATTCTCGGGCGAGACCACGGCTCATTACTGAATAATCGGCACCAGTGTCGAGTAACGCGGTGACATCCACTCCATCAATCGTTACACATAAATCGGAGGTGGTATGCCGGATGCTGTCGCTACCTGACACAAGCGAAATCTCGTCGGGTCGGCCTGACGATGACGGAGGATCTTCACATTTCCCGACATCAGCGACCCTGCCTCCGAAGGCCGCTGGTATTAGTTTTCCCGGCTAGGGCTGGGAGAGGAGCGGCGTCGGGAAGTATGGGGACTTGTAGAGCGGTAGCTCGTCGGGGACGTAGACCGACGCTCTTGGTAACCGGACGTTACGGGATACTGTCGCGCTGCAAGGTCGCTTGCAATCTCAGTAGGCCGTTCGTCATTCCGAGGGTGGAGTTCCTCCGAGGCGAAACCCCGCATGTTGACGCGGCGGTACGGGCACGCCCGGTAAAGGTGACTGGCTTCCCCGCAATGATAGCACAGGGGGCGACGGTCCCGGGGCCGCCATACTTGACGGGGTCGCTGTAGATTGGCGGAGGGGAGTAGTGAGGCCCCATGCGGCTCCTTGCGAGTCCCTCCATGCGAGGACCCTGCGGCTCCATTGCTGGAGCTGCGGCGTTGATACTATGATCCGGCGGGGGAGCCCTACGTAATACGGACGCGTAGGTGGGCCTCGCGTCGATCGTCTGGTGGGGAACGCGCTGCTGGGGAACGTCAGCAACTTGCTGAGCTGCCATTACGCACCTCGTCCCGGACGACTTCAGCCAGTGAAGGAAAAGCTGTTGTGTTGCAAGGCATCCGGAGCGCTTGCAGTTCCTCCCGCACGACAGAACGGATGAGATTTCGTAGCGCGTCCATGTCGCTGCCGATATGCACAGGAGGTGCGTCGGACCCAATGATGTTCACGTCACGGTTGTACTGACGGCTCGGTGTTGCAGCGTTGTCTCCATGGTCGCTGCCTCGCTGAGAAACTCCGCCACAGTGCGCGGTGGACTGCGCACCAGTCCGGCGAAAAGTTCTTGTTTAAACGCCCCGCATCAGGTGACGCAGTTTCTTATCTTCAGGCATTTGTGGGTCTGCACGCTTGAAAAGGCGTGTCATGTCCTCAAAGAACATACGCACGCTCTCGTTCGGGCGCTGATTGCGCGAGTGTAGCGCAGCTTCTGCTCGCTCCCGGCGGTCGGCGCTAGAAAAGGTGGCTTTGAAATCACGACAGAAGGCTGCCTAGGATGAGAAGGATGAGAGCCTAGGATGAGAGCCTCATGGTTTTCAAACCATGTCCGTGCAGACTCTTCAAGGGCGAAGTACACGTTGTGGAGCTTGCGCTCATCAGTCCACCCGTTGTAACGAGCAACTCGCTCGTAGTTCTCAAGCCAGTCCTCGGCGTCCTCGAACACGTCGCCATGAAAGGAGGGGGGTGTTCGCGGCTGATGACACAGGATGTGGGTGGGAAGCCTGCTCTCAGATGTCATTGCAGCAGGTTCGACGGCCGTCTGAGGATGCGTCGTTCTGGTAGCAGCCGGAAGGGGTCCGAATTCAGGGGGCTCTCCACGTAGGCGGCGGCCGAGGCGTTGATGTACGGGGGTAAGCTCCGTATTGGCAGGTTGATTCTGCAGGACTGGATCGATACCTGGCGATTCCTCCACCAAATTTGTAACGTAACGCTACACAGAAGGCGTTCTGGCACTCTGACACCGAAGGACACCAACAGCCAGTCAGGGCAGCACGAAAGCGGAGCACTGTTTCGCTTCGTCGTCTTCTCCGAATCGCCGGTTCAAATCTTCGTCGCCTATGAATGGCATGTGTCAATATCGATTTCATTGTTATTTCATGTGCAGACTGTTCGTTTTGCTTGACATTTATTCCGTAATCAGTGACGGCAAGCCGACACAGCTACGACCCTTATGTCGGGAGTGCCAGTAGTGAACAAACAAACAAACAAACAAACAAACAAACAAACAAACAAACAAACAAACAAACAAACAAACAAACAAACAGAAAAACAAACAAACAAATACTTCCATTCGCCTCGCTGTAGTGGTGCAGTGGATCGAATCCCGGTTGTGGCGGCTGCTTTTCGATGGAGACGAAACGCACGTCTCTCGTGTGCTGTGCGATGTCAGTGCACGCTAAACATCCTCAGGTGGTCGAAATTTCTGGAGCCCTCCACTTTGGCGTCTTCCATAGTCTGAGTCTCTTTGGGACATTTATAATAATAAACCTTTATTTGTGCCACATGGCATGACATGGGAGACCGGCAGTAAAAGCTGCCCCTCAAGACAGCTTGACAGGGCCACCGGCCCCCCTATACACTTCACAGCAAGTCATGGCACATAACTTCAAAAGAAACTGTATAGTACATGCAAATAGCTCCATAAAAGAAACGCAAAGAATGCACCACTAATTTTATTTTTTGGTTATTTATATGAACATAAGCTGTGTTAAAAAAAAGAAGCAAACAGGAATTGAATGGTGATGAGTTGGATGTTCATTGTTTCTGAAGAACATTCAAAGAAATGAGTAAGTATAGAACGAGAAACACGACAAGAAAAACATACAAATGGCAGTGAGGATTCTTACTCTGTAATAAAATAATTGCGAAGTTCTTTAAATGTAACCTTCTCAAACTGAACATATGCACGGTCTAATCTGTTTAACAATCTGGGTAACTTATTTTGCAAAGTTTGCAGACCATGCGTTGTACTAAAAGTTCCCATTTTCCAAAGCTCTATGGGGCGTGTCTGGCGTGTAGCAGTGTTTTCTTGTCAGTTGGCTAGATAATATAAATGTGAACATTTATTTGCCTTGTCATTCTTAAAAGCCTTACAGAGAACAAAATCAAAATACTTGCTAACAGGGAATATGTTGTGTTTTTGGAACAAGTGATATTATGTGAATTGAGAGGCAGATTTTTCATTACTCTCAAATATCTTTTCTGTAATTTGTAAAGTTTCAGCAAATTTCCATACGTTGCTGTAGCCCAAACTAAATGACAATAATTAAGTCGAGAAAAAACAAACAAACAAGGCGTTGTGGATTAACATGAGAACTTCCGGTGGCAGTACGTTGCGATTGCGTATACTAATCCTATTACAGGAGCCAGCTTGATTACCAAACTGTCTATGTGGGCATCCTATGACATATTATCCTGGAAAAAAAAGACCTAACGTCTTAATGGTGGAAGCAATTTCTAGAGGAATAGTGTTTAAATAGATATTCTTTTCTATAGCTATGTGCTTGTTTTTACTTCAAAAGAAGATGGCTTCTATTTTATTTGCATTAATTTGTTCAGTTCAGGCGTTCAGTCGTGTCCGACTCTTCGTGACCCTATGGACCATGTCATGCCACGCTTTCCGGTCTCTCACTATCTTCTTAACATCACATAGCTTCATCTGCAATGCCTCGAGAATCCCATCTAACCATCGCGTTCGCTGCCTACCCCTTCTCCGGCGACCCTCAACCTTTCCCAACATCAAATCTTTCTCCAGCGACTCCTCTCTTCTCATCAGATGACCAAAGTAGCTGAGCTTTAACTTTAGAATTTGACCCTCCAATGAACAGTCAGGGTTTATGGTCGACAATATCGACTGATTCGATCTTCTGGCAGTCCAAGAAACTCTTAAGAGTCTTCGCCAGCACCACAATTCAAACGCGTCAATTCTTCGGCGGTCAGCCTTTTTCACAGTCCAACTCTCGCATCCATACATCACAACTGGAAACACCATAGCACGGGTTATACGGATCTTGGTTGGCAGACTAATGTCTCTGCTCTTTACTAGGCGGTTAAGGCTAACCATTGCTATCTTTCCCCGAAGCAGGCGTCTCCTAATTTCATGGCTGCAGTCTCCTTCCGAGGTAATCTTGGCGCCCAAGAACAGAAAATCTGTCACAGCTTCCACTTCTTGTCCATTGATGCTCCAGGACTTGATAGGGCAAGACGCCATGATCTTCGTCTTTTTAATGTTCAGTTTAAGCCCAAACTTCTCACTCTCTTCTTGTACGCGCATCAGAAGTCTCTTGAGTTCCACTTCACTTTCTGCCATTAAAGTGGTATCATCCGCATATCTAAGGTTGTTGATACGTTTTCCAGCAATCTTCACTCCAGCTGAAGACTCGTCCAGACCGGCCTTCCTCATGATGCACTCTGCATATAGGTTAAATAGGCAGGGCGACAGTACGCAGCTTTGCCTCACCCCTTTCTCAATCGGAAACCAATAAGTAAGACCATGCCCAGTTCTGACTGTGGCCTCTTGCCCTTCATAAAGGTTCCTGAGGAGACAGATGAGGTGAATTGGAACTCCCATCTCTTGGAGAGCTTGCCATAATCTGCTGTGATCTACGCAGTCAAACGCTTTCGCATAATCAATAAAGCAGAAGTAAATGGGTTTCTGGAACTCTCTTGCTTTTTCCATGATCCAGCGAAGGTTGGCAATTTGGTCTCTAGTTCCTCTGCCCTTGCGAAACCCAGCTTGCACGTCCGGAAGCTCCCGATCCACATACTGCTGCAGCCTACCTTGGAGGATTTTCAACATCACCTTGCTAGCATGCGAAATAAGCGCGATCGTGTGGTAGTTGGAACAATCTTTGGCACTGCCTTTCTTTGGAATAGGGATATAAACTGACCTCCTCCAATCCTGTGGCCACTGCAGGGTTGTCCAAATCTTTTGACATAATGTATGCAGTGTGTTAACAGCGTCGTGGTTGAGGTTTTGAAGCAACTCAGCTGGAATACCATCAATTCCGCTAGCTTTGTTCTTAGCAAGGCTGGCTAAGGCCCATTCAACTTCACTCTTCAGGATGCCCGGCTCGAGATCAGTAATCACAACCGTCCTATCTTGGGTTTGCACATCCGGGTCCTTCTTGTACAGTTCTTCTGTGTATTCCTGCCACCTCTTCTTTATCTCTGAGGCTTCAGTGAGGTCCTTGCCTCGTTTGTCCTTTATCACGCCCTGCTTAGCACAGAAGCTTCCTTTGATATCTTTGATTGTCTTATGCAGAGCTCTTGTGTTCCTTAATTGGCTGTTGTCCTCAACTGCTTGACACTGTATGTTCAGGAAGGCATTCCTATCTCTCCTTGCTATTTTCTGAAAATCCACATTGAGAACCTTGTATCTTTCTCTTTCCCCCATACTTTTTGTCATCCTCCTTTCCTCAGCTATTTGCAAAGCCTCTTCAGATAACCAGTTTGCTTTTTTGCATTTCTTTTGCTTTGGAACTACCTTAGTAGCAACTTCTTGTATTATATCACGAACATCAGTCCACATCTCTTCGGGCTCTTTGTCTTCTAGATCTAATTCTTGAAATCGATTCCTCACTTCCACAGCATATTCTAATGGAATCTGATCCAGATCATACCTGAAAGGCCTTCTAGTTTTCTGCGTTTTCCTCAATCGAAGCTTAATTTTGGCAACAAGAAGCTGATGATCGGTGCCACAATCGGCCCCAGGCCTTGTTTTTACTGCTTGTATAGCGCTTCTCCATATCTGCCGGCAAATAATATAATCGATCTGATTCCTGTACAGACCGTCCGGTGAAATTAATTTGTAGGCCATTCTTACTCGTCCACTCATCCACTTTTATTAACAATAAATCTGCTGCATCGACAAGTTCAACGCCAGTGTTACCTGTTAGCAGTATGCTTGTATCATCCGCGTACATGATAAATTTAGCGGTTGTATAAATATTTACGATATCATTTACATACACGTTAAACCAAAAATGTCCTAATATACTTCCCTGTGGGACACCAGACAAGATGCGTAATGAGCTAGAGAGGTGGTGGTTTATGATGCCGATTTGCCTGCGGGTTTCCAAATAGGAGCATATAAAAGAAGCCGATTTTCTACGAAATCCATAGCGTTGAAGTTTCTTAATTAAAATATGAGTGATGGAATCAAACGGTTTAGAGATATCAATGAATATCCCTAATACAAGCTTACCTCTTTCAATCTCATTTAAGATGTATGCTTTTTGTTCTAGTAAAGCGAGCTGTGTTCCTAAACCTTTACAAAAGCCATATTGAGAACCAGATAACAAGTTTTTTTTTTTTTTCTCGAAATTCTTTAATCGCTTTAAAATCACTTTCTCCAAAGGTTTTGAAAATACCGGTAGTATCAATATGGGTCGATAATTTCCTAAATCATTTCGATTTCCGTTTTTAAATATTGCTGTGACTCGTGCTATCTGCATCCTTTAGGGAAAGATTTCTGTGCTTAAGCAGAGATTAAAGATATACGTAATATAAGAAGAGAGAAGATCTGCCACATATTTGATGGGTTTTACTTGAAAGCCATCAATACCATTAACACTACTATCATTTAAGCTAAGAATTATGCTAACTATCCCTTCCTCTCTGCTGGACATAAAAATATAAACCTGGAATTGTATAATATGCTTCAAAATCGCTGTCTGGTTCTGTGTTACTTCCTATGTTGACGAAATGTTCATTAAATGCATCAGCTAGTGCTTTACCCTGAATCTCTATGTCATTTATTTTTTAGGTAGCGTATTTGTTCCTCATGGGCATGCTGGTTCAACAATGAATTCAGTTTCTTCCACAACTGAGCCGTGCGCAGAACTGATGAGTTAAAGGAACGCATGTAGTAGTCTCGCCTTTCCTTTCTTTAAATATTTGTCTAAACAATTTCTAAATGATTTAAAGGACTGAAATTACACTGTGTTTTTGGTACTTATAAATTAGCCGAATAAGACATTTTCCCTATGTATTCTGTTAGAAAGCGCCGTGCTTATCCATGGTTTACGTGCTTTCTTTTTTTGCTTACAGCACTTGAACGGAAAACTAGCTTCGTAACTTACTTTTAATATCTTGCAAAATGCTTGGTATGCCAAATTTCCGTCTATCAGACCATATACAGGTGCCCAAAAAGTGTCCGCGATTTTCTCTCGAAACACGGAAAGAGCACGTTCGGTTACAAGCTAAATATGTTTGGTTCGAAGGTGCATTATTGTGCTGTGTATGCCCTGTGAAGCACAAGTAGATTGGCAAGTGGTCACTCATACTAAATGCGAAGGTGCCAGCTTTATTAGCCTCAGAACGCAAATTTTAAACCCAATAAATCAACGAACCAATAAAACATTACCAAGCAGAAACGAGGACTTAATACAGATAAAAAAAATAAGAAACAAGATGAACGTCCGGCACATGTACGCTTCTACCTCGAAATAATTATTGTTGTTTCTGAAAGTATTTTCACCAGTTCCAAATAATGTTCTTCGCTCATAATATCCTTTTATAAATTTAGGCACTGGACGGCTGTTTTCTTGTGTGAAATGTACAAAACTGTTGAAGGTGACTTGAAATCAGTCGTCGTTTTTTAAACTGCCATTACATGATAAGCCTGTTTCGATGTGAACATGGGCTGCGAACAACTGAAGATTGCTTACATGTAGGGTTTTGGCTCCGCTCAATCAATCGTTTCATTTCTTATGAACCGCAAGGAAGAAATACCCACATATTTCGGATATATTCCCTCTACTGTCACTAATTTTCGCGTAGTACGAGTCGTTGCGTAGCTCTGTGATGGCCATCTTTTCGTGACAAGTTATAAGAAAGGCATACTTTAGACGACTTATAAGAAGCTTCCGCTGGCATATTTAAGCAGATGAAACGATTATAATTTTTCTTTGTAGTGGCGGACAATGCACTTATTAGATTGAATAAATTGCCATGTATGAAGACAATATCAGATTTATGTTAATAAAAACATTATTAAAAATGAAAATTTCCGAAATTTAGGTCACGCGCATGTACCCAGGGATTCTGCACATTTCCTGGGAGAGCTTTTGAAAAATTTTTTTTTTTACGTTATTTATCACGATGACAATCAATACATCAGCAGATATTTCCTCGGCAGGCGTTTTACTTTTTTTTCGCTATTAATTTTTACAAGCGCTCCCTAGTGTTTTTTTTTTTTTTTTTACAATATTTTACAATATTCCACATCTGTCAAACAATTGCTTTAAAAAAATATGGCCTATATGTTTTCTATGTCAGTCTTAATTACTCGCTGCTAGTTCAGGAAAGACTCTGAAAGTAAGTTTTTGCTACGCATCAAAAGCTTAAACCAGTTATACCAACGTGTGCATAACAGTATCCTGTAATATCTCACAGTTTCCCTACAATACTTTTTCTTCCCTGTGCTATTGAAGCATCGAGGCGCCTCCCAGAAGAAATTTTGAATGTCGATTCTGTTGATTTATTTGAAACTAAAAACAGGGCCCAAGACTGACTGAATATGTTGCTCTTCATTACGACTGTGGTTTGCGCGTTTCTCTTTTTTGTATGTATATATATATATATATATATATATATATATATATATATATATATATATATATATATATATATATATATATATATATATATATATATATAATTTTTCAATTGTACTGTGGATTGCTTACTGCGCTCTTTCACTTCAACTTTGTTCTTTGCTCTGTAATTTTGCTTTTCTTTCATTCTGGATTGTTTGCTTTGTGACCCACTCCTGTATGAGCCTGTAAAGGCTTACAGTATCTCTAAATAAATAAAATTCAAAAGTGGCCCAGATTCTTGAACATGTATGTTTTGAGAAACATGGACACATGTCTTACACAGACCAAAACTGCTGCACACAGATTTCTGGTGCAATGAATTACTGTGTATACGTACGAAATTGTGCAATAAAAGAAAAACTGTAAAACTCGTTGTAATGGGGTACGACATAACAAAGTCGAATGCATTTGTGTTACTAAGGATATTTCTAAAGGTATTTCTAAAGGTAAAGTATTTTTTAAAATGTACAAGTATTATTTATATGAAGACCTTTCACCGATTTACTCCATAGGGCTCATACCTATTTTACCTCAGGCTGTATGACACCAATGTCCCATCTCATGACTGCTGGCGGTAGAGGTGCGATATTTTCTAATCGCTTGCTAACATTGTGCACCTGTTGAGACAAGACCTTTTCAGATTCCTGAAATTAAAACGGAAATAACGATCGGAGTGACACTGTAACTGAAAGCTTCGACATTTGAAAAATCGTCGTCGCCAGCACGAAATAAAAGTGCGAAACATAAAAGAAAGGGCCGAAGGTTTCAGCTCGCATTTTTTGGGCACTTCAAACAAATCCAATACGGCACCTACGCCGAGTGCGAATGGCGAGGGGGCATTGCAAAGCGCGGAAGAAGCGTTTTCTAACAAGCGGCGGTGATGCCTTACTCGGATTGTAACAAAAAATACAAGCGAATCGAAAAAACAAACTAAATCTTCATAAGTGCATTCGTACCTGCATTCGGAAGTAAGGTGGCAAAAAGTGCTTTCAGTGCGAAGTGGTGAGATCGCAGGAGGCGTCAACTTCGATAAAGAATGCACGCGACTCCTACGTACGCGGTACGCGGCAGAACAGCTCCCTTTTACGAGGCTCTGGATGCTGTAATGCATCTCCTGGGTGGAGTAACAAAAAAGTTTCCTTCGGGTCCTCAGGGACGCTCCCAGCCTTCGCGGGCTATTTTTCATTATTACTAACGTGCTAAAAGCAAACACTGGCCTCCTGGGCGGCCAGAAGCTTCCACGTTCCCTGGACCTCAATGAGATTTGTTCGGCGAGCTTTTAGAACATATATGTAACTGTCGGTTGTAAACAAGAGAAGATTAAAAATGACATCGAAGTGGAAAGTAACGTTAGAGACAACGTTATTTGAGTAAACAACAGCCGAATGGTTTCTTTTTATGTTTGAAACCTCTAGAATGACGAATAACATTCCTTTGGCTCCGCTACTTTTAATGGAGTCCAACAGGGCCGGGGTTTACTCTCATATAAATACAAAAACACACAAAAAAGGCAATAATTTGTATTTACGCCCGAGGCCTTGACTTTCACACTTCTTGATGCTTGTGTCTTGATCATGCATTATTGAACGTAGCAGAATGCACTGTGCCAGGAAGACATAACTCTAGTTAGCAGTTCCTTGTTCATAGTACCGACTTAATATCATGCGAAGAAATTTACGTTCAAGCGGCGCGCGCTGCGTAGCTACGGAAAGAGAGAGATAAGTGAGAGAAAAGGCATTACACATTTCTGCGGCTAGGACAGAGCAGTTATTTGCCTCACAATTTATTTAGCTGCGTAATTTCTCTCTCACCCTCCTCACCGAAAATACCTGCTTATGTAAGTCGATAAAAAAACTTCCGAATGTCACTCACGTACGCGATTTGGAAATTATTTAGACAGGGGGCAGCCTTCCCCACGTCTTCCATAGTGTGGCCGCTGCAGGTTCAAGACGTCCGATACTTGCGGCGTGGCAAACATGTGTAAGAGATCCACGCTGCACCTTTCTTCCTGCTCTGTCGAGGTGCCAGGCATTTACTGCTATTCGCTCCACTTCGCGAGAGGTCATATGAGCACGTGGCCTCCCACGTGGCCGCATGGGTGTTTATGCCCCTCACATGCGCTATTCCCCGCTTCCTTCTGCGCTTCACAATGAATAATAGAGGAATAAGTCGCGAATCCATTAAACATGTCCTCGGAAATACGATCACGCAAAGTGCACTGGGTCTGTGCGAAACAATGAACCGGAATGTCACGTTCAGGTATCAGCTATATTGCACTGTGTGAGCGTGCGTGCGCGTGTAGGGTTTTAACGCGCTAGCGTCGAAAGCCCAGCACTGCAGAAGATGAGGCGTTGCTGGCGTCGGCGTTAGCGTTGTGGGTGAAATATCACGATCTTCGTTCTGACAGGTAACAGTTCGCTCATGACATAGCCGCCTACTGATTGGCCGGGGGGGGGGGGGGGGGGCGACGTCACGAAACCACGTCACAAGGTAGGAGCTGCCAACTCGGGTTTATGGGTTTATACTTTCAGATTAATGGGGAAGTACGTGAGAATCGATCTTTCCATGGCCATTGGGCAACGAGTAAGACACATTTTTCTTAGGGCGCGCAGGCACGTCCGTATGGCTTAAATATCTATGTCGGATGGTCTTTCACATAAATAGGCAGCTTACGAGTGTATGTTAGTGAATTTGTGAGGGATAAGAGATGGAAATTTAAGGGATCAGAAAAAAGCGAGTAGAAAAGATAGAAAAGGGAATATACACAAACGAGGAACCGCAAGAGAAGCCGAAAAAGATAGCTATTAACAATATCGCGTCGCATACCCTTAAAAGTGGAAAATTTTTGCTGCTGCTGTTGTTGTTGTTGTCAGTCCTACGTGGTTTTCAGCGGAGTTACTTGTTTCAGGTTCCTAGGAAAATAGTCGTAGTTATTGTCAGAAAGCGCCCGTGCAGCCGATCGTGAGTGGGGGGGAGGAGGGGACACGATCACGTGCTCATCTCGTGCAGAGAGGCTTGTGTCTTGTGCCTGGTGCTAACTTCCTCCCTCCGAGAAAAAAAAAAAATCTGGCCGGAGATTATCCGGAAACTGAATGGAAGCAGCGCTAAAAACACGGACGTGAAAAAATTACACAGCGCCTCTGTTATTACATTTTCCCGCCCGTGCATTTAGCGCTGTTTCTCATCAGAAAGCTTTGTGCCACAGCCAATCCGCCAAAGCGCCTTCTTGAATTTTCAGAAGACGCATGCTTTGTAACTTTGCGTGCAGAGAGAGGGGGAGTGATGGGGCGATTCCTCACGGGCCAAGTGTTTCTCTGCGCAATCGCTACCGCATGCCAGCCAGTGCCAATTTTCTATGTCGCGGTTTATGTGACTACCATTTAATCGTTTATCTGAATATGAAAAAGATTAGCCGGTGCTACTGTCGTGCCCACCATCTCATTATACATGTTCAACTTTAAAACTAAACTACATAAAGCCCCTGTTGAAATATGTGGCTCACGGGGACTTACGAAAACCGGCGCCACAAACAGTATTTGAGGTACGGTAGGCAAATAAGTTTTCCAACACGAACTAACCAGCCTGGATCAGTCCTCTTTTTGAGAGCAGAGACTTGTCTTTGATGAATAAACATAGTGATCAATGTCACCATGTCAATTTTGGCGTATCAATCTGTTTAGGCTATAATGCTACGCTTTCCTTGTGATCTGCATTGCTTCATAACCTGTGTCTTTTCCTGCTCTTCGTAGACGCCTACCACATCCGGGCGTTCGGCAGCAAAGGAGAGTCCAGGAAAAGCTCACGACGCTACGCAGAGTCCTGGTACATGCCTCGAGGTACAAGTCACGTCACATTTTCTATCGTCTTCTTCATCCGTACCTTAGATCGTTGTGCGGTCATTGCCGATCAGAAGGAATACGCTGGAAAATATGGAGCCGAAAATGTTATTCTTTGACTCCTGGGCCAGGATAATGTAGCGATCCTGCTACTATTCTATGACATTTCAAGTGTTTTCGTCTTCTGTCGTTGGCTTTAGCAATGCCACGCCTCCGCTATCGATGATGTGTGTGTGTATGGGGAGGGGGGGGGGGGGTACTTCTGCCCTTTCGCGCCGAACCACAAGCACGCAGTAGAATCGAAGGGTGCGAATAACTGGTCGAGCCTGTCATCTGGGCTGGTTATAAATTTTCATATTGTTTATCTTCGCGCCATAATAACGCCTCAAGTTTATGCCCCTAGCTGTATGTATATTACTCTATAGCTAAAGGATGCCTTTAGCTATAGAGTAGTCTACATACATAATTCGGAAATGGCGAAGAAGAGAAATGTTCTAGCACCAGCCGTTTGAGCACGAATTTTTCCTGTGAAAAACATCTGAGCTTTTTTAGGAAGCAGTGCCGTGGTGAAATTATAAACGAAACCTAGGCTCTGTTTCGTGAAAATAAAAAAGAAATCTTTTCGCCTTCATTTCATTGCTCTTTAATCACTGGTCGTCGTCATATTCGACGTCATCATCACATCCAGTAAGTAGGGAATCTCACCGGCACTGACATAAAATGCGCTACTGATGGACGTTAAAGGGTCTAAAAAATCATTCGGAAAAAGGACCGTTGGAAAAATGCAACTTATGGTACACGCATACATGACGCAGTTATAGTACACCGATGTATGGCAGCCTTGATAAGAGTGACAGAGGTCGCTTGTTAAGCCTCCAACGTCTCCTACTGGGTGTGCACGTGGACCTCGCGCTATTGAACTGAGCCTCCATCCACATGCTTGCTGATGCTTAATCGAAAGAAAATGCAGAATGTAATATGTAATTGACCTAATGGTCGACCGGGACATTTGGTCAACAAATAACTGCGTTGTTCTGCCAGTTGATTTCTGAAACCCTCCCACCCCCCTCTTTTGTTTTTGCAGCTAGGTGCAATTAGAAGGCGGTTAATGTTTTATTAAAATTATATGTGTATTATAACTCGCGATACACTAGCGGTGCGGGCGAGGTATTTCTTCTGCAGAAGTAAACCTACAATGCATCTAATATAACAATGCAACAAATTTCCCAAGAACACAAAATAAATAAAGCATTCATATCAGTACGCACCAAAGTGTTATTAATAAAAGCAATGGCGAAATTTAGGGCAACCTACTCATGTTCCCAAACCTTTTACGTTCTGTGAACGATACGGGACAGAGTTGCAAACACCCCACGAATGGCCATTCCTGCAATGCGAACTTGGGCTCGCCATGGCAACGGCCAGCGGCTTAAGCTTGTTGATCTTTGCCGGTGCTGTCGCCAGGCGATGCTTTTATTATCCGGCGCTTGGCTGCGCCAAAAAAAAAATAAATAAAGAGAGAGAGAGTTCTCGCGAGGGATAAACTTCCGAAAATTCCTGTGTTAAAACGATCTCATACGTTTCATCCATTAAATTTTAATGAATCATAGTGAATATTTTTAGTCATTAAAAAAAATCCATTCCTTCGTCCTGACTAACCCAGCCGCTAACAAATTAGATAATCTTCTTTGGGAAACCGGACTGACAGCTAGACTGCCTTACAGTTCTGTCTTAATGTATTTTAGGGTTTTCCTGCTTTCAGTAAATCAAATTACGTGTCATTAGTTGCTAATTTAATTTTAGCTTCTAATTGAACACTGTTTTCTGGAAGTTGCATTCGCTGCTACTGCGATCCACGAGGAGTTGAAAAGATTATTTTACGCCTCCTCTTCGACTATCGTACGTGCAGCCAGTGCGTAAATGTCCTATGTCGCTGCTTGCGGCTATTCACTACTTTTCAGGCGTACGGGTGGACGCCTTGTTCCGAACGTTTTTCAGTTTCCTCTCGATATTAGGCGCCAGTCACGTTTTCAACTCTGCCTTTGCTTCCATTCCACGACGCCATAAGTCATGCTTAATGAGTCCTCGTTCTCGCCAGAGTTAGGTTTCGACTTTTATTGTTGCGTTTCCCTATGCGTCAACAATTAGAATTATAGTTTCTTTCTGCGCAACAGCCCAGCGCTTTACGAACAATGTTCAGCGTTATGACTTCTTGTTATCATTACAGATGCGCCTACAGACATTGAGGAAGAGACGACTGACGGTAAGTACAAAATTACGGGTGTTCTATCAATATGAATGTGAGAAAATTTAAGGCTGGATATGCTGAGCTTTCGCAAGTGGCGGTTGGTAACGCTCGTCTCATGGGCTGTCATGTCCGAGCTAATAACAAGGGCCGTCGATTAGGAAACCCGACTTATGATCTAAAAACTTTGTGATTCGTAAAGCGGGTTCTTGCTGAAGCTGGTCTCGCTGTATAATGATCTTTTCTTTTCTGTTTACCGCGGAACTCTGTTGTACGGTTTACGATGCCTGGATGGCGAAAATAATCGGGATGTCACGAAGACATGATAGAGAAAACTGATAAGCATTACGTATATGACCACTAAAAAGACGATGTTGCATGGGTATTTGTAACTGGCGAGCGTAGAGAGCGGTCATAATCATTCCTGACTTTCAAATGTTGGTTGTAATTCTACGCACGTTTCTGATTTAAATATGCTTGCCGCTAGACGCATTCACAGGAGTTAGCACTACGTCGTCGTACCCATTTCGAAGGCCGTCTAAAGGGCAGAGATCAGCGATGAAGTAATTAAGAGCATCGTAGTTTTCAGGCGCTACATCCGCTGATGCGCAAGACAGCGTTGCCAAAGCCGAAGCCTTATACAAAATGTGGGTTTCGTCATTAATTTATCAATAGGCAGGCAACGCTCCGGAGAAGTATCGACCAAACATATACCGCCTGGTGAGCAGCAGCGTCGTTATCATTAGCGATATGGCGTCCCTGGTACACAGGTCCCCCGCATCGATGGACACCCCGCAGCTGCATGAGCGTTGCGCTCATTCCTCGCACTCGGCCCGAGAAGCACGCGCAACATCTGGCGAGGCACCGGCTCAAGTAAATCGCGGATCGAGCAGAAGCTGGAGCTAGGGTCGCCTTCATAATGATAACGACGCAGGCGGCCGCATGATAGCACGTGCGGGCTGTCGGTGCGCGCATATAATATTTGATCACTTCGGCGAAAAGACGTGCAAGTACGTTGTTAACTGTGCGTATCAGCGCTAAAAGCTGGAATGTTTTGTCGATGAGCATTCCTTCAAGTCAGTTTCAAGAGCACTATATGCCTGTGTGTTGATGAATTACCGAGGTCTACGGAGCATCTGCCGTGCTATGAGCGGCGCGCAAAACCTGGTATTGGCATATAATATTTGATCACTTCGGCGAAAAGACGTGCAAGTACGTTGTTAACTGTGCGTATCAGCGCTAAAAGCTGGAATGTTTTTTTTTTTTTTTTTTTTTTTTTTTTTTTTTTGTCGATGAGCATTCCTTCAAGTCAGTTTCAAGAGCACTATATGCCTGTGTGTTGATGAATTACCGAGGTCTACGGAGCATCTGCCGTGCTATGAGCGGCGCGCAAAAACCTGGTATTGGCAAATATTCAGAAGCCCCGCCGGGGTGGTGCAGTGGTAAGACGCCCGACTACTGTGCCGGAGTTCCCGGGTTCGAACCCGACCGCGGCGGCTGCGTTTCGATGGAGGCGAAACGAAGTGGCGTCCGTGTGCTGTGCGATGTCAGCGCACGTTAAAGATCCCCAGGTGGTCGAAATTACTCCGTGGCCCTCCACTACGGCTCCTCTTTCTCTCTTTCCACTTTCATTCCCACCTTTCTCCCTTCCCTTACGGCGCGGTTCGGGTGTCCACAGAGCAAGTGTGACAGTTACTGCGCCTTTCCCTTCCTGTGAACCAATTTATTTATTATCAGAACAGGTTTTGCAGCGTAGTAACGCTCGCCAGTTGATACAATTCCTTCGCAGTTGAGCAGCTCTAAAAAGCCAGGAAGGAACTGTTCCTTCTGTTCGCCATCTTTTTCTGCGGGACTCAAATATGAAATTTATCAATCGGCCCCATTTGTCCATTATTGTTTTTTTTTTCTTCAATTTAGCGAGTCCACTAAATTTTTAAATATGACGCGAACGCACTGGTGCTAATCCAACAACGAAAAAAAAAAAGGAAATAAATTAGTGGGGGCAAGGAACCTAAAGAGCCCAGAGTTAGTATTCCGTGAAGGTTCCATGATTTTCCCGACTGATCGCGATTGACTGGTATGCGGCTGCCGCTATCCGGGCGAAAAGGGCTATATAAAGTTTACTTAGAAGTCGACGTGCAAGACTATGTGACGCTCACTTTGACGAAGTAACAGCTTTTGCCAATCAAACTCCTAGCCCACCATGCGAGGCCCTAGCCATTGGCTTAGCCAGCGAGCGAGACAGAGAAGCCGCGGAAGCATTCAGAAGAACTAGCCGAATGACAAGAATGTGGTAACGTACACAACGCAAGAGCAAAAGCAAAATACAGCAAAGGAAAGCAAGCCAGGACCGAACAAACCGCTGAGGGAGAAAAAGGCGTGGGCATGCCGGAAACCACCTCATGATGCGGAAATCGCGCGGCTAGCCATACGTCCGCAGCTCCAACCGTGGCATGCGCCCACCGGCGAGCCTGTCAACCGCTGCCCCCATTTCGTCCTCTTCTCCAGGCCTCGGCGAAGCAGGGACGGACCGCGGATGGAGGGTGGTGCATGCTCCTGCGCGCCTTATCTGGCGCCGTGCAGCAGGGTAGCTCGCCCTGCCGAGTGCTGGGTTACGCCAGAAGCGGCCCGTTATCTCGCGACCACTGTAGCGTTGATCGACTTCCCACGCCGCCAACTAGTGCGGCAGCACCGATGTTAGCACCACTCCGCGAGACTTATCTGCCGCGCAGCCTTCGGCGCCTCCCCGCCTAGCATTCCTGTTTGTCTTTGCTCTGTCTGTGTTTCTTTTCGCCCCTGCGGTGCCGTGCTGGCCGCCTCTCGGCGGTTGATCTTCCCTGATCCTTTCCTCGCTCCCTGGGGAGTAGGCGGCGCCGGGCTGGCCGCAGGTTTTGTAACCATCCTGCTGATCGGTTTCGGCGACACAGAGAGAGAGGCAAACTCCCTCTCGGGTGACTTGGGATATTCGGCTGGCTCAACGCAAGGACCATCTGTCGCTGGCGATCGAATCACGTTGAGAAAGCGGAAGTCGCACGTTCCCCCTCTAGGGTATTTCTCCCTGACCGGGGTTCTTCTGCGCGATATTTATTTGTTCTTTTGGGCGCATCTCTTTTTTATCTCTCGCTAGTGTTCCTGCGGTAAGGCAGGTCCAGTTGTTTCGAAAGAGAGTATAGAGTGAACCTCTCGCGTTGAGGCGACATGGCGAGCGGTGTTGACATTTGCTGCCGTTTAATCGAATTGCCGGCGGCTCGTCTTCGAGATAAGGGCTACCACTGCCTCAAGGGTTTCTCCGCTGTATAACGATATGATCAGTGAAATGTGGTCCACTAGACCACAACTCAGGAGATGTACGCTTCAACAGAGGAGCTAAGCAGAGGTAATTAACGACCTCACTCTAGGCGTATCTGTTTTGGCGTTGAAGCATGAAAGGGTTTCTGCAGCCGCCTTTCCGACACAATATTTCAGGAAAAGCTTTTCGAATGTCTTCGTAGTATTGTAATGAGAAACCAACGGAAAATGAAAAGAAGGAAGCAAATCTTGGATGCATCGTCAGTAGCATTGCCGCGAGCTTAAAATGGTAGAAAAGGAGTTGAACGCGTGCTGCATTCAGCTCCATGAATGTCTCTGACTCACTCTGCCAGTGTAGTTCAAGGAAGGCCCGCAAACAATAGCAAGTTATAAAGTGCCTACGGCGGAAAATTGGTCTTTCACTTGCCATGCGGGCGCTTCTTACGACCAGTCTAGGACATTGGTGGTTTTAGCTAAACAAAGTGTCGATCATACGACATTAATGTTCGCTAACCGCGCTTATATGGAAACCAGTGCGGATAATAGCAATGCACGTCAGCGCCATGAAATCGCCCACTCCTATTAATCGGTGAAAGCGCTACTTCCGTCGACCACACGAACGCGGTTCAAGCATACTGCCCGCAGATAGGCGGTCATAGCTTTGCATGTAGCTTATGCGCGCAGAACATCACTGTGCTGTAATGAATACCACGTTAAACATGCTGCGATGGCTGAGTGGTCAAAGACATCGGAACAGCAGGCTACTGGCTTGCCGCTAGCATGGGTTCGAATCCTGAACATATAGGGTACGAATGCTTTTTCTCCTTGTAGGAGTATGCGAAATAGTGCCGCCTCATTTCATGTTTCCTTAAAAGCATGTGCCCTCGCCATAATAGCGCCGCCGTTTTAAGGAAATTTATGGCATCCTTGCTGGAAGTGGGCTCTTCTTCATTTGGTCGCCATTCCTTTTACATACACCTGTTATGCATTCGAGGACTACGTAAGTACATATCTTAACCATCTTAACATAACCTTTGTCTGAAATACCAGTTTGAAACCGCCCTATTTTGCTCTGCACATACCGGGAGGCTCATAGAGTCCATCCCACAAGCAGTCTTTTGTGGCTAATGTATACGAATTCATTTTCTTCGATTTTGTATTCACATTACCTCTGGCCGTAACGACAGGTGTCAGTGACAGTGGTAGCATGGCATCTCTTGAACCGTTGGAAAAATGTGAAAAGAATAAAAAATAGAGAAAGATTGGAATAGGAGAGTCATATCTACCAGTTGTCATATATCGCCTGTTGTGTTCTATTCAATAGCTGTAATTTCTCTCCCTCTTTCTCGTATGAAGTGCTGGTTACTTCAACAGTTTTGAGGACGTTTAGTTTCTTCGAAATGTTAAACAATATTTTCAGAAGCACCACAGCAGTACTTTGCAGTCGTTCTTTTCATAGTGGATCTACTGCACATTAAAAGGGTAGATAACTGAGCTAGTTCGTACACAATTTCAAGGTTTAGAAGCAGCAGAATAAAAAACAACGGGGACGTAGCAAGGAACACACAGGACGAGTACAAGCTGCACCAAAACTTTCGTCTTGATGCAGCGGGAGTAGAGGCGGGCACGGCAGGTGACGAAAGCAAGGTGACGCCACAGTCATGTATCTAACTGATGAGGGTAACACACAGAAAAGCTGAGAGTATTGAAAATGGACACGTGCTGTACCCGCCTCTACTCCCGTGGCATCAAGAAGAACGTTTTGGCGGCTTGTACTTATCCTGTGTGCTTCTTTCTACGTCTCCGTTGTTTTTTTATCCTGCTGCTTCGAAAACTTGAAAATACTGCACATGGTGTTTGAATAACTGTCATGCTGGTGACTAAGTGTCATCGTTTTCATCTCAGCGTTTGGTTCGCAACCGGGCCGTTTTTGCTCTTTGTAGAGAATGGTGGCCCCGGAATAGTCGATGTGTTTAGAGGGGCTTCCGGTGAGTGTTAATGAGTAGCGAAGCAAGCATTTTTTCAGCGCTGCACATTGTCATGTTTGTTTATATTAACAGTATTCTGCTATACAAACGAGCTCGTGAAACTCGCGTTTTTCGCAGCAACATGTGCCGCCACGGGTTGCTCCATGCACCATCATAACATAACATGCTCGCTGCACGAAGTCTGTGCCGTATTTTATCGAAATCTCAACGTCACTGTCGGGAGCTTGGCGTTATGGTTCTTGAAATTCACGAGCGAATCTCTGTATAGCTGTTAGTATGTTTTGCGAAAAAAAAAAAAAAAACCCGAGTTCTCTCTCCCGTGGTGTCGAAATATTCTCGTTTACTTAAATTCATATTTCCGTGCAGTTAAGCTTGACAGCAAAATCTTTCCGGAGAAGTCAGCCATAAGGGTATAGCTAAGTAGGACGGTAATGATATTTAACTCACAGAAGGTGGGACACTGTGCACTAGACCAGATGGAACCCAAAAGTTTCGCTGATGCTCGTAGAATAAATACAAAGAAGCCACCAGAATGAGTGGTCTGTTATTATGCGCACTTTGAAAATTATCTTTCTACACTTCAAGCGAGCCCAGTATGCAGCATGGATTTGCATCTGTCTTTGTAGACAACGTTTCAGTGTGATTCATTTTACATCTGTATGACGTCTCTCTGAAGGCTAGATTGTGGCTCTGTGGACCCCATGCTTAATCTATTCGCAGGAGCTATATTTCGTGCTCGTTTCTTGGAAAAAAATGTCAAAGGGATTTTAAGAGTCAAAGATTGCATTTACTACAATGTGAAAAGACTATAACATATAATTGTTCAACATGGGGTCCCGAAGTAAAGAAAATTGCCTCGATAAATCGACTTAAGACAATCGCAACCTTGTATTGTCTTGAGTCTGATGGACTTGTGCAAGTCGCAAAATAACACGCTGAGCACCTCAAACTTAAAACGTTGCTACCATGCTTATCAACTTTTCATTTACGATTCGTAAAAACACAATTACTGTTGGGGTGCAACGCATTAACACTGTGCATACCTTTGAATGGCATGTGACAGGTAACATGTGTGACTCAGCGATTGCAGCGCAACGTCACCTTCTACGAGCACAGTAACATTGCATAATTGTTCGGAAGCCTGAAACGTAGTAATGTAAGTTTTAGTCTGCATAGTTTGGGATATGAACAAAGTAAGATTGATTAATAGCAGGTGTATGGTGAGAGGTGGCAGAAAAGAGATGTGCATGGGCTATAAGGCAGGGTGAATGCCTCGAATGTCATGACTAAGTGTCTTAGATACGTTCTCAACCTTGCGCCGACAAATAATAATTAATAATGTAGTTTCTCATCAGAATCGTCTTAGAAATAAAATTCTAGATAAACACTTAAAAAAACAAGGCTTGAACACAATAAAAAGAAAATGGAATGGAAGGCATTAGCCATTTTTTTCCCACAAGAATAGTAGCAAATAAGCTTAAAAGTCATTGATAAGGATTAAAGGCGTTAGAAAATTCTTTGCTAAGATGGCTCGCACATCCTGTTTTGACCAACAGCTCATGTGCAAAGTGACGACACGCGGCTGCGACTGCGTAAAACTAAGACATCGTCGAGGATGCTGACACCCAAAGAAGCCAACGTTAATCCCTAATTCTAGCCCACCAGCACCACCGGCTAGTGATCATGCGCGTGTGAATTACGAACAGCTGAAATATTCCCAAAAACAGCATTCAGCGCAACGCAACGTGAGAAACTGAAATAAAAAAGAAGGAAAAGTTTATACCAGACACAGGGATTTTAGGTTTCTGAAGCAGCCTTAATGTAGTGTCTGAAATCTAAAACCTCGAAAAATGCAGGTGCACAGTTCGCAGGCCATAAATAGAATTAAATGTTTTCGAGGAAACCATCCGCCTAGCAGCGGCAGTGGCTGCTTTGTGCTTAATGTGATGGCTTCAAGAGAAACCGCTCTTGTAATCTGAGCCCATGGTAAAAAAGAAAAACAGAAAATACTATTGCGAAAGGCTCTGGATGCGAGCCACAGCTTATAAGGCGATATAAAGGTCACATATAACGTACAATGCAGAGCTGCTGTTCCAGATCCCCACGAACACGCCTATGTCACGCGAAGCACCGTGAAACGTCTCCACGGAATTATCTGCCCCAGAGGCACGCAATCGGAGCTTATGTAAATGCTTCCCCTAACTAGTCTGAACACAAGACAAATACTGGAATCACAACAAACAGCACAAAAGCGTTGAAAACCGCAGCAAGAGCACACTGGTATTCTTCTAAGACGGAAGCGATTAAAAACTGGTTAAAGAAATGATATCAAGCGCCACTGGTGAGCGAATTAAGTGCGATTTAATGAGAGACGCGTGAAAAGGACGGAGAGGAGCAGCGGAAGGAATAATTGTGACTGGGCTCTTTGTCTGACTTTTTCAGGAGGAACAAGCTCCGAAAAATAAGAATTTTTTGAAGTGTGTTGGCACGTTCTGCAGACATGGGAAACAGTTTTCTTACTTGTTTGTGCCAAGAAATGGTGGAGGAGAACATATATGAAAAAGCCGTGGACTCACAGAAAGCAGAGTAATCCAAACCTTCGCTTCAGTTAAACACATTTCAGTTTACCCTTAATTTCGGCAAAGTGTCATAATACCGACAGCATGAAAACCGGTATACTGTTCTTTTCTTGGGTTCTCGATTACATGGATGTTGCGCTACTTGTGAGGGTTCTAGACGTGAGAAGTAATACCTCCTAGAAATAAGAAGAATAGTCACAGAAGAATAGAATTCGTGTTTGTGCATTAGCAGCTTAGTTTTGCAGAATGGTCGATCAAACTATCCTAAATATATTTTTTTAATAATCTGATATTCTAGTCAGTAGAATACTAAGTCGCCATAGGAGCGCGGAAATATTTTGACGTCTTAAAGGGCCTTCGAGTGTAAGTATAAGATGCTCTTTCGAATACGGTGCACTCTTGAATATATTGTAACCTCAGCTACAGGCTACGAAATAGTGAAAAGAGGAGGATTTTAGCTGGAAATTACACATCTCTGAAAAGCACCTCACATCACCTAGAAAAAAAAAAAAAAAAACGCCCCTATTTCGGAAAAGCACTTTAGGTAATGAAAATTAAATGTAGGAAATCTAGGAATGAGTGATATTTCAAGCGATTAATTTTATATACATCATTTATTTAATAATAACACAAAACTGGAGGGAATGTCGGGGTAATTTAATGCATTTTTTTTTTTTTCATTGAAGGAAGGTGTATGGGGAATTCCTGCAACTTAAGGTGCTTTGCCTCACTATGCATATGCTTGCAGTGAAGCAGCCTTAGCAGAAGCTCACCACCGTCATCGTTAGCCAGATTACTTTGATGTGACAAAAGCTCTACTGCATTGTCTCATCAAAAACAAAATTATGCTTCATGCACTTTCTTTTGAAACGATATTTATTGCCTCAGGGCATCAGTAGGGTATGAGATGTAAGATGAATAAATGATGAAATGAACGGAAAAATGTTTTTAGTGCCGCCTTCTATGTATTTCAACTTAGGAATGTTTCGAAACAGACACAACAAAAATGTGTTTAGGTATCAGATTCCTGCTATTCTATTGCAGGGTTGTGACCCTTGTTCTTTAGTCAAGTTAATAAACTTCATCGCTTATGTTCTAAGGTTAATTATTTTGCAGGCATGAACTTTCTGGAGCAAGCTTATAGCAAACAACCGACGAGGTCGACTAAGCAGACATCAGAGATAATGCGGAGGAAGATATTGTGTACTAGTACAGCTCAGTAACCACCGCAACAACTTTCTCTCATCGAGCGTTCGAGCGTACCATAACGCCACACGGAGACAAACTGCAGAGGTAATTTTGTAGAGATCTGATCAAATTCAATGAGTACTTTTTCTAGACCAAATGCACCAATTTTTATGCGCCAGAGGAGATGGGAGATTATAAGCGGAATTACAAGTAATACCACAACAGAGGGCTCTAGATTCATTTCGACTAAGGAGTTCGGGAAGTGCAGTAAAATATGAACAAGACAGGCTTTCGCACTGCTCTTCTATCAAAGTGGGCTTACCTATATGGAAAATTTAACTTAACTCCCGCCCAACGCAGAAAGCCATTGCCAATGAGTTACAAAGGTGAGTGCAAACTGCCGAAGTTAACACATTCGTTTCAAATTAAACGCTTAAGGTCCCGTGGGTTTAGGCAACAAACAGGTTATCGACACTTATATGCGGTGATTTTTATATCCCGAAGGTCCGATGGTTATTATTTGATCGCACAATGTTTTACGCATTTGGGAGCTCTTTCAATTTCGGCGCAAAAACATCGCCTTCTCTCTTTCCTATGGGCGCCGAAATTTGTGCGATCATCGCGGCTTCCCGTGAGCAGAATTCAGGAGAAACTCTTAATTCCTTATCCCCCACCTAAAAAACCAGCACTTTTTCCTGTATTTTACGATACATTCTAGAGAGCAACTGCTAATTAGCGCAGACCGGATTTTATGCAAATGTAGTTTTTTTTTTTTCTGTGTCCTACAATTTTTATGTGTGAAAACGAATTATACGTTTACAATACTTTTAATGTCGTTTTATAATGCCTTGAAATGCCAATTTTCGCGGTTTCTGCTTATGCACGCCTGTGCACGGCATTGCTGCAGAAATTGCATTAAAACTTCCCAAAAATACAGTGGCACTTCAATTTCGCAATTCGTTTCTTTCATATGCATTTCGGTTTTGAGTCAAGTATTGTACGACCCCTTGAACTGGCTCTGTTGAATACTGTAGCAACCCCGGCTGTCTGAATATTTCATCTGAACACGTCAGCCGATAAATTTTGAAACAGCCATTTTCTTCCGCTTCATCCTGCTATTGCGCTACAGAAACTTGCAGCATTTGGCTAGTAACGTGGTAACCGGCTAGATGGTACCTCGTTTCGAAAAGTATATGAAACGAGTTAAAGGTCTGAAGCTGCCCGGTTTCAAGACAACAATCCGATCAGGTGTACTTGTATGTGAGCCACATTCAATTTTCTTTTTGTAAGCACTATAAAGGAAGTAAAATGGGCTGTGAAACCGAAAGCTTTAATGTACACCAGTGAACCGCAATACTTCTTCACAGGAAGTTACTGAAACAATCCGCGACAAGTTACAGTCCGTGTTGGACAAAACCAGGCGTTTTCAGTCCTCGAGGAGTTTTTGGAGCACTTGTCAGAGAACGTTTTAGAATACCGAACTGCTCGAAGTAGAATCGTGCATTTGTACATCCGCTGATGTCGAGTATTCCTTTTCTGCTTATAGGTTTCTTCTCAGCGAGGAGAGATGTAAATTCAATCTAATCAATCTGCAGTTGGCACTTCTTTCTGCTGCGCTCATAGACTTCCCTGTCATTTCTAGACGGACATTCTATTCATCATGGGTTCTTGGCGGATGTACGCAGGCCCATGCAAAACCTAATTTTAATTGGTATATTTAACGCCATGCAGGCCAGTGTAGCCGCATTCTCTCGTGGCTGGTGTTTCTGGTGTCAGAATCTTTTAAAACGCAAGCACTATTAGATGGCATAATGGTTTCAGGCATACATACCAGAACAGCCTTACACAACCCACCAAAAACTTTCCTGCCTTCTTACTTACCTCGAATCATCCTTTTATTTTATCCTGCGACAAATATTGCATGCAGAGCTTCAGATTAGAAGTCATTTGGCTTGGATTTGCACTAAAATTTGCTTTACCAATTTTTCTCCTTTCGGTGCCTAAACGTACTTCTAACCGCCTATTCTTGGCGCCAAATCGCACTATTTACATGCTACATAATTCTGCCTCTACTCATTATCATTCACTTGTGCAAAGCCTTGAGGTTCTGAAATAAATCTGGATAGCTTTCTGAGGACCCGTAGACCTTCGCACCTAAGAGTGCGGGGATTGAAATAGACCACGGAGGAAATAAATCCGGGTCTCCTCGTCATCCGTGGCTGGAACCCAACACCAGTCTGTCTCTATCTGAGGCAATCACTCTGTCAAACAAGCCAAGCAGAACGGATAGCGGATGGCAGAGTGGTGCGACACTGGCCAACACTTCTAAATGCAAGCAGCGTTAGTCAAGTGGTTTTAGAGGAATTCCATCATGTTAAGTAGATTTTTTTTTTGTTAGGAAGTAATTACGTATTAGCATTCACGTGAGCACGGCGACCAGGTAAATCTACAAAGTTGTTCGCTACAAAGAAGCACAGCAAACCTTTGGATATAAAGAAAACCTCATCCAAATTGATTTTTACTTGTAGATGTTTTTGTTTGTATCCAATTCCAAGTGAATGTGACACCCGAAGGTCCATTTTAAGAGAGGGGCGCCTCACCTGGCACACCCATCGGATAGTTGGTGTTGTTATGGTCGCGCATGACTAGCAGAGGACAGAAAATTTTGATTCATACGTGGAACTAGCCACGCCAATTCTTTGCTTTTTAGCCCACAGAAGCCAAAATCAACTATTTGGTTGCGGGTAATGCGATCAGAAGTAATCATTTTTCATGTAGAAGAGCAGCTCTGTTTTATGCCATATTGTCTGGTCCTTTATTGTTATTTGCCAAAATATGGTTCAATAACAAAAGGTGAAAAACAAGCGTCAGTACCAAGATCTAGGTACGTGCTCAAATAGACAGCCACCTTCCGAATGCCGTCTGCCACACTTCTGACGCTAACGGGAGACAGGTGAGTGAAAATGCGCGAAATGATGACGACGTTTTTGGCCGAGTGATGCGGCCTTCAAAAAACTGCTCATAAATTTAGCGACTTTACGCACGCTGCCGCAGGCACTGTTGAGGCGTGGTCAGATTCTCTTTCATCGCCCTACCTGCCCGCGGCATTGGGGCCGGACGTAAGACATTTTGAGCCACGAAGCAGTGCCTGATCGGATGATGTCATGCCATACTAGCACCACATGCGAGACTTTGAAGGCAGTGCCAAAGTCACAAGAGGCAATAGGAATATGTCCATTGCCTGTATCGCAGCACTCAGTGTCTGCTGCTGCTGTTGTGACGCATTATCGCTTATCTGGCACGTCTGTTCAGTTGCTCATAAAAATTGGTCGTACTTCCCTTTTAGTGGAAATAGTCAATGTGTGTTAAATTAGTAATGGCAAAGATATGCCATTCTAGTCGTAAGCAGCCGCTTTTCTTGAAGCCGAGGTCGTAGTGGGGGCTTTTGTAAAAAATAGCCTGGAATCAACGACTTCGTGATTAGGCAGAAAGCGCGAAGATGATAGTTATACACCGGATGTATCAAAACAATTGATAATTTGAACTGTGAGCTAACAGAAAGGAACAAACACACAGAACATAAAAAACCCCGATGACTATGCCTGTTTTGTAGGATACAAACTGCGCTCGCGTATAATAAGCATTTTTTCTTTTCTTTTTGTGTCTCTAAAAACTCGCTAGCGGCCAGGGTGCCATCGTGGGCAGCTTGCTTTCCTATAGCGTATGCACAAGCAGCACGCAGCATATTTGGGGGATGCGCAATTTTCGTCACCTTAATTTACTACCTAGGTGACAGCCTAATTACTGTAGAGGGAGAGCACGGCACGCCCACCGGACAAGGGGAAGTTTGTGATGACGGTGGTAATAGCCGTATGAATAAAGAGCCCCATCAGCCCTTGCACTATGACGCCATTTTGAAATGCAGTCATTAATTTACTCGCTATGCACACTGCGCAGAAGATAATTTCAGCGCTCTGTAATTGTTTACTAAGCAGTATTGCGCACTTTCCGCAGTTTTGTAGCGCGGCTTGGCATAAAAATACAGCGCCTTTTTTGTTGTCGCTATATGCCACGACATTTTGCCTCTTACCCTGCGCGAGTCCACTGCTTCTTATTTCCTTAGCTTACACGCCGCTCCCGTAAAAGAAAAAGAAATTAACCACGCCGCGCATGCAAAAGAACGAAGAAAGAACAGACCGCGCCCTTATGATTATTACCACTTCGTCCATGCCTGTATCAAAATGCCTAAGTATGGCACCCTTCCTTTCCTTGAGCAAGACATATTAGTGTTTCGGAACATCCGAAGTAAGCATTTGTTTCGGCAATCAAATATTCTTTATTTATTTCACTTATCGCATGTAGTTGCGAACAAAGGGATAAGATATTTCAATTTTTCGACTTTAATTTTATTTCTCACACTAAAGCTTACGCACCAGCTTGATGGAAAGACAAGGCGATAGTTTTCACACAATAGTAAAAACATTTGTCGCCATATTAAACCACAAGTTGTTCCCGCAACAAATTTAGTCAAGAACTTTTTTCTGCATAGTGTAGTAGTATCAGCAATATCGTGCCTTTTATTAGGAAAATGCGACACCAGTTTCAAGAATACTTTTCACTGTAACGTAACGCCGTGAATACTTCTAATAAATCATTTTTTTTTTTTTCGTCGATAACCGCTTAATAGCTCCGAAGCATGGAGTCCAGGAAACGTTCAATGAATGTCTAGTCTATACTTCCACTCTCTTACAGGATCTGGTCTATATGCTCATCGGCGCAGCTGGCATTTTCTTTTTTTTGCCCTCAAATGATGTGCGATGCCTACATCCCAAGAGATTTCTCACGCAAACAACGTCAACAGATCAGCTTGGCCAGTTCATAATGTCAGCCCCCCTCCTCTTCGGCCATTTTCCCACAAGCTTAGAAGAGGGCCGCAGTGTCAACGTTCTGTTTAAAGGTGCTGAATACTGACCAAAATATGTAATGAGATTATCGTGGAAATGAGAAGATCTTGCCACGTGTGGTATAAACCGTACGCTACAATATCCTAGAAACGAGGGTTTAGAATTATTTTCATTTGGCTCTGAAAGTCACACGAAAACGACTGAAGTTCCCTCTTGCGGCGAAACGCTGTGGTTATCACTGTAGTCACCCACGTGGCAACATATTAGAAAATGTCACTTTTTTTCGTTGGTGCGCTGTGTTCTCTATTCTTTAAAGAGTGCTCGCGCTGTTTCATTACATTTTGTCCTCTCTTTGATGCACCCATAAGCAAAAACCAGGCACCAGGCTCCTATATTTCAGTAAAAGCCTGACATGTGATTGTTTCTATTTTATTCTTAAACATTTTGGTAAAACGATGCAGTAAGGCCGTCAGGGCGTGGCAACTTTTCATTGTTCAAGTCGTCAACAGCCTTGGTGACTTCGCTTGCAGAAACAGAGGGCTCAAGGCGCAGCTTAGTCTCTTCATTTACTTGTGGTAATAGCAAAATAAATTCTTCTTTAAACTTCTTCAAGTAATCCACATGGGCTGAAAGGAGGTTTCTGTAAAAAGCAGTAAATGCGGCTAATATTTCTGCGTGATCGCAAGTATTTTTCCCCGTAAAATCGATCTCAAAGATCTCAAAGATATTTTGGCAGGCATATTTTTTCTCTGGGCTAAGAGCCCTTTTTGGGGCTGCTTCACCATGCAAGAGCTTCTCTGCTCTCGATCATACAATTGCACCCTTGAAACGCTCCTTGTCCAACGTTTCTAACTGGGATTTCACGGCACATATGTCTTCCCTGTATGACCCAGGGGACTGACATTCCTCTTGCATTAGCTCTCGGAGATAATTTTGTAGGAGGCTCTGACGTACTCTTTTGCTATTGGAAATTTCACGAGGTCTTTCATTTCTTTTCATCTTTGTAACGTCTTTAAAACTTCCCCTCTGGCTCCGAATTAAGTTTCGGCATATAATTCTATCTCTTCTAAAGCACCATTAAATAAGCCTGTAAAAACTTCATCGCCCAACAGCAGGTCGTTTAGTTTCCAATTGTCCCAACTAAAATCTATTATTTCCTTCTTTTTCTTCCTAATTCCAACTGAGACTAAGCAGCGATTCCTAAAAGGACACGGGAGTCACACTATAATCACAACAAAGACGCAAAGGTTCCACTGAAACATTACTCGGTCTAAACGGGCATGGCTACCCCCTTAAAAATGAGTGCACCGAATAGTTTTCGACCGAATTAAACACTCGCAGACATCATCCAGGTCGAAGTCCTTTAACGTACATCTCTAAAAGGCATTTCGCTTGATCTGTCCTTGGCAGATAATACGCAATTTAAATCTCCAAAGATAATCGGACGTTGGTGTCAAAAAACATTTGAATTTCATTAAAGAATGCCTGTCTTTCGACTGGTTTTGAAGATGCGTAAATACCGACAATTCGCTACTCCTACATTTGCAGTACACAGTCACATACAATAAACCGACCACCATCACACACCGTAACAGCTTGAACCATTACTCCCAAATTCTGTCCCACTAACAAGACGTACGCAGCCGCCTTTCCCACGGCATGACATACACAAACATTTTATCTTGCCCTAAATGGCTGCACCATACGCTCAGATATATCTTCAATGTCAGCCTTCGTATCTTGTATTGTCGCAATGTCATGATCATGGAGTGCAGCGAGGCGATGCGCTTTCTCTACCTTCTCCGTTCAGACAATCATCGTACATTGAGGGTTGCAACCCAAAAACACTCATTATTGCAACCAGCCGTTTTTAAAGATGGAATCGAGCAAACGGCGCTCAACTCTCCGAAAGGCGCGCTGTCAGGCGACATAGGCACATCGGGATCCACTGTGAGAGTTTATCGCCCATCGTGAGGGACGCCGATCGCGGCTGATTATGGCCGCGCTTTTTATTGCGAGCTCGTACCTTCCACTCTCGTTTAATTTGGCGCAACCGCTGATCCTTAACGGCGCGTGACATCTCGTCGTAGCCTCGCTTTGCAGACTCTATACTTCTGATTCCATCTCCGAGGCATCTGTTTGGAATGCGCCTCCTCCGCTTGCGACGAGCTGCTGCGACATGACCACTTTCTCCGTGTCGGCGTCTGCAAGCTTAATGACTGTTGGAGTTGACGGCTCCTGCGGCTCACCGTTGTCCTCTCCGCCGTTGGCGCTACTAGATTTGGGCAGGTTTTCCTTTGGTTTCACTGCTGACGCAGAAGTTTCAGCCGCTGTCCCCGCTTCATCTTCGTCCACGACCAATTCATTTTGCTCGTCCGAAGAATTTCTGCCAGCCGCTTGTGCATAAGACCGCACACAGTCTTCTGGCCCGTTCCCGAAAGACCGACATTCGGTGCGCTTGAGGACACGGAAGTCACAACGAATGTGTCTTGAAGCGCGGCACCGCATTTGCAAAGGCGCTCGCTCGGGCACCCCAACAAGAGACGTACCGGTGCCGAGATGCTGAAGGCGTGGAAGGCGTTCATGCGACACGCCTTGCCGCAACACCATGCGAACAACCTGCGTAGTAGACTCCGCTCCATCAAATCCTGGCACGTTTCATCGTTCTAGAGTAAAATCTTTAGCCTCCTCGTATGCACTGAATGCCTTCCTACGGCCTCATTTGAAACGTAAAACGCTATCCCCGTGCGCTGGAGCATCTAGATGGACGCCCATTGAGTGAAACTAAGATTTTAGGTCCCTGGCCACGGCGATCGTCTGCGGCGAAGGCCTCCCAGGCACTGCTCCGCTTTATGAAAAGCACAGGCCTAATCGAAAGACTGTGATTTTGCTGTTACGTTACGTGATATGACTGTGACGTGATGTGATGTGACTGTACTAACTTCACCCATCCCTCTCTCACAACCTTTATATCCACTCACCCCCTTCCCCCAGTGCAGGGTAGCAAACTGGTTTCTTTTACTGGTTAACCTCCCTGCCTTTCCTCCTCATCTTCCTCCTCCTCCTCCAAACGCTTCTCAAACGCAGTTCTTGTTGTTGTGATCGATGACCAAGCAGGTGCGCCCTTCGATGTCTAGTTGAGCACTGTCGAGTAGCTTCCTTTTGGCCTCATCGATCTTGAAATTGACGAGCCACACATGGCACATTTGATACGCCCCAATTTCAGAAACGTCCTTGATGACACCGGCGTCTTCAGGTGGCTGGCGATAGTCTTCAATACGGTATGGTCGACCATCGACGTCGCAGTGCGGAACAACTGCACGCTTCATCACATGGCCGGATGGCAGTATAATTTGGTAATCTTCTGGTACCAAAAAAGAAACTTGACCACGGCCTTCATCGGCCGCTATCGCAGCTCGCGTAGAGCCCTCCATCCTGCGTCGGCACACTGCGGCGTCCAGAAGCAGAGTGACAGCACCACGCTCTGGATCGTGACACACACATCACAGTCCTACTTGACTACAATGAGGATGATAGTAGCGATGACAATGATGGTGTTACCAATGAAAATGACCGTGCATTAAGTTGATAATGATAATGAGAGAAAATGTGATGCCCCGTGTGCATCAGGAAGGCTCAAGCTTTCGCATTTCAGCAGTGTAGATTCCACAGTGTTCTCAAAATTTTAGAAGCATTTCAATTGTCGCAAAAAATCATATAATTTCCCGATTTTCGTTAATGCGATTTGCTGTAACTTTTAAGCAACTATACCTTACCTTGCATGTTTGTACATTAAAAGGTGGTGTGAAATCCTAGTAGTTACTTCACCTATACGCGAAGAGTGCAGTGGAAACGGCACCGTTAGTTTGACATTTCGTAACGCATCAGTGTTTATTTTTTTAATGTTCTTTTTGCCGAGTGAGAGTTTTACTCTTGAGCTGGCAATAAATGGTAAATTTGACGGCTGCTGTCGGCGCGAAGGTTTCGACTGCACGAGTTGGTGCTCGCTCAAGCAACGATCAGCGCACAGGTTTCGGCTTTATCAGGAGACAAAAAAAAAAAAAAATAAGTAAGAACGAGCGCATCGAAACTTTGGCTCGGGAAAACTTTTCCTTGCTCGAAATCGATCAGTCAAATTTTACATTCTCGCAGAAAGTGAAAAGGACGCTTAAGTGCTGCTTGCGTAAATGAACATTGGAATATTATGCTTTTCTTTTTGCGGCCTTACTTATTACGCGACTTCAAGGGAGAACTCTTGAGTGTTTCATTATATTACTGCATTTTTATCTCCTCCCCCCCCCCCCCTCTCTCATTTTTTTTTCTTGTTTGCTTTAAGTGCCCACACAAGCCTTTCGTAGTGCTTTTTTTTTTCTTCTCTTCCTTGCTTGAAAGCGGCGTGTCAAACTCGTGTTAACACGGAGGAACGGTCGATTATCAACGTGCGCGAGCTGCCCTGTGAAAAGTGGAGTAAGCGGAAGCAAAATAAAAGAGAGGAAATAAATATATATATATATATATAAACAAGGCGCCTTGCTTTATAACGTCATTTATGATTTCCAGGCGTCTTAATGTTCGATTTGGGAGTGATCGTTTTGCTTCATTTGTGCCTTTCCTTTCCTGCTCCCTCACGATGCTATAGTGCGATACGGAACGCGAAAATGAACGTTTAAAAGCGAATGCAGCGGCGACGGAAGTGTAAAAGAGAATACGGCAGCAGGAGACAGCAGCGCGTTATCCTCCACCCCCCAACAAAAAGAGACAGAAAAAATAAAACAGGAATGAAAAGTAATACTTTGTGGTAGGAACTGCACTGACAAATGCGTTATGATGTTTGATTACGGGGCTCGTTACACCGTTCTCTCTCTCTCTTTCCCTGATTTCGCGTTTTTGAAAAAATAATATAAATAAATCGAAGGGATATGCAGCAGAGATAATGTAACAGGCTGTGTCCGTATTCTTGCTGCACGTAATGACTTCAAATAAGAAAAATGCGCGAAAACTCGTCGACAAATCGGCAAAATAAAAATCGGCGAGTCTTTCAGACAAAGTCACACGGATGAAACGCAAAGCCCGAGTCGTGCGGAAAGGAGGATCTCACTCCGGAGCCATTAGGAAATAGGCAGGCCTAGGTGTCATTTATTATTTCCCCCGCACCGTATCAGTGAGCACGTACTTGACTCTTTCGAGCCATGTGGAGGTAATTAGAGGAAATTTGCGGGATTAGCCCGGCTCGTCGCATGCTATACTCGCGCGGATATAAAAGGAACCCGAGGAGTGTGGGTCGTTGTTATTTTTTGATAAGTGCCCTTAATTATGCACTGATATGACACGACACCGCGACGTGGGGTTAATAATGCTGGGAACGAGTCACTCTGTCGTGAGAAGTATATGCTCTTTCCTGTAATCTGCATTGATTCATTAAAGTCGTTATGTTTCTAATTCTGCTTCAAGAGGATATTTTGAAGTCCCTAGGCTTTCCCTTTTCGTACCTGATGCGTCAGACACGTGCTGAAAAATAATTTTTTCCTATTTGGTATCAGTGGTAATTGTAGCAATCATTAATACCTTCAAATTTTACCGCCATTAGCGTTCCTGATTTGGAACATACTTGACTGTTCAGTGCATTGTTTGCACTGGCGTTTACACACAAAGATAATAGGCACGTTTTGCATACTATGCGTACCGTACGTGTTACCGTTTGCGTTACCGGAGTAAGATGAGCCCGGCCCCCACCAGTGGGCACGCGCCGATTGCCCCCTATGCGCATGCAGCATATCGTCTTGAGGGCGCCAGTGGCGCCAAGTGCTCCTCAGTTGCGCGTATGCCTGCCGCGTCGATCGGAACCCATCAGCGCGCGCCTGCTACGGTAAGGTGAAGGCTAACGCGAAACACGCGGCGGTCGGGGTCAAACCCGCGTCCTCGGCCTCAGCCAGCGGAGAGCCTTGAGCACTGAGTCACCGCGCTTGAGCCTTTCAGTTCAATTTCTCAGGCATATGGAGAAAATACACCTTATCGCATAATCCAGCCTGAGGCTGTAACTAGCGCATAGTTGCAGATGCCTTTAAGGTTCTTTAGTGATATCGCTGTCGCCGATGTTCAGGCTCTGAACAGGCTCTGCTCCTCTCCATCCTCATAAATTAAATCCTTCTAGGTTCCCATTTGGCCTCTTCGGAATTCCTATAACTTTGATATGTTAGACTTGGATGGCCAGGTATATCACACGTGACGAATTAAAAATGTATCAGCAGACGGGCTGGAGTGATGCCCTTGCTTCGTCAGCGTCACTTCGTGTCTGACGGGTGCCCTTAAGGCAGGCACCTGAATTTCGTGTTAAGTGACGCACAGCTGTATACTGCACAATGATAATACACGAGTATCAGGAAGCTGCGGTATCGTCTCAGTTCCTCGTGGAGTGCGCCACCATTAGATATTTATAAGCAAGTGAAATTCGTTTTGTTGCGTGATATATTTCTGTTAAGTTTACCTGCCACCAATTTACCATACACAACTACGACCCTTAATTGAGAGTGTGCCGTCATCTTTTGTGACCGGCTTCCTGTTAAACCATTTTTCTTCATAGGCGTGGTGCTGCTCTGCTAAGTAAGCACCAAGATGTGGCACCATTATTGAGCTAGACTATCTCATGGTGTATAAAAATTGTCACTACCGATGTGCAATACGCGAGGATGGACGCTCGGGAAACAGCCTAGGTGAATAAATGTAAATCGCTTAGGTGTTGCAAGAACCATATTCATCGGAAGAAACGAGTGACGCAGTAAACAGCGTGCACTTGACACTAGTCGTTGTCAAGTATGGGAATTACGGCCTCGCCCCAGTTAAGGAACAAACTTATTTATTCGTTTATTTCCGCCAGCAGAAACGATAGAGCCTGCATTATGCTTGTAAGTCATTTGGCTGCATATTCCAACAAGTTTTCTATATCTCCTTTTACTTTATCACTTTAGAAAACAACAAACTCGGCTTGTGCCTTTAGCCTTCGACTATGTATAAGCCTACCGCTAATTGTAGCGAATCTCTGCCAATGGAGCTTAAAGCTTTAGCTCCTAAAAATCCGCGCTTTATTTTCATTTCCACCTGATCTGTGTTTCCTTAGCAGCAAGGGGTTCAGACTGAACGAACTTCTCGTGTTGTCGTTCATTTTACTGCCATAGAAGTACGAAGAGAGCCCTACAGGAGTTCTGTTGCAGTTTGGTCCCTTGTTAGTGCCTCCAGTTTAGACGTGAAATTTTGGGTGTAGTCAGCGTATTGATGAGACCTCGGCATGCAGTTTTCACACGGAAGCAATGTTTGTGGCTAGAAGAAACTAGCACTTTAAGTAAAGAAAAAAAAAACTAGGTTTGCTTTTCGGAGACTTGCTCAGTTTGGGATTTCGAGGAGCCGAAAAGCTTAACACTCTATAACGGTATGATTATAATCCATTTGCACATCGCGCTCATGCAGCATCCATTCAAAATTCTCCTTAGTGAAGAAGGAGGAAGAGAAAACAAGTACTGATTGTAGCATACTAAACTCTGTTAGACAACCTACCTTTTGCCATTCGTATTACTTCGTTCAGCATTTTCACTATTCTACTCCTTTGTTGAGAGACTTGATCAGCCCGCCGAAGTCATCTGAACGAAAAGCGCATATGGCCCTGTCACACTGATTCCCCGCGGGAACATTTCTGAAACGGGTTTACGAAGAATTGTGTTAACCGCGGCGTAATTTCGCTACCCTCGCCTGAACTAGCTTAGATTCCAGGGCCTTTAATACATTGCCATTCGTATGAGAGGTACATTGCGATTTAGAAGGCGTGCTAACAGTAACCAAAGCAACAGTAAATTGTAGAGAGGTTGACTTAGCCGGTAATTCCTGAAAGCGACGGCTGCCAAGAAATGTGAACAGACGCACGACAAATGTCAGGAGTCACCCAATTAGTCGTTCCTGCGCATTTTTCGGGCGAACGTCTAAACTTCCCGGTATTGCTCGTCCGAGCCAGTGCGCACCCACTCGCTTCAAAACACAGAAGCCCCTTTCTAACGTTCGAACGCAGTGGGGCTCTCCCGACATGAAAGCTCCAGCCACCCCCAAAACACGACGCACGGTGAAGCGAAGACCCGTACGTGCCTCAGGCCCGTAGTGAAGGCAAGTGCTCAAAAACAAAGTTTTCTTCCTGAGCGCGCCGACGGAGCGAGCTTCGTCCTGTCTGTTTTGTTTTCGCCTCACTGTGAAGCTACTCGTCTACTGAACTCACCCAGCGGCGAGCGATAGCACTGCGCGGCTGCCTTCTGCGCTGCAATTAGGCTTTTTCAATTTTTGGTGCTTTCCTTCTTTTTTATTTACTGGGAACTTGAAAAGAGCTGCAGACGGGGCAGTGAGAGAGATAGAAAAGGTCGCGAGAATGATTAAAGCGATGTTCACCGCGAAAGCTCCAATTTCGACTTTCCGCTCCCGTGGTCGACGCTCATTGTTTCGCTTGCTTCTTCCCGGCTTCCGCCACTCTTACTGCGCAGCCTCTCGCTCCTTACCCGTTTTTTTCCCCTCACTGACGCGGATGTCGTAAGGACGGCTTTCACAAGAAGTTTCCACGAAGCCAAATACCAGTCGTCGTGCAAAGCGAAGAGAGAGAGAGAGAAAAAAAGACAACACCGATCACAGTCGAAACGCAATGCACACGCACAGCCGAATCGGCCTCAGAACGACACGAACACCGTTCCCCGACATTATGAAGGCTTTATTTCTGGGCTCCGTCCCTCTATATTTCGGGTGAACTTCCTTACAGTTGCGGGAGCCACCATTAGAGACAATCTTTCGCGCAAAAAATTGTTTCTAATGGTGCGCAGTTCTATACGACCCGAAAAACCCGAAAGGCAGCCCGCAAAATGAAAAATGAAGGCAGAACCACAGCCAAGCCTAAAGGAAGAAGAGAAATAAAAGGCCGGGCAGGCCAAGAAACAGCTACGGCAACTGGATTCAGTAAAAGCCAAACACTGCCCCAATAATTGCCTTGGTTTGCGTTGTTTTTCTTCCTTATTTGTCTTGTCCTTTCTTACCAGCTGTTGTGAGCCTGAAAGGAGATATGGAAGGTAATCAAGAGAAATAAACTGGATCATTTCTGTTGTTTCTATTTTCTCGCCCCCTGCCTCTGGGGCCGGATTTGCTATCGGCAACCGTGCTCCTAGATTTTTTTTTATTTTTTTTATTTTTTTTTTTTATTAAGAGATACTCGGGCCAATTCTGCTGCGAAAGTTTTTTTTCTCGAGGTCGCAGCTGTGGTGGGAGCGGTTTAGAGCTCCGTCGTGCTCATTTTGCTCTTTGGGTTCAATGCGGAGCCTTTCTAGACTCACCAGATGCAGGTATAACCGTTTTCGATGGGCATTTGCTCATACTAGTGCAGGCAACGACATTCAATGCGCCGGCTTCATTCTTTCTCTATTTCCCTCATAGATGTGATGAGGGTTAAATAAGAGGGAGGGAACAGCACTTCTGTCTTTTGCATCGCACGTTTAGGAAATTATCAGGAGACAGCAAAACAGGAAATGCCGGTTTTATGTCAATGTAACAATAATTCTGCTATAACTTAGCATGAAGCTTTGACCATTAAAACAATAATGAAACTCATTGTAGAAATGTTTTCAATCTATTTAACAGAGTTAGATAAACTAGCTCTCCTATAACGCTCAACAGGCAACCGCAATATACCGAGCAATTTTCCGGCGCCGATATATTGCATGTTTCTCTTTGTTGCAACGGAAAACAAGCAGTTTATAAAGTGCCCCGTCAACTAGGCCATTCCTTAAAAAAAAAAATGATAGAGATATCTAGTGATTCTTAGGTGCCACAGCCGAGTTTTGTGTCTGAGTGAGTGCGCTTAACAGGCAGTTTTTCAAAACTATACATTTGTGCAAACTGTGCCGTTTAAACTCTGCCTTGCCACATATATGCGTCTTGCTGGCGCTTTCGTTTCATCATCTGGGTGTCTCGCAGTCGAGGGTCTTCGTTGGCATGTCGTCAGGCTTACTACTACGAGCTTACTAGTTAGCATGATTCACCTTTTTTTTTTTAAATGTCGGACAAAACAGGTACTCCAACGCCAATGGACCATTTCGATACTTTAAGAAGACTATTCAAAAAATGATTGTGGCTCACTTTCGCTGAAACACCCAACGTATGCACCAATTTCGTGAAATAGAAAACACCAAATGAATTAAATGTTAGCTGGAAGGAATTAAAAAAAACAATTAAGGGTGACTTCATATATCGAACGTAATAGTCTTCTTGTTGTACTGAAAGCGAGAAGAATGGAATAAAGAAAAAATTTGCTGAAAAGTGAGAAGAAATTAGGCACCGAGTGTTGCAAGTGCAGCAGACTAGATGTGTACAATTTACTTCCCAAACTAGACATTTCACTGTGTGTTAAACCTGAGGTGCAGCAACATTAACAGCAGGGAAACGTGAAATTGGGTTTGACGACTCTAGCCACATAGCTTGTAAGAATACAAATACTTTCTCCCATCAATGGCACTGCAGTATTTCGTCTCTTCACTCTTATATTAGCACTTTCACGTGGTTTTCTGCAGAATGTGGTGCTTACTGTTCTCACCGAAGCGTCCGCTTTGGTGGGAATGGACGCATTCAAGTGAATGTCGCTTTGTCGCTTTGTTCTATCTGCCTTTGAGGTTTAATCCGTCGGCATGCATTTCAACGCCCATGCATAGCGGCCCATTAACGTCCCAGGCCACAACAAAGAGCTACCAATCCCTCGAAAAAAGTGAAATGAGGCGTCGCGCTTACTCTTTTGTCTCAAGCTCCGCGTTCTTTCACAGTCGCTGGCGTGGCCACGGCGTTCCCGTTGTGAAATACGTGGTGAATGTTTAAAGCCCTGCTCTTTTTTCTCCATCTTTCGCCGCTTTAAATGACCAGAATTGCTACTTCCGGTTTCTTTTTTTTTTTCTTACGTGTACTCGCCGCCATACTTGCGATACAGAAACTGCCTTATTGTGTTTCCTGAGTTCTGTGTCGTTTCATGTTGTGAGCAGAAATCCGTTCCCAATAAACCTGCACGCGGAGCCTTCGCTTCTTACTGGGCCGCTCACTGCAACCAGCACGCTTCCCTGCGGGCACTATAGAAGCAAAAAGCGGAAGAGAGTGACTGCATACTTTATATGCGGCGTCCGATAAGCGGCTGCAGTTGCCCCATGTTTTCTAGATGTCTACATTGCGACGGCACTTTTGCCGACAGCAGGCACTTCTGTGTCGATTCAACGTGTTGCAACTGCCTCTCAAACAGAAGCAGCTAAAGGAAGGCGCTCATCGTTCGCATTTTATGACACCAAATGTTGCAGGGGGGCGCAGGAGCCGTTTCTCGTCCCAAATGTTGTATTGTAAGACGCGGAAAGAAGGCGTGATTTGCGTTAGTGGTGGAAACATGCCGCCCGAAGTTTTAAAGTCTACGCTAACGTTGTTCATGTGAACTGCGTTTTTTTTTTTTTTTTTTTTTTTGTCCAGTGGGTGGCATACGAAACCGAAGCCAGCGTTGACTTTTTTCTCTATGCAAGCACGTCTGAAAAGAAAACAATTGCCTTGCACTCAGGGGTACGTGCGCGTAGCGACATGAGCAGTGATGCACGTCGTCGTTTCAATGGCGGAAAGTAGTAGCAGTTGTAAAGAAGACCAAGGGCGAAAGGACGACACCACGAAGATTAAGGAAGAGAACTCTTCTTTGTCGTGCCATCCTTTCGTCGTGTAGGCTTCCTAGCAGTGCTATTTTTACTTTCGAACAATAATACATAAAGTAGCCCAACACTGAGCTTTACTCCAGTCGCTGGTTTTTCTTTTTCGATTTATCATTATTATTATTATTACTATTATTATTTTGTTAGCACGGCACAAGTAGGATGTTGAGTGATTGCCTGCAAACATCGCCTTCTGGCTCGTGTCACGTGGCATCTTCCATGACTGATGCAGACAGCACTGAAAGAAATGGCGGCGCGAACAACTTTCTTAAGGTTTTATTTATTTATGCCGCGGCAAACAAGCTTGACGGTCGGTCATATGTAGTATAAAGAAAATGCGAGTATCTCGCGGCAAGGCGTCGTTTTCTCCGTCGAGGAGCGCAGTGAATACGACCGAGCATCTAGGCGCAGGTGGCAGACTCAGTCTTATCATACACTTTTCCCTAATAGTGAATATCAGGAAGAAAAAAAAAAAACTTTCTGGGAATGGTTTTATACACGCGAGGGCTGCCTCGTTATTCGAGGGTTTGTAAAAGTTTTAGTGGGAGCAGTATCTCGTATACGAGATGTGTTCTCAACTTAGCGCGAGACTTGTTCTGCTTGAGAAATTGAACCAGACATCAGGAGCAGGTCAGAGAAACATAGAGAGCCCAATGACCATGATAAGGTGATGACCTAAAGTTGTAGATCGCGGAATTTTTAAAGCATGCTATAGCATGCTTTAAAAAAAAGGTGTCCAGACAAGCTGCTTAATAAAATCAATTGCTGCACCCTAAATGTAAACAAGGCAACAACTGCTGTCTATTAGATTATTGTCATTTCCCAACGATTCTCTGCACATCGAGCGCACACTATTACTTGTAGTACATAGGTGGCCTCTACACTGACGTCCAAGTTGTTGACCCTTGCAGAAAACGGATTCGCCAGAGAAATCCTCGCATTACGATCTGGTCAACAGACTTGTAGTGTGGGACGCATGGAGGTTCAAGAAGCTTCAGCCAGAGGTACAATGTATACCACCGTATAAGGTTTGAACTGCCGTCGTTGCTACATTTTTGATACTTACTTGCATGCAACTAGCCGCTGCTGCCATTGATGTCTGGCAACACCTCAAGTGGTAGTACTGAACTAGCATTTCCAAGTTCAACGCCGTCAACACAAGCATGCTGACATAATAGGGCGGAAAGGGAGGCGGGGAGAGGAGTGGGGTAGGGGGAGGCGAGCGCAGCTGCTGTAATCTTTTCCGCTGGAAATCACTACTATTTAGCTATTTGGCATTTGCACCGTACACCTAGCCAAGAAACACCGATGACGCCCGAATAAACATCGGAAAATGTCCGCTTATTTTCATTTTAATCAAAAAGGGGGAAAAAAATAACGCAAAGTCCGCGGCCTATTGATAGAGCATTCGCCTGCAAGACAGCGTCTGCGAAGAATTCGAGTCTACAGAGCAATTATAGGTGATCCCAAAGGATCTTCACAATACAGAGCCATTGTTGACAAACCAATGCGCTATGCTATAGGTGCATTCTCTGGCCCCGGTATGTGTGCCAAAACAACAACGGCTGCAAATCAACAATGAAGGGTGCGCATCAAGGAGCCGTATTCGACATGAAAAGATGTGAGCTTTTTGTCTGCATATCCTCAGAAAGCAACACTTTTAAATGTCTTTCTTTAAAGAGTAACCCTGAGGAGCACATTCTGTGACAGACGAACATATACCAATGTTTAGGAATGTTGTACTAGCAAAAATAGAATTCTTTTGCCGTACCTTTGTACAGGCAGCAGCTTAGAAGCACAGTGTCCAGATATATGAACGCAACTAAAATGCGCAGAAATATGTTATTTCTTAGTGATATTTTGTTTACATTTGGCTTCAATTGGTCTTACTATCATAATTTATGCAATAAATACATTTCCGTCTCGACGGGGTTCGTTGCTGCCTGAAGGGGATACGGCGCCACGAGGATTTCTTAATGTTTGCTTTATTATCCATTTTTTTCTTTTACGTTACATTATCTGGAACTTTTATTCTGAGGCGCCAGTTATCTATGGGCTAATGCTCGCCGTGACGAGACTAAAGATGATTGGCTTAAGAATGATGCCACACGCGTTTTAAGTATAGGATTCCCAAGGCTATATAATCGACGCTGCGCGATTGCTATCTGAAGAGTTGTACATCATGTTTAGACAGAGCGCCGTCAGGTGCAGTGTGCGATTCAATCAATAATATCGCCAAGTGTGCCAGTCAGTATTGTCGCCTCCGAGCTCAGTTGCTTCTTTTACTGGGTCCAAATCGCCCAATCAGCAGTCTTCCTTCGCACCCCTCGTCTGCCTGGCTTCACTGCGCTCCTCATGTCGCCGCCGCCCCGTGACAGAACTGGAGAGACAAAAATGAGGGGAACCAAACAAATGTAACCTTTATAATTATTTAGAGTTTTGCAAATTTTCCTTGCAATTATGAACAGTCATGACCGTCCGTTTTGCGAGTTCGGTTCGTGTGGTTCACTTACTTCGATTACACCTATACTCGGATTGGAGTCGAAGACGTTTATAGATCGCTTTTCGTGTTTCCGAATGGTAGCTAATCAACTATTGCTTTCTTAAAATGCTTCCTATTTATTCAATCGACACCGATATTTATCTCACAAACACGCCGCATTGAAGCCACCAGAGAGCCGTTAACGACGAATAGCTAGATTATTCGTACCCATGTTATTAGCACAGCGGGAGACTGCCATTAGAGGCTTTTAGCCTACGCGTGCCGCTAACGTTACCGCTTCTGTGTGCGCGCAGCCTCGCCGGTACCTGGTAGGGCGCCTCGGTGCGCTTTCCTCCACCATCGCGGCACTGTTTGTGCCATCCAGCGCCCACAGGCTTATTTAGGCACGACCGGTCTCGAGCGGCGCGCACGTTCCTTCACCGCGAGGCCGGCTACGCGGTGCAGGGGTGGTGCGCGGCAGCAGTAAAGCGATAGAACTGGTGGTATTTTAGGATGTGGTCCAGCAAGGCCACATTTCAAGCTAATGAGCAGAGTGCCTTCTCGGGGAGTGCGCCCCTACTCATACTTTACGCAATCCACCAGGGTGCTGGGAAAGATTAGCGGGTTGGGAACGACGTTGACATCGTCACTAGATGGTGAAGCTTGTCTACCTGCGTCACTGCCAGTCTGTGAGCGAGATTGCGCATCGAGCTTTTTTCCGCCTGCTCTGATGGTCCGCAGCTCAATGGGCTTGAACTTTTACTTTTAACATTTCCCTTCAATAAATGAGGCTTCGCTTCAAATCAAGCTTCAAAACGAGGCAAATGAGGGTTTCGTTTTCGTATGTTTACACAAAGAAGAGGCGTGTGAGTAAGGCCTTCTCGTGGTGTCATTGGTGCGTAGATGGCCGTGCTATCGAACTCGGTCAGCTAGCTGATGGCCTCGCTCACATGGAGAGTGCAGTTTTAAGTGGATCAACAATATTTTGGCTGCTGCTGGGTTTTTTCATATTATGGGCGTCGACCAGACCAGCTATCGCCCGACTATACTGGCCTTAGTATGTTTATCAAGCGGCGGCATGTGAGAACTTTTCTCACTGTGTGTGCAGCAGTTTTATGCATAGAACGGATTGTCGTTTCGGCCTTCGAAATGAACTGCAAAAGTAGTGTGAGCGACCTACAGCCGGCGCCAAGTGGCCTCAGCGAGAGCTCATGCAGAAAACTACATACTTGACACACTGTTCCAGGTCGATTACTCTGTAAAAGTCGACCTCAGTCCGCTTTGCTGTGTGGTCATTGGATCATTGTGTACGAAGTTCTCGATGTCCGCCACAAGTATATTTAATATGAGGCTTCCTGACGTATGTACTTGGTTTCTGTGGCATACTTATATCATTGTTGACGGGAACCAGAAAACAAAGAAATAATGCTAACAAGTTAGCTGCTTGTAATTGTTGTCACAACTACCTTTTAAACAATTACAGTCAGATACCTAGTTGTAATTACAAATTCGCAGCCATGCGTTAGAAATCGTTGCCGCCGTTTTTAGAATTTCGAAAACCCGCGAATCCTTGATGTTGTGGCCTAATTAATTTTAGCCGTCTCATGCCAAAACTTAGAGCGCGAAAAGAAAAAAAAAAAGCAGCAGTGTGTCTCATGCCACTAGACACGCGCTTTGGATAAACCCGAGCACAAAGCAACGCCTCGTGCATGTTACTGATAGCGCAAATGCCATGCACGCGACAACCTCTATCCGGCCTGCCTATGGTTCGGTCCCTGCAGCTGCTGGGGTCTCCGCTGCGCGCTTCTCCAGCTTAGACGAGCAGGTACAGTCGTGAGCAAAAGTGGTATACAACACTCAGTCAGCGTTGGAGGTCCGGAAAACTGCATTCCAAATTCATTTAGCAACAGCTATCTGTGACTGAGGCAAAAGGAGCGGTGCCCCATCTTATCCACATTTATGTGTCGATGTCGCTGTCGCTAGATGGCATTTAGATGTAGTTTTTGCGAGCTCTGTCAGCGGCTGAGTGTTGTATACCCCTTTTGCTCACGACTGTACATACCTCCAAGTGCGATGACAGATGACGCGGCTCGCATAAATCGTTTAATTTATTATTTTAATTATTTTAAATAAAGCCACTTGACTTGAAAAGTTTTCACGTGGCACGTGCACTACAAAGTGACGTGCCTGAGGAGACGCTGCTTCGAGTGAGGGATTTTTGAAAGCGCACCTTTGCTGCGAGATGGCCAGTTTCTTGGGTCTCAGAGTCGAGATAATCGGGTTTTCTAAACTCTAAAACTCACTATGGATTTTATTAATGGCCGGCTGCAAACCTTAATTGTATTCAGGTGCCTGACTATAATAACTAGAGGTAACTTATTGGAAATAAGTTAACCAGCTTACTATAGTTTAAATTATATGTTAGTACTGCCATTGCCAAGAAGCCATCTTCATATCTAGAAAAGTCTGCTTTTAAATATAACTGGCGGGCTTCTATGAAACATTTGGTACATGTGTAGCTGTAAGAACCATCATGAACCAGTGCAGTCTACCCTTGCTGCAATCCGGTGATCACTCGCGGTTACGGATATCCTCCTTTCTTTCAAGGAATCACCTTATCGTCTAAAAAGCTCTCTCACAAAGCAGCTCCTTCAATTTGTTGTGCTTTCAGCGGCCTAGAGATTGGCAGAAATAGAAGGTGGTTACTGAATCTAAACTATATTAGCACTAATCGACCAGTCTGTATTGGAGCAGCGGGATGTTGTACAGTATTCTCGCCAGCGAATCTAGGCTCGCTATAATCCTCCCATTGCACATTTGCTTATATCAGGGAGGCCGATATCCGCCTATGCTGAACGGGCACATTTCTGCTGCGCTCCAGCCCGTGGTCTTATACTGCTGGTAACTTTTGTTTTCGTGACCGTGGTTAAAACCTAACCCAAATCTGGCCTAGAGTTACCTAAACTGAAATTGTAGACACGAGTCTCGATTGGGAGAGGCTCTGTTCAGGATCGACACAGGAGGCGATGAGCTTTTCCCCAGGTCAGCTCAATCTTGGGCAGGATTTACGCGGTTACCCTCTGTCAGGCGCACCATCTCCCCAGCGCGTCGGCTGCTGCGGCCTTTTGTAAGGTTTCTCGTTCAAAAGTGTTCGAAACCACCCGTTCAACTACAAGAGCTAGGCGATCGCCACTTGCTACCATGGCATTTCACAGGAATGAAGTCCTCTATTTTTGGTGCTAAACCGGGCCACTTTGCAGAAACGCGACATCTTGCGCACTGTTTTTTTTTTTTCTTTTTGTCGCCTGCAAATTGTTCATGAGACTTACCAAACCTGCATCGACCCAGCCTGGTTAGAGCCGTTTTGAAGTGCTGTTCATCATAAAGCTCGTTCGGAGAAAAAAAAAAAAAAAAAAAAAAAACCAAGCCACCCTGCTATTATGTTCGAAACCTAAAAGTGAAGCTACTATTGTAGCAAGTATATAGCAAGCTTGGAAATTCGCTAACTGCAGTGGACAGCGCTCGTACAGGCAACGCGTGTAGTTTTTCTGACTAGCGAGAGTAGTGGGGGCGGAGGGGCACGAGCAAATATTGCGCTCCCATGGCCTGACTATCGAAATGCAGGGTCTCTTGTCTCGCTCCGCAGCGCTTCGTGTCCCGCATTATATTCTCTTTCTATAAAAGCACGCCTGTGCCTTATTCGCGCTCACGCGGGTGACGCTCAGCGCGACTTGAAACGCGTCCGGACGGAGAGCTGCCTGCTGGAGCGCGTGCAGTGAACTGCCCGGCTTAGCCGACAATGGCTGCTTTGTTTCCGGCACCCATATGCCTCCGACCGGCGCTTTTCCCCGGATGGCGTCATTGTTTTCGGCAGACGCGTACGTATTGTGCGCACCGCCTGCGCGCGCTTCAGACCATTTTGCAAGCGGAAGCAAAAACTTACGCAGGAGAAAAAAAAAAAAAAAACGGCAAAGATTATTGGCAATCTTTATTTTCAGTTATTTCTACCACTTACATTCTTTTTTTCCGGTAATTCGTACTGTCTCGCCTGCGCATGGTGTGTGCAGGGCGGATGCGTGACGACTTGCTTAAGGCCGCTCGGCTCGGATTTTTGCGCTCTGTGAGAACAATACACGCTTTATACAACGACTATTCAGAAGGAAGTTGTGGTTGCGCATGCTTGATCTGCCAAAAATTGCGGAATGTCTTTTTTTTCTTTTTGCTAGCTTAAATCACGTGTACAACGCTGTCCACAATGTAGGGTGATATTTAGAAATAACATTCCCAAGAGAAATAAAAGAGAGATGCAGAGAGAGTGAAAGAAAGAAGGGCTATATGAGAAAAAAAAAAGAAACAAATTATAAAGGAAAGTTACAAAACTCTGCAGTGCACCTAGTTTCGCGAAAATGGCAGCACACAGCTCCTATTATTTTATTAGACAGAAGTAACGGTAAAACCGACGCTCATGAACAGTAATTGTAGGATATCATTCTGAAGCAAAAGAGGCGAAATATGTGCTTGACGTTTACTGAAAGATAGACATGCATTCAGTTTGCGGGGCAGTGAGCTCACAGCTCGTACCAGAGACGCCTGGTTCATATCAGATGAGACCGAAAGTATAGACGTTCAGGCGAGTAATATCGACTGAGAATCTTTGATGTTGGACACTCCACGATAGCAATAGCAAGTTGCGCACGTTTCTCTGCGTAATTCGTCAGAATTATCGACTGCTGGAGGTTCTTAATTATTTGAGGTCGTGAGATTGAGATATTATAAAAGCCAGTAGAATAATTTCAAAAATTACCCCTTTTCGTGATTTTTACATCACACGGTTGCTAGCCATTTGAAGCACGTAAACGGTACAATTTGCTTGAAGTGACGACTTTTTGATGCTATGACATAATGTTTGGAAACACGCACTACAGCGCGTCTGTAACGCTGAATTTCGTTTCTCACATAAACTTGGAAATTCCGCACTTGATAGTTGTTTTTGGAGTGAACGCAGATGCTTTTCTTGACGCTCAACTTGGATCAAGAAATTTTATTTACAATGTAATCCCCCAAGAATATCGGCGTGAGGCGGTTCTGCTGCACAGCAGGAAGCCGCTGAAGAGACGCAGCGATGAGCAGTGGTTCCACGTGTCACTCATGAGAGCAGTGGTCAGAAGCACCGAGGGTTGCCCTAAGCTCAAATACTTTGAGGTCGCGCCTATCCCGCCCAAAAGAAAGAAAAAAAAAAAAACAGAAAGGGACAGAAATTAGGCTTCTGCAGTTGTCACTTTTTGCCTCCTTTCAAGTTGTTCGCGGCGCTATCACCTCATCCTGGGCTGATTAATGACCGCGAAACCATATTGGCCACATGTAGAACGAGAGCACACCGCGCAGCGGCGGCGCGCGCCCCGAGCGCGGATCCCCGGAAAAGATGCGCGTCGCGGCTCGCCTCACAAGAAAGCGAGCATGTGAGCGCACCGCCTTCTCCGCGCGAATGATTTATGTTGGACCATCTTCCCCCCGCCGCCTCTCGCCAAAATCGGGCTTGACTTATGACGTGCGAGGGCCCATGTGACGCTGCGCCACGGCGCACACGTAGTTCTCTTCCCACTCCCATCTCGCTGGCCACTTTTCTCTTCCACTGCGCGCCTCATTAATAAGCTGTCCATTTCCTGCCGTCTTTGGCGGGCACCAAGTAACCGCTGCTGCTGCTGCTGCTGGTCCTGCAGCTGCTGCTTCCGATACGGCCTCTGCAGGCCTGGAAGCCTGACGCGCATCAGTCGCTGTATGTACGCACGCGCGCGTGTGGCCGTGCGGACGTGCATTCATTCGCGCTGCAGCGCGTGTACGTTGGATATGCCGAAACAAGAAGGCCGGCGACGAGGTAAGAGTAAAAAGGTGGGGATATTAGGTAGGGAGAGAAGCGCCCGGGAAGAGAGCCTCGCGTCGAGGGGACGGGGGTGAGTGAGGCATCAGAACGCCGGGGGCGAAGGACGTTCTCTTGCCTGGCTCTACTTGCTTGACTTGTATGTTTGCGATGCTTCCGTGATTACTCTTGACAGGAGGCGGCAAGAAGCTCATTGAACACATCTTAGCTGCCCGTGCTCCGTTTACCTTGGCAGACGTAAGGTGAAGCTGCATGAAAGCGTGTGGCATGCAAGAGCATACATGATCGCGAAGAGAGACGACGAGGCATGCAGGTGGATCCTGCTCCGTGTTTCTCGCGCACAGAGTATCGGGAGGAATCTATTTATGTGTGCGCATCACGTCGAGGGTCATTAAACATGTAGGCTACCTTCGTTCTGGATTTCGGCGATTTTTTTTTTTTTTGCTTCCTTACACTGTTCTTTTTTTTTTTTTTTTTTTTCAGTAAGAGTGTATGCGTATCGTCTAAAGGCGCCCGAAATTTGCTGTTTTTCTTCCCTTTTGGCTTCCACGTCAAGTTTTTCTAAAGAAAAATCCCGTCTTGCTGCATTGTGCTTCTAGTTTGTGTCTTTCAGTAAGGTTAATGCACAAAACGAGAGATGTTGCTCTTGAAGAAGGTGCAATAATCTGTGGAACGTTAGCAGCAAAATATGAGAAATACGCTGTATATATTTTGCTTCAGATATTGCATTCAGTTTGTCAACAAAAGCGTGTGCTTTCTTGGAATAATAAAGCATGAATTATTACAGAAAGCAGCGTTGGTTGCTCGACCTTTTGTGGAATTTTATTTTAAGGGAAAGGTTGGAAATGGAGGGCTAGGAAAAGAAAAACGAAGCAATCAGAAAAAAATATCCGCATTTCAAAGCGCCAAGAAGAAAGAAAGAAAGGAAGGAAGAAAGAAAGAAAGAAAGAAAGAAAGAAAGAAAGAAAGAAAGAAAGAAAGAAAGAAAGAAAGAAAGAAAGAAAGAAAGAAAGAAAGAAAGAAAGAAAGAAAGAAAGAAAGAAAGGAAGAAAGAAAGAAAGAAAGAAAGAAAGAAAGAAAGAAAGAAAGAAAGAAAGAAAGAAAGAAAGAAAGAAAGAAAGAAAGAAAGAAAGAAAGAAACCGTGAGACCCTTTCAAACAATCATTGTCAATGGTTTCTATAGCCAAAGTCACCTTCCGCCATAACGACGCTATGGTGGAGGGTAGAGCTGGCGAACAGTCTCCATAATTGGTTACACACAACGAAAATGCCCCATAAAGTGATAGATTGAAACAGCCCTCGTCTTAGCTCAGCGGCAGAGCACCGGACGCGAAATATAGGTCATGGATTCGAATCCCACCAGCAGCATGCCACTGTTATTTTCTTCTGCTTTGCAGTCAATAATCTCCCCGTTTAATTAATTATTTACGTTGATAAAAAGTTTCCAATGCTTCTGTTTGTCTCAGTGGTTACTGGCTTCCTTCTCACCTCAACAAATGCGTGGTCGAGGGGCCAATCAAAAGTCTAACCTATATGTAGCGCCTAGTTTCAAAATACTGTTGCGAATCTCATGAGCGATTAGCAATGCGGGAAATTGACCTTGCAAAAGCGTTTGAACAAGTGCGCCGTTAATTCCTTGTTAACGTGAAAACATTCTGAGCACCGTTGAGCGAAAGTTTCGATTTGCTGTTCTTCTTTGTTAAAAATACTTCTAATTGAAATTTCGAAAAACGGTATTTTGTGTTGGAGTCAGGAAATGCCGAGAAATGTAACTTAACTAGAAACACAAAATGATGAAAAAGCCATCAGAGTTGTCCGTTAAGGTACTACGTATAACTTTATAACGTAATAGTTGAATAGAACCGCAGAGCGCGGCGGCTGTGCCTGAACAGTGATTGGTGATCGCTAGGTCTCGAAGCACTGAAGCACTGAGTGAAATAAATACATATTAAACCTCAAATTCTATTTCACTACGTCTTGTTACCAGGCCATCCAAACTCGGAAAAGCTCGTCGCTTTTTTAGCGAAAACGTCCGAAACCGGCGGTCTATTGTGTAACAGAAAAGCCCTAAAAAAAAGGAACTTTAATGAATTTAGGAACATTTGTACCAAACTTGCAGCTTCACAAGGAGTGATGCTTCCCCATTCTCACACGTAAGCAGTCTTAAGTGTCTCTACCATACTTCTGCCTACTTTTAGAGCAGGCCAACGGGGTTTCAGTTGTTTACAATGGGATACACCTTTATTACAACAACTGCTCTTAACACTTAATCGTCAACGATTGTCTTTCGCAACCATTCTCCATTCTGTCCTCTGTGAAGCAAGGTTGCCATTATTTCCGCTTCTATTCACTGTGAACATGAAGACGCTGAATATTCTGAATCGTGGCGTCATTCATGCTTTTCGCATTTTGGACAATGGGTTCAAGGTATTTGTTTATGCTGATGACCTCGTGTTTTTTTGTGCTTAGACGAAGTCGTTCGTTTAACGAAAGAGTTTGCTTATGCTTCAACTACCCGTATCAATCGTCCCGATGCTCGTCGTCTTTGGTTCGGTATTTGGGGTTTATTGATTGGTTGAAAAACTATATTTCCCGTAGAAAGTGGAACGTTTAGTTCGGTGCCCCAATAACAGCTGTGGGGTTCTACAGTCGATGGATATGTTACAGCCTTGCGTGGACTCTTAAGCCAACTCATTACTTTGGCGTCCCATTGAATGGCTATAAACATAGCACACATTCGTTTTAACTACGCGCGACACATCTCGGAAGCGCTAGGCTGAAACTATTGTCCCCCATGATTTCTCGATATTTGGTAGAGCGGTGGCTTGTAACATGTTTCCGCTCGTTGAAAATTGTTTTTTGTATTTTTTTTTTCACCGCAAATAATTCATTTTTCTAGTCTTTATATACAGCGCTTCACGGAGTTCAATTTGCTACATTTGCGTAAGATTCGTATTTGGAGTCCATGAGACATGGTTACAGTTTCGTTTTTGTCAGCGATGGTGGCCTTGTTTTAATAGTTAATCTTCATACTCGACAGGTTGTTTCGAGTTTCATATTTTTAGTTACTCTCTCTGCCCAATCGACCGTGGGTTCGTCAATCAATTTACTTAATGTACTGCGGGCTCTGGGGTAATGCTGAGGTGTAGTTTCCTTTCAGTTTTCCTACTGGTTCGTTTTGTGCTGAGTTCTCATTTTCAGTAAATGGGAAACAGTTATGTAAAGTGCTTTTCCTTCCGTCCATCTACTGCTCTTTACACATCGGCCTATGAGGTACCTGATGAACCCACAGATACATTCGTTCTTAATTAGCTGCATAAGCTATATCAAACTGGCATGATGGGCAGGCAATACCAGTCTGTTATACGAACTAAACTAAATTCCTTCCTAATGCTTGTTAGTCTCAGGGACGTTTATGCCCAGACATATTTTAAGCCTGAGTGGCACTGTCATCTGCCTTGATAATATTCTAGTGATTTCTTACATGGATGTGTCTTGATTCGAACTAAATGCCATACTGCTTTTAGAGACTTTATAAATGTTTAATGAACGTAACAAAATTTGATTGTTATAAATACCGTGTTTAAAAAGATTGAAGATTATCGAGTAGTTAGAGGCACTGATCGCCCTAATGAGGCGAGAGCTGGAACCCCGCTCATACCGAGTGTGTTTTATCTTCTTGGCCTTCCTCACGACGTGGTGAGTTGGACGAACGAATGGATGCACAAACTCTTGCAGACAAGGAGAGGAGGAACGGCTTCCGCCAATCGCATTTCGGTTTTGAAAAACTTTTGTCACGATGAACACGGCTTCAACGTCCCCCTTCTTTTCGCAGCACCAATTGCATTCGCAGCTCTGCAGGAGCTGCGAGCGCAGCGGAGAGTGCCGTGCATTATACGGCGCAGTTATTCAAACTCTTTGCGACATTTTGGTGGCTCAAGATCAAGACAGCCTTGTCACGGCGGTTCCGCTGCAGAGCATTAAGTATCTCAGGGAACTTCGAGGTCCTTGTCGCAGTATAAAAACAGTTTGATCATCAAGAGCGCCAGCAAACTGAACACCCTTGTATCAATGCTCAAGATCTCATTTAACAGCTCTGTCACCACTTGCTCCCCTGCTGTCTCTCTTTTGTATTTGTGCTCAAGTGTCAAAGAGATGGTAAAGCACGATTACGCTTCCACATAATTTGGAGCTCATTTTAAACTGACTTGGACATAAAGCTAACGCGAAAAGTAATCAGGAATCGAGTGTCAAGCCAGTTCTCCTTCCATTTTTTTTTTTTTTATCGCGCGCTAAACCTGCATGGCGGTTGCAGGGACAGCAATCGTCGTTCTTCGAAAGAGCTGCACTCCTAACGCGTATTTCATTTATCGCGTCGTAAGTGGCTTTCGTTTTCTAGTCGCTCGTGAATGCCAAGAAGCAAACGAGACATGCCGGATATGAGGGTCATAAATAACTGAGAACTGTGTAATCGACGTGGCGCGCACCAATGCAGCGCGTCTCTTGCCCATTAACATCGCCGAGCACACGGAAGCGTCCACGCGCAGCGCGTCCATCTCGGCAATAATGAAGGGAATCCAGAGAAAAGTACAAGTTCCTGTGCCATCGAACACCAATTATTAGCGCCCGAGCGGGCAGCGTTTCCCGGCGTTAGCAGTTACCGGTTTCCGCGCGTAGGGAGCTCTATCAGGCACGCTTCAAGGGAACGTCATCCAAAGCGTGTGCGGTTGCGCCCTGTTGCGTCCGTTTACACATGGTGAGCGCTGCAGCAGTCGAAGTTCATTTAGCATTTGAGTGCACAACTGGTGCCTGCGCGAGTGCGCGCTCTCTTCCTGCGTAATTGGATTGCCACGGTATTCGATCGGCCGGCGCACGCACGTGTCCGGGCCTAGCAGTGGCAAAAGCCTGCGGCGGGACTCTTCTGCCCGACCCCCCCCCCCCCCCCTTTTGCGGCCGATGACCGCAGCAGAGGGGAGGTGCTTCGCTGATTGATGACGCGCGCCGAGTAACCTGCGGTGTGTTTGCGCCTGTTTTCTCAGCGATCCTCGCCGCCTGAAGCAGGAAACCACCTCCGGGCGACCATGAAATGGATCAAGTTCCCTCGTTCATCGCATACTTCGCACGCAGGCGCTGAGCAAGAGCGAGCGCACCGGAAGTTGTGGTTCCTGGCGCAATGCACAGTCAAGTTTTCCCTAATCGGGAGGTCCAGCCCGAGCACGGCAATCATTTCTTTCTCTTTTTTTTATTTTTCTTTTATTCTTTTCATTTTTTTTTTTTTAGTGCAGCATGACACTTCACAAAAATAGACGGAAGTCGCCCAGGAACGTCCACCCTGGCCGCTGTCCGCGCGCTCGGGTGCCGTCCACGCACGCGGTGTAAGCAGACAATTTTAATGGCTTTAATGGCTCATACTCGCGGCCATGACCCTGTCCGTCCGGCCACGAGAAGTGTGACACGTTTTTGCGGGCTTCTGCGAGATTGTGGCGTCATCGACCAGTCTACCGTGAGGAAGATAGGTAAGAATAAATAAATAATTCCTGTCTCCACCGGGAATCGAACCTCCGTTCCTTGGATACATAGACGGGGGCTTTAACCAACTGCGCCCCACCCGAAACTTTTTTTTTCTTCATTGCATGAAAAAGTCCCGTAAAAAAAAAAAAAAAGCTTCATTTACTCAAACTTGTTTTCTTTCGCACTATTCCCTTTCATAAAAGCACCATTACTATCAGGAACTCAGATCCATAAAAAATTAAAGGATTGCACTTAGCTTCACTTAAGAGCTTAATGGAGAAAGTCGTTGCTCCTCCTTCTCTTCTACATGTTCCCTCTTTCTCTTGTGTACTTGTTATAATTTCATTTCTTCTTTTTTCTCTGGCTTCATCGTCGGCAACATCGGCATCTCAGGACTCTTCCCCTCGACATGCGAGAATGAAGGCTTAACTACCCAAAAGGGGGAAATATGTCGACGTCAGAACCTATTGCAACGCCTCACGGACACATTTCGCGGAATTTTGAGAACACATCTTGTGAACACGAGATTTTCGCCTTTAGCTTAGAAAGGCATTCGCCTTAATAAAAAGCAGAGAAAAAGATACACAAACCTACTCTGAAACACATATCGAGATTGCGACATCCGATACCCATTAAAACATTTGGACTGTTTTCGAACTGGACTTCATTTTCTGTTTCGCAGCCGGCCACACGCACTGCACGGGCAAGAAGCGACTTACATTAAGGTGTAAACAAAAAGGCCAACGCGTCAGGGTCGATTCAGCTCCGGCGTTGTGCATCACAACGTTAAATAAAGCCGCTTTCTTGCTTTTAAGGCGTATAAAGCAGGGGCATTATTTAGAGCATGCACTTGGCAACGTTCCAAGCCACCTGCTGATGCTCCATGGTGTCTGAAATACCACGGCGTTCCCGCCAGCGGTATTCTAGAAGAACTTTGCTGCAAGCTCTTTCATCGAATAAGCTTCAACGCACATGCCTGACTGGCACATCCTACAAATCCACCCCCCCCCCCCCCCCCCCACACACACAAAAAAAAAAAAAACGCAATTTTTATAGTTTACATATAATCAAGCATATATTGCTTGGACTTACGTAAATTTCTTGCTAACGACAGGGATGACCTGTTTCCTGGCGCTGTTTGGTCAAAGAGGTCCTTGCGCCATAAAAGCACATTATCGTCATCTCGTCAAATGTTTAAGATCGTGACCGGTGCCCTGTGCTCAAAGCATAAGAAAAAGTCATCTCCTAAAGAAGCCTTCTTGCTTGCCTCGAGTTTCTAATTGTTTATGAAGTTTAAAAATCATGCTACAAATTTTAGTTGACGTCTTTTCCCATCATTCTTCCATGCTTCGACACTGCCAACTACACAGAAAGGAGGCTTCACAGTGGGAACTGCATTTTGTGTGCGTATAGGCGCGCGTCAGCGAACACGTACAGGTTAAGGACTGCCCAAAGATGCCGCAGCATCAGGAGTCCAGGACGCCGCATTTTTAGTGCTTGACTCTGCATCGCCTTAGCAATTCGCGTGCCTGCAAAGCAGAGGAAGTGAGCAATGAAATCTTGGATTAGGGCACGGATCGCTATTCTGAGCGCCCTGCCCAAATACATTGAGCTCCATTCAGACATAACATATGATTTAGCAGAGAATATTTGTGAACCGGTAACAAGTTAAGAATTCTTTTTAATGCTGGGCATACGGAGCGCAAATGCAACGTCCCTATGACATAGTATAGTTTTGAAGTCGATATTGATAGAGATGAAAATGTTTTCTTTTAAGTTGCAAATGAATAATTGCTACAGAAGTTGCTATGCGGCCTCCCTGGACAGTATTTGGAATACGGTATATGCGATTCCAGCAATTTACTGGCAATTTAGAGAAAACAGATTAAACGCCGCGTATCGGCTTTAGCATAGTGGCTGTAACGTATTGCTTTCATATTTAGGTTGCGGTCGATTTTTCATTTCATCAGCACGGCCAACGTCTTATACCAATCACTGCACTACGAAGACGGTGGTTGGAAAGAATGAGAGGTAGTGCGAACAGTATCCACGACTAATGCACGAATGCGAGCGTGCTCTAGTCTTAACGTCGAAGTGACGTCATATCTTCGGCCAATTGCGCGAAGGAGTTTGCATGCAAGTATCAATGTCGGGTAGACGTCATGCCACGAATGTTTGGGGAATTGTCGGCACCAGGAAGCGCTGCAGGATGAGAATGTGCTGACAGTACAGAACTTTCGCCGATTTTGTTGCTTTTCCCAGCATAGAGTTAACATTGATTGGCTTTTTCTCGTCGAAGACTATCATTGCGTCTGTCTTATTTGAGAGCGAGTAGCCAGCTGACTGCAGTGCACACCAGACGTAGATGAAAACCTAGGGGTGAGTGAATAGTCTTTTTTTTTTTTTTTTCCAAACCGTAAACCGAATCAAATAGGCATAGGTGAGCTTCCTTAGTGATTTGCTACCAAATCAACTACCAATATTGTACTTGACAACTGAATCGAACAATGAAACGGAGGTAATCTAATTCAAGCGGAATACTCGTAGCAGTGAAAAAGACTCCAGACTGACCTCTATTAGGGGACACGAAGTGCGCAGTATATTGATGTAACGGCTGTCATGTCATATGCATTGAAAAACTACTTTATGTTACTGATGACGACAAGAAACAAGCAGGCAATAAATCATAACTGATGGTGGCGACAGTTTGAACCATTTGCTCCGATATCGGACATGATATGGAGAACTGTCGCCTCGCCCAATCTCGAAGGACGAGTGTATAAGCGTTATTTATTAGCCTTTCAGTCTTTTTGTAATTTGCCTGTTATTTTCTCCTCCCTTCTATAATGTTCCATCTACCTTGAAGGAATAATAATAATCAATCAATCAATCAATATTGATTTAATGTACGCAGGAACAACCATGTGATCTTCGTGCTGTAGCACAAAAAAAAATGAAAATGCACACACAAGTTTTACACGCACAGATAGAACACAAAAGAAGAAACAAATAACAAATGAAATGAAACTGAGACGAAAAGTGTCACGGAAAGAAAGAAATCAATGAGTAGCATGTCTTACATACACAGTCAGAGAGTTGTAGAGCACATCATAGATAGAGAAAAAACTAAAACAAATAACTGACAGTGATTATAGTAATATAAATATACATAAAATAAACACCAAGTGCGTGGTACTTGAAATACAAGCTAGAAATACAGAGAAATAAAAGAAAAAAACCGAATTGAACGCGGGACAGTAAGATTCGAAATTAAAGTTTAAAGTTAAAATATAAAGAAATAGATCAAAAGCAGTAGAAGGTACTTTAATAATAATAATAATAATAATAATAATAATAATAATAATAATAATAATAATAATAATAATAATAATAATAATAATAATAATAATAATAATAATAATAATAATAATAATAATAATAATAATAATAATAATAATAATAATAATAATAATAATACTCAATTAACGCTGTCAGGCGGATCGCCACCGTCGAAGCGCTGAAACGTTATTCTGAGTGAAGACGAGAACACGGTAAAGCCGCGAATGGAGGCCCCGGGGCGAAGAACCAGAGAGATAAGAGCAAGCATATCCAAGAAGTTAGAATGGCCCCGCCTGGGAGGCGCAGTGGTTAGGGCGTTCGACTACTGTGCCCAAGGATGCGGGATCGAATCCCGGCCTCGGCGGCCGCTTTTCGATGGAGGCGAAAAGCAAGGCGCCCGTGTGGTCGAAATTTCCGGAGTCCTACACTACGGCGTCTCTCATATCCTGAGTCGCTTCGGGGCGCCAAACTCTACAAATCAAACCAAACCAAGAAACGAAACCAAGAGATGGATAGTGTACGCAAATACTCATGGCCGGTGATTCCAAAGTGAGATAGTGCGAGGGCGCCATAATGCAAAGGGTAAAGGGAGCCAGGCGCGCAGGAGTACGGACTTTGCCAGGGAGAAGATAAACACAGTGCTGCGAGAGACAGAAAGCAAATTAACGAAAAATGTTGCAATGTGTAATTGGTTTTTCATAGATGCTGAATTAAATAACGTATCGAAAGGACAGGAAACAGGAGGAGTTTAGCTTTTAGAGCAAGGAGCACTATTTACCGCGTGTTTACAGGAGGCGCAAGAGACTTGGATAAGGAAAAGCTTGGGATAAAAGTTGATTGCAAATGTCTGAGCAATCTCAATTCGCTCATGATTTCGCCATGCTAAGTAACTCAAGGAATGAACTGCAAACTGATCAATGACCTAGAAAGGCGAAGCAGAAGGGTGATTCTAAAAATTAATATGCAGAAATCTAAAATAACGTTGGATAACCTCGGAAGTGAACAGCAGATTAAAATAGGTGGCGAGGGGCTGAAAATTGTGAGAGAATACTCTACTTAGCTTGGAGTGCACAAGGATTCAGAAGAATGAAGTGCAGCACATTTGGAAGGAAACAGTTTGCCAGTATCCCCCAGTAGAAGAACATATAAAAGCTGCATTTTTCCAGTGCCCACCTATAGGGGAGAAACGTGTAGCCTAACGAGCGTGTAACGTGAAGACAAGATAACCGATAGTAGATAATGGATTTGGACTGACTGGGTTTCTAGAGATAGTGAGCGTAGGAGGCGGAGCAGAAAGTTCGGCAGGCGGATGAAATTAGGAAGCTTGCGTGTATTATGTGGCTGCACACGACTGGATTAATTGGACAGATATGGAAGTGGCATCTGTTCTGCAGTGGACTTATAGTTATGGTCGTGATGATAATGACGATGTTGGAGGGAGTAGGTGATATGCGAGAAATAGCACAGAAATTGATATTCGAGATCGCGGTAGACAGAGTACTAGAGGCACGAAGTAGGAGCGAGGAGGTGGTGAGCGATGTGGCTTCAGTGTATCGACGGCCTCAGAGATAGGGCATGAGAAGCGCTTCAAAGTCGCAGACATTAACGCAGTATTTCGGAGACCAGGCATCGACGGATGTCTCGGACGAGACGAAATCCATTCCAGGGAAGGTGTAGGAGAAGAGACAGGCTGGCACCTCGTTGGCAGCGCATCGGCTTATCAGCCGGGATAGATTAGGTGGCGATACAGTCCAAATATGGAGACCAAGGATGTGGTCAGTGGAAACACCAGGAATGAAAACAAAAGTAACAAATTTAACAACAGCATCACTGATAAGAACAGGTAAGGAGGCAGAAAGAAAGTTAAATGGCTAGAAATTGAACAGCTTAGAGAAGAGGAAATACGTGCGTACGCTTTCTGTAGGACATATCTTTGCGATATCGAAAACCCACCGCACATCTTTAGTTATATTCGGGAAGGCTGTAATAAAGTAACAACAGCGTTGAAAGGGGAACGGGTTGGCACGCTGAAAATTCAACGGACAAATTGGCAAAGGGTGAAGTCAAATTCTATAGAATACGTTTGGTCATCATAGACAAGCGGTAGCAAACTGGCAGGGCTAGGGGTGCTGTTTTTATGGACTATGAATGATTTCGGGTTAGAAAATGAGGTGGTAAAATGTCTACGATTACAAAAAGTTAAGAGACAGTGAGTTAATAAACCTATTAGGTGACGTGATCGAGGCTCTGGACGGATACGCAGAAATTAGCGTAAAGTTGGTGCTAAACTATGTGAGAAGCACAACCAACTGTATTAAACAGATGACATATATGCGAAGGACGAAACACGTGGGAATTCATGCACAGGCATTCGACAATTCACAACTGCATATAGTCACAAGGAATTCATAGCAAGCTCGCAAAAACGGAAATAGACGAGGAGGGGGATTGATCATAAACGTATTAGTCTTCTAATGGGACGTCTGGACAAAATTGAACTGAGTGGGAAACCATAAGGAAAATCAAAAGCAAAATGAAACAACAAATATCCCGAACAGCAATAGTAAGTAGACCCTGAAGGAGGAATAGAGAAGCGCCTTTTGGAAAGGGGCGTTTATAATGAATTCAAGCGACTCTTCCGAAAGTAAATGACACAAGTACTATGTGAACTGCTTAAAAGGAATCCACAAAATAAGTAAAATAAGTAATCACTGGGTGGCTGAAGTTTGCAGCACATCCCTGAGTGTACAGAGAACGTTGTGGAACAAATAATTGTTATTAGTGTGGAGAATAACAGTATAAACAGCTTCAAGATGCTGCCGGAAACTGTAGAGAGGCGATGCATAGAAACACACCAGAACAATTATGTTTGAGTAATGCAGGAGTGAAAATAGGGTTATCTTCTTGAATAGACAAGCAGCAGGGGGCAAAAGAGTGGGAAAGAGTGAAGGTTTCAGCCACATTAACTGGACAAAGACAGCGGCAAATATTCCTGAACGTGCATCAACAAAATAACGGCTTGAGGGGCTAGTTGGTACTGCATCTTATTCATAAATGTGGCGCAACAAACACAAACACAAGAGAAGATACACAACACACGCGCACACTACCAACTGTAATAAGAATCTGAAAACACTTCCTCTTTACCACTCCTCCTCTTCTACACTCAGGCACATCTCATCTTCCTCTTCTTCTCATCTTCCTCTTCTTTGCCAAGGGGATAGTGACACTTTCTTCCTCGCGGACCATAAACATCGTCCAAACATGGCAGTCACAAATTTCATCTTCCTCTTCTTCTCCTCTTCCTCTTTTTTGCCAAGAGGATAGTGGCACTTTCTTCCTCGCAGACCATAAACATCGTCCAAACATGGCAGTCCCAAACTCTACACTGTCTTGTTACCCCACACCTCTGCTTGGCCCAGTAACTCATACCACGCTGGACAAGCAAATATCACCACATAGTCACACAGTCCTACACTAAAAACCACCGCCACACATATACAGTAGGACATGTCCATCCACACCACATAACTTGTGTAGTCCCTATGTATTGAAAAACTTTAACCTGCCAACGTCTACGGAGCCACGAAGCCCATGTACTTGAGGGAAAAGACTCTTTAAACTACCTTGGCCCCAAAACGTAAGAGGAGTCCAAAAATAACAGCTTTAGGCCAAGAATAACAGCTTGAGGCCCGATAATAATATCATTCTTTGCAATACTCAGGAGGATTGCTCAATAACAGTAAATTCTTTTCTACGTAAGCTCAACGAAGCTTCACTAATACATCTTTCTTCTTTCTTCTGTATCCAGTACGCCTCTAAAATTTCCCGCACCATCTTATCCCGACTCTTTCCTAATATGGTAAGCTTACTAAACAACGGCTCACACTTGCACTTCTGACAGTTCAGGGGTAAATTTGACCCCTTGCCATTTTCCATGGACTTCTCGTGTTCCCTCATTCTATCATTGATGCATCTTTCCAGTTTGCCCTATATAAACTTTACTGCACGTCAGTCCAGCGTGGTATGAGTTACTGGGCAAAGCAGAGGTGTGGGGCAACAAGAGAGTGTAGAGTTTGGGACTCCCATGTTTGGACGATGTTTATGGTCTGCGAGGAAGAAAGTGCCACTATCCTCTTGGCAAAGAAGAGTAAGAAGAGAAGAAGAGGAAGATGAGATTTGTGACGGCCATGTTTGGACGATGTTTATGGTCCGCGAGGAAGAAAGTGCCACTATCCCCTTGGCAAAGAAGAGGAAGATGAGAAGAAGAGGAAGATGAGATGTGCCTTAGTGTAGAAGAGGAGGAGTGGTGAAGAGGAAGTGTTTTCAGATTCTTATTACAGTTGGTAGTGTGCGCGTGTGTTGTGTATCTTCTCTTGTGTTTGTGTTTGTTGCGCCACATTTCTGAATAAGGTGCATCAACAAAGACACAAAAAGCCTGATCAAACCAATATAGTGAGCTTGGTCTAAAGAATACGCTAAAAGCATCGCAAACACTCATATCACATAGGAAAATTGCAGACAGCTGGCGACCCCCCCCCCCCCCCCCCCCCAGAGTACAATGAATTTGATCTATGAGGAAAAAAAGGAGAAGTTCTACCTAAAATACTGCAAGCCGTTGACAATAACTCCACTTGCATGTTGACTGGCAACGCAGGCAGGAAAATAATTCAGACGTATAGAAACAATAAGGTACTGGGATAACTTCAACTGTTAGGCGATAAGATGAAATTTGTACGTGCTACGCAACACATTGAAATAGCTAGGGGGGAAAGCAGCTTTGTATTTAGCCTTCCTGAACATCGGGGATGCATATGACTACGTAAATAGAGAGCTCCTGTGCAGCATACTAGATATTTCATGGCAAGACAGAAGATGCAAGACAGCACTCGACGTAGAGAAATAATTAAGGTAGGGTTATCGGTTATTACCATTTCTGTTCATGATTTATGTGCTAAATATGAAAATGATGCTACAGTTGAGTAGTACAGGTTATAACCGCTCGTACGTGTTAGGCGGACCCGGTTGTAGATCAGCGGCTTAAGAGGCATGCGGACGCTACTTTATTATTAGCTGCTCTCCATGTAGATTTACAGGTTCTGACTAAGATTTGGGAAGGAAAGCAGACGATCTAGGCGCTACCTTAAGCGTTCGTAAGTCAGCCTTGATGATATTCACCGATGCCACTGATCAGGTGTTTAATGTACAACGTCATCAGATGCCCAGCGTGACAAAATACAAGTATTTCGGGGTAATGATACGTTAAGGAGAAATATACGTGAAAAGTCACAAATAGGAGGTCACAGGGCTAAGGAATGCCGCGATAAAGATGCATATAACGTAATGGAATACAGCAGGTAGAAAATACGGAGAGGTATTCAGAAAGGAGTAACCGTTTGAAAATGCGTTTGAAAATGCGTTTGAAAATGCGTTTGAAGAGCAGTTCCAGCGATCGCAGTTGGAGCATTCACGGTGAATACAGAAATGAAAGCAATTTGCAGAATTATTCTAGCTGTGCTGAACTAATTTTTGGAAGGACCAATTTTTTTTTTGTTTACGCGAATTGTGAGAACCTAAGTTTTACGAAACATGAACTTATAGAAAATACTTCTGAGATATGCATATTGTTGCTATCTGCGCCCAGAGGTAAAAAATGCAAATACATTGTTACTCTAAAGGCTGAAAGGGAAGTGTTTGAAGAGTGATCTTTTCAACCCTTCGACTGCATTTCTGTTCGTTCAGTATGTTTCTTTGGCATCGAGGATATGGTTTGGGTAGAAAATGTTTCATTTGATAACCTCAAGATTTTTAATGGCCGTCAGTAACAGCAGAGAAGTAATACATCTGCTTAGCAGCTTAAAATATGCTTTAAAACACAGCGACACCAACTCTTCGTTGTGGACATTTGTTGCGAATGCCCTGAGATAAAACTAAAGAGAGGGGTTTATAGACAGCAGTGGAGCATGAGCTTCATAATGTAACCCATGGTAATCCACCACGCTTATAAACATATAACGAAGTAACATTTGTTCGGTCTTCGCAACATTGCATTGGGCGGGGCAGCTATTGCGGCTATTTTATTCACTAACTATGACAAGCTTGCATCGCTAAATGCCGTGCATCATCTGCAATGCCATAGAACGATCTTGCAGGCATAATTTTGCACCTTTTCGATTTCACAGTTCTCCTGCCTCACCGCGGCTGCGTAACTAATGTCTTCTAGCCTAGCAAAAGGGCATGAGTCCCTACACTAAATTTGCTTCACACGCCTCCAAGAAAAGCAAAGTGGGGTTTCAAGTTTGAAACCCATTTGAGCTGCGTTGACCTTTGTTTGAAGTTTAGAGTTAGAAAAAGAACTACGCCTTCAGGAAAAAGACTAGCGTTGCATAGAATCTCCCACGCTACATCTTTGGCTGGCATTTACCAGCGAATAAAAGTTGAGTTGTGCAGGGCTTAACAAAAGAGCTGGCTGAAAAATGGCGCCAAGACAAAGAGGACGGTGGCGCCAATATTTTGGCACTCATTAATAACCGGCGCTTGCGAGTGAATGTATGTATTAGAGAGCGGGAAGCTTAAGAATCAATGAAATAATTTTCTAACCGGCCATCGCCATGGGCATCTATCTGGCAAACTTTCATTCTTCGTGCTAGAACCTTTATCTCTGTGGGAATCGCAAAAGCGAATAAAAAAAATAACCTGACCAAAAAGGAAAGCTCGGCCCACATGGCTCCTAACGACGGCCAAGTTCGAATTCCGAATACAGCGTGCGCAATGCTCCGCACGCAGTCGCTATTCGTTTAGATCTGCAGCATAGTTGCGCGTTGCTGAGAGCAACTCGTTCGCTGTCAATCGGGCTGTACACTGTGTGGGGGTCTCCTTAATTGGATCGGCGCTCGGGCGGAGCGGGCGCACCGTTGCTCCCCATGTGATTCGGCACGACGTTCGTGCTTTGACGGCCGCGAGCGACGCTCCGATGGAATTCGGGATCGGCTCAGTTGGCAGAGGGGGGTAGGGGAGAGGCAGGGTGCGGGCAAAGGGAGGGCGGCGAGACGCGTCCGGCTGCACGGATGGAACCGCGGAGACGAGCTCCCTGTGCACGCGTCCATCACCGAGAGACGATCTGATGCCACTTCTCAGCTGTAGCATTGGTTGGTTCACTAATTCAAGTGCCTTGCGTCATGCCCCGGAGATCTTGCGCTGGCCTCTAGAGACACCGAGTTGCGAAGAAACGTTAAATTTATTTGGAACAATGTTTTGGGCGTTTTCTTTTCTTTAGACTCCTTCGACCGAGGGACGGAGTAGGGGGAACAGGAGGTGGGGCTAATTTTTCTTTGGTTTCCTTGCTCATGACGTTCATTGGGAACCATTTGCACGGTCGTTTCGAGTTTTCCAAGTTTAGACGTGGTTGTTGCCTCTTGGAATTTAAATCACTGACACTTTTTACGGCGACAGAAAGCCAATAAAGAGTCCGCAAATATGCATTAAATACAGCTACTGTAGATTGCAACTTGATTGAAGGCGTATTGTTGCCGTTCTGAATATCAATAGACTGCCTCTGGCGACTGCTGTCGCTCTGCACAGGCCAAGTCACTGTTCTCATCATTTACTGTACGCTTATACAGTTCAGTGGGACTGTTCCATGAAACGCCCGTACTTACGTAACTGAATTTTTTATTATTATTTGCTTCTCGCGAGCTTTGCGTAAGATGGGTTTCTGGCCGTGTTTTAGCTACACAAAAGCAGAAAGTTGGAAGGAACCGGCCCTTATTTGTTCCTGGCATAGAAAAAAGGCAGGAACTATATGCACGTTGTTGCAAAACGCTCTATTTATCTCGTTCGCGATGTTTTTGTGCATAAGCTCTTCAGCTTGCACCTTGTCAGGCGGGTATTCAAAGGCGGGCCAGGTGGGCCCAGGACAATTCTTCAATCACGTTCTCTCCCCCCCCCCCCCACACACACACACACACAGCTCTGTTTGCAGGGCTCAGAATATAACGTCACCTCTTCCCGTCCCCTGCCATATACGCCAGTTATAAGAAACTACTTCCGGGCCTTCTCGAAAAAGAAAAAAAAAACTCGCTACATGCCTGAATTTATACCGCTCGAGCTGAGATGGCGAATAGAGAAAGAGTTAGTCGTATAGTACACCGCAACTAAGCATGTGTACATTTAAGTGTTACCTGGGTAGTATCATCGCACAGTAAGGCTGTTGGGTCATTGCATCCCTTCAAAGGATGTGGAATTCAGTTTCAGATTAAAAAAAAAATACAGATTTTAACTGCGCTGTTTTCATTTCAAATCTGTAGGTCAGTGCTTGACTGCTGATGTACGCTCGAACGGTTATAAGAAATCAGTCTGTAGCACGCATAAGAGGTATGAAATTAGTGGTATTATTATGTATGAAGGATTTATTTATTTGACACCGTATTCAACGCTGTGCAGTCGGGACTCTAAAGGCCCTGCCGTAGTGAATAAACGGTTAAGACGGTTGACTACTGATCACGAGGACGCAGGTGCAATCATGGCCTCGGCGGCGGCTTTTCGTTGGATTCGAAAAGCGAAGGCGCCTGCGTGCAGTGAGATGTCTACGCATGTTCAAGAACCCAACATGGTTGAAATTACTTGTGGCGCTCTCTTTGCTCTAAGACGCAAAGTGGCCTCCTTCTTTCCTGTGCGGTTGGCTTCTCACCAGTCGCCAACGTAAGAAGAGATGAGAAGAGGGTTCCTGATGTCTTAGACCTCCTCTTCCCCCCCCCCCCCCCCCCCTGCTTCGTCACGAGCTCCTCCTTCTCGTTTTGCTTTTCCTAGCACCCCCCCCCCCCCCCCCCTCGTGTCACCGGCAGACGGACAGCGGGATTTCGTTCGCGTGGACGGTCTATTGCTACCGTTTTAATGAGACGCGCCACTAGTTCAAAAACCTTCAGCGTAAGCTGTAAGGAAAAATGGTGCGATTAGCACGGTACGCAGTATAGCTGCTAAAGGCAGAGGCACCCCGGCCCAATCAGGATCACGCGCACTACGATAGGCCTACGAGCCTCTCGCCGCCCAAATTGGCGAGGGGGACAGTAAGAGCACAATTCTCTATTATAGCGCGCTGGGGCGAAAGGCACTTAGGAGTACAATTTCAAGGGCTCCTCTGTCTTTCGCAGTGCTGCAGATATCTTGTGAGACGAAGTAGAGGTCTTGCGCTTGAATCGTGCTGTTATGTTTAGATAGCCTCAAGCTACCCATACTTCACTGAGTTCGTCGATAGGCGGATTCTTTAAAAATAAGATGCACCATGACCATCAGTCACTGTTCCCGCTCAGTCGATCGAGCTAGTGCTATTGGTTTAGTTGCTGCACCCAGTGAAGGAAGGCACGGTGTGAGTTTCCACGCATGCACGTATTGCGTTTTCAATTTGGTCGCGAAAAAATAAAGTGCTGAGTAAAAATCCCATTTAGCCTTTGAGATGTAACATTTTCAATGCTGAGCAACGTCAAATCAGTGACCTCTAAAGAACGGACAAAGTGTGCACATGTGCAGGAGTGTTTCTCCGTGCGTGCGTAACGACCGGCGCGTATATAGCGCTAGTAGCGGTTTGCGCGACACGACGGGACATCCCTCAAAGGCATACCCCGCTGCTTGTCATATCATGATACGCGCTCACCTCGGTCATCTTGCGGTGAATGTGGATGGCACGCCAATAATGCTTTTGTGACAATTTTCCAGGGGTGCAGCCTTACATATCCAACGACATGGGCTCATTTCATACGCACGCACACGAAAAAGAACGAGGGAAAAAGAAACACCAAGCGCGCTGGCATGCGAGAAAATAGAAAGGCTTATAGGCGCACCTTCTGAGCTGTTGAATATCCGCAGCTCGTTTCATTTTACACGGTTTTCTTCTTCTTTTCAATAATTCAGGCTCGGAATTACCCACCACGAATCGCGGCATTTCGAAATGCGCTCGCAGCGTTCCGCAGGGAAGATTGCAGGGTGCGTGCGCGCACGAGAGCGCTCGCTCCCGGAGCATCTCGTAGCGCTCCATTTTCGTGACGACTGATGCCACGCTTTACGTTTCGCTCTGCCACGTCTTTGCGTATTCATTGCACGATCTTGCAAAGCGCATAAGCTAGCCTCGAAAAAAAAAAGATATGGAGCATTGCCACAGGAATAAAAAGAACAGAAAGAGGAACCCTGGGAAAGTGGCATCAGACGCGTCAAGATCTTGTTTCAACATGGAATCAAAGTGCTACTCTTTCTCGGGGACAGGGCACATTTCATCCTTGACGCGGGATACTCTAGACAATCCAGGATATATGTCACGTTTTCCCTAATACCCATGTTTCATTCTGAACTTCCTCGTTGCCCTTCCTTTCAGCACCCCAAGCTATTCTGTACTTTTTATTTTTTTAATTTTGCGGATTAACCTCCCTGCCTCCTCATCTTCCTCCTCCTCCTCCTTGATTTTCAGCATCTTTCTGCAAAAGACGAAATGTGCAGCCTCAAAAATGTTCTTTCGATCCGTAGTTCTTGCTATCGATTTCCGGCAAGTGCAAAGAGCATAAACCTTGCTGAAGCTGTAGAGTAGCACCAAGAAGTGCACTTGGGAGCGAGTATCGAAACACAGACTACTATGCATACTGAGAACAAGGAGCTTTCTTGCTCAACTGTGCTCTGGCAGACCATCGAATTCCGCACTGACGCTCTTTTGACAATGCGTCGCCTCGTCGAACGCGGTGGCAAGTTTAGTACTGAGCGCATAACACATGGTCGTTTGCTGTGGTCGGTAACTACCCCCACGATACAGTCTCGGAAAACGATCTGCCTCTGCGCTTTTAATTCTCGTCTCCTCGCACAAAGCTTTGCTCGACCCAAATTGAAGCACTTGGAGCGCCATCTATGGTGTGTAAGTCTTGATCTTTGAGGGGGAAAAAACAAGGAACAAGAGATTCTCATTTCAATTTTGTTTTTGTTTTTTCGTCCAGGCCTTCTCCAAAAAAAATAAAAATAAAATAAAGATTGATAATGGCTCAATTCGTTTAAGCCTGGATATGTGTAGCGAAAGCTGCCAAACGGATTGTTCACAAAATCCGACTCGAACGTTCTCGTCGCCGATGCACTGGATGGAAACCGTAAGATGCGATCGGCGATTTGGAGCGTCTTTTTGGCGTCTCCGAATCTTCTTGCTCCATTTGACCGGCTTCTTCTTCTCGTCCTCCCTCTTCTCTCTCTTCCTGCCCGCTTCTTCTTCTTCTTCTCCTCCCTCCTTCTCTCTTCCTGTCTTCTTCTTCCCTTCTTCTGTGGCTCGGAGCAACTAGCGGATATGGTTACGGTGCATGAGCCATAAAGGCAAAGGACGCTTATCCGAAATGCGCCGCTGACTAGCATAATGTATCTCTCGCTACAAAACGGCTGCATGTATTGCCAGGTAGGCTTGGAGTTGTAAGGAGAAAAAGAAGAGCCTATATCTCACTTCCCAGGGGGGGAAGTGAGATTAGCGCGGAAACGGCTGAGTTTACCGAGCATGGTAGAATGGATAACTAACCACGCACCTATCAGATATCTTGATGCCAGAGAAGCCAATCTCGAAATAAAGTTGAACCATTCAGTTATTTTTGCTGCCAGCTGCCCTGGTGAAAGCTTTCATTCACGTCACCTTGTTACTTTTCCACGTAAGCGTAGTTTGTTACTGTATGCGCAAAATTCCTTCTTTCGATATGTTTTTGTGAGGATACGGAAAACAGCAGTTAAAGGTGATTTTAGCAAAAAAGCAGATCGTGAAATAAAGAATTTATCAAAGCAGCCGTGATTCTAACTGGAAGCCCCAGCAGAAAGCCGAGTATGCAGATTTCTTTTTTTTTTTTTTTGTTTACAACTTCTTAAGCACAGATTAAATCCATGCAGTCATTTCGACCCTACCGCAGCCGGCTGAAGGATAACGAAAGCAACATTAGTGAGCTTTAGAATAAGATGACCATACCGGCTAAGAAGAAAGAAAAATAGCGCGACACACTGCACATGCGCAGAGCGGTGACACCGAAAGAGCGAATGGTAGTGAAGGGTCCCCATCCGCGGCAACCTTATACATCAACTGCCTATTGCTACTGCTGCTTTAATTGACAGCGATAAACCCGTCCGAAGATCCACGCCATCACGTTTTTCTGTTTCATGCAGCATGAGCTGGTAAAAAAAAAAAAAAAAAAAAAAAAAAGTTTACTCCTTGGTGGTGAAGCGACATGGTTACATGGATCGCTGGAGCTACGCATCCCATCCTAAGCCCAGAAACTTTCATATACCTACGCCTTCGCTCAACCTCCTGACAGTGTGCTCTGTTGGGTTAAGTATCGTAAGATCAGCAATTTCGGGTTGCCACTTTGCGGTGGAGGTCACTAGCGGCCGCAACGAACTCCAACGAAGGCCCAGTCAGGCTTGCCGCCTTTTGCCTTGGCTTCCCCTTTCTTGTAAAAGAAAGAAAGAAAATAAACTCCAAACTCCAACTGTAATCAAGCTATTCTGGTGTCCGCCGTGCTTCCTTTCAGCAATGGTTTAATGCGCCGTACCTGCTCTCTTAACGACTTCCCACCAAGGCTTCTCAGGCGTTGCTAAGTAAGCTCTTATTTATTGGTATACGATGCGTGTTCATAAAGTTATTTGCATGAAGAAAGGCAGATGCAAAAATGCGGCTTGAGTGAGAGCTGCATCATTATATACAGACTCTCCGCCCAAGATTACGTACTTCTGCCACTGATGGACGAACTGGTGCAGACCGTCGCTCAATAGACATCTACATTATTTGTGTTCTAGAAGAGCATTCACTTGAAAAATCACTTCCTCGTCGTCCATGATAGTTTTCATACGTAGTGTATTCTTCGTGGGAAGGGAGAGAAAGAATGTATTTTTCGTGAGGCGGAGGAAACACGGAAGACAATGAAATGTATCGTCGCCTAAAATGGCTGCCTGTCGCCTAAGATGGTCGCCTAAGATGGCTACATGGGCTGAGTGAAGTGGTGTATTATGATGGAGCAGGAAAAATAATTTTCCAAGCGCTCAGCAAACTTCGTCTTGTGCGGAATGCTCTAAAATGTAGGGAGCAAGGAGTCTGTGCACCCACATTCACGTGTTCTACTATTTATTCGGTAGTTATCCACCTCTCAACGAGCGTTAAAGCCCCCGCTCCAGTCGCAATTTCTGATAGACCAGCCAGAGAGAGTCAAAAACTCCGTTCCTTGTCACCCAAGCTTGTTTAACTGACTAAAAATCTCCTGTATCATTCAACGACATTGTTATAGTCTTGAACGTTATTGCTATACACCGCCATTAGCAATTTTTGCATTGATGCCCTCGCGGCATTCTGCGGTGCTATATAGAAAACAATTTTCATATTCCGCTAAACGTAGATAGAGGTACGTTTTTTATGATGCCATCGTGTGCGTCGTTTTCAAAGTTATGGCACTAATAATACGAATTTCATGAATACCCCTCGTATAACATCGCCGCGGCCTCAAACGACGCTGTCTGGTTTTCGCTCCAGCTTGCTTGCTTCTCCAGACGTCATTGAGCCTTTGCAAGGTCTTCGTACCGTATAGCATTTCGAGATTGTATGCATCTAGCAACACCTGTCCAGAGGCACCATTTTTTTTTTCTATTATTCCTCCATATTTATTATCAGATGAGAAATAAAAAAAAAAGAACTTTGATTTAATTTGATGTTGTTCCCCATTGTCGCTGAAACGAGCGTATTCTTATAATGACAATCGCTGAAAAAATGGAAGTAATCAGTTCGTCGAAAGTAGCAAACCTAGCCTTAGGGAGCGCTGAGAAGAAAATAGTAACTTACTGGCAGGATATCAAGAAACTCTCAACAACCAAGAGCCGAAAACTTAACCCAAACGTTTCTGGACAGTTCGGCCAATAAGCGCTTAAGGTCTATAAATGCCGCTTATGTGAATGGCATCTGTCACTTGACCCCAGAGGAAAAATGAGGTGTACCGCCTGCTGCGTGCTGGCTTTAATAAAGGGACCAAACACTGAGATTTCGGCCTCAGCCTTCGGTTGGCGCTTGAGTCTCATTTATGTTGCAGACCCAACCAGAACACCAGAGGAACCTCCTCCAAAGGTGTTCACATTGAAGCCGAGCGTTCAACTCGCAGCACCTCAGTAGACATCCGGACGCGCTATGGCCACTGCGCCACAGGGACCTTTTGATGCGCGAATGCAATTGACGACGACATTTTTAACTTTCTCTGTCTGAAAACTTTTCTACGTCCGTCGTTCCACGCCACTAGAAGACTTACGAAGAATGAACACACGTGGTTTGAGTTAGATTGGAACCCATTCCTCAAGGATGCTATCCAGAGCCCGCGTAAAAGCGCACAGAACGGCTAAAAGGCTCATTAGCGAAATATACCAATTAGATATACCAATGAGCTAAATGGCCCGTTTGATGGTTCAGTTCAATTCAGTATGCAAAAATATGGTACACGGGTATATTTTTTTACATTCTTCAGGTGCCGGCGCATGAAGCTAAGGGAACAAGTGTGCACCCTTTATCGTGTAAATGATTAATTCCATTAAGGGCATTCATGCTCCTATGGGAGGAACCAGGACAGCTCTTCCACCGGTCATCCGTGACGTGGCGCACTCCATCGAGAACCCGCGTTAAGTTTATTTATTTATTATAACCTCAAAGGCCCCATTGAAGGGGTATTACCTGAGGTGTTTGTAGTCATCCACGATCTGCGGCTCCGCGCGCCGCAAGCGGTACAGCACGGCGCTTTCCTACGTGACCAGCAGGAGATGAGAATGTCATGAAATAACCGGATAAAGGGACCGAAAATTGCTTAATTCGCCACTTTCAGCCGATACGACGTGTTGACACTACAATAGGCGTTTTTCAAGGAAGCGTCAGGCAAAGATGGAGGAAAAAAAAAAAAAAAAAACATTGGGCCGCACTTAAGCTGCGCTTTTGAGGTCATGACTAGACCACACTATTGGCTCTCGCCAGCACCTCCCCTGGAGGATCCTCGCTCGCGTACATGCACTTTACTTCTCACTTGATCACTACTCGCTTAATTCGTGTCTCTATTATCTGACACATATAATTTGGCATATAGTCGTGAGCTACCAGATTATGTGGAGAGACCACTCGACATGAATATGAATTCCAGCTTTAACAAAGCCGTAAGAACGTGGCTGCGTATAGCCTAGGAGTAGCGTGTTTGGCTCTTGATCACGGTGCTCTTGATCTAAGTGTCCCGGTGCGTTTTATTTCCACCATATCCTCCCACTTCAATAAAGTTACTCGAGTTGGCAGCGCCCGCCATGTAGACCATTTCGTGTGGTCTCGTGACGTCGCACAACTCGCCTACCAATCAGTTCCCGGCCATGTTACCTCCCAACTACCAACATACCAGTGATACCAGTGGCGTATACAGTGAATTTCCTTGCTCGCAACGTCATCGGCGACGCTGGATTTGTTGGAGAACGGAGCCTTTAACAGTGTCGTGTTAAACGCGTTCGTTGCGACGAACATGGTTATCTGCACCTTCGATTCTCCTCGCTACTTTTCCAGTTTGTTTCATAAGTGCGCGAGTAACGCGGTAGAGAGACGGCAGTAAGATGGGATCCTTGACCACACAAAACATAGTGATCAAGGGTCGAAGACGAACCTCGGTCTGCTTGCCGACGTTTCTAGTAACAATCACGAGTAAGAGTCAATCAATGCGTTCCTAGTCAGTCCATTTTTTTAGTCAGGCCAGCCACGTTACATTAGGAGTTGGCCTAGTGTTGTAGGTATCCGGTGAAGGAGTGGTCGGTTGAAGCGCACAGCCTAGTCTATAGACCTTTGCATCGGGCGAGGAGGTTGTCGAAATGCCTCCTCTCTGGGTTGTTGCAAGCCGGTTCCGCTGCCACTTCCACTGTGTTGACGTCAGGAGCACACAACAGCCCAGTAAGCAATATGGTGACGCCCAGGAGGCCCTCGCTGCAAAGGTGTTTCTTTCATTGCCCAAATGAGAACACCGTCAGCTAAGCCCGCAGACACCTGTTCGTGTTTTGTTTTATTTGTCATACTTAGAGAGAACTTTTTTGCAAATGGTAAAAACAAATTGAAGAAATTCTTAATGTAAAAGAAACACCTCGATGTGTCCTAACACATGCTGGAAATCATTCATAAGGGTTTCGTCTATTTTAAATAATAAGCTGCGGGCACTGCGCTAAAACAACTTTACTTCAGAGTCAAAATTTTAGTACGATGGCGTTGGCTTCAGCACTTTACTCGAGCTATCCTTACCCCGTTAAGCTAAATAGAAATGACGACAGCAAAAGTTCCTTTATACGCAACCATTGTTTCGACTGCGCCTCACGTGTAGCGAACTGCATACTGCCTGACGTGCGGCTCGGCTGGTTCAATAAAATATCCTTCGTTTAGTTGTACAGCGTCACGGGATTTATTTATTTATTTATTGAATCCTCAAAGGCCCCATTTAAGTGGTATTACATGATGGGGGGGCTTGGAGTACGGCGGTTACAATAATGGCAGTCTTAAAATGATGAATGTCGATTAGTGAGGCGATGTGGTCGGGAAGGTCGTTCCAATCCAGGGCAGTGCGGAGAAAAAATGACTTTTGGAATGTTGTCGTATGGGCGCGCTGGGGGTAGACGGCATTGGAGTGGAGATGACGAGATGACCAATGGGCTAGACGGATGAACACGTTGTTAGGTGGCAAGCTGTGATAAAACTTATGATAAAGAGAAAGGCGAGCTAGTTTCCGGCGTAAAGCTAGATTGTGAAGTTCAAGTTTGGATTTTAGTACGGTAACACTGGTGCGATAGGAGTAATCTGAAAGAATGAAACGTGAAGCTCGATTTTGAGTAGATTCCAGTAAATTGATCAGATTAGTTTGGCGAGGATCGAATATAGCTTGAGCGTACTCAAGTGTGGGTCTGACAAGCGAAGTGTAAGCCATTAGTTTGACAGAAGGGGGAGCTAATGAAATGTTGCAGCGTAAGTAGCCAAGAACGCGATAAGCGGAGTTGGTTATATGAGAAATATGACTGGACCAGGATAGGTCACTGAAGATATGAATACCTAGATATTTGATAGTGTCAGTTTGAGTTATAGGAAAATCGTAAAGATAATAGGTAGAAGGTAAGAATTTACGACGACGGTGTAAAGAGACATGAAACGTTTTATTAACATTTAATTTCATTAGCCAGGTGTCGCACCATTCTTGCACGTTAAGCAGGTCATTCTGTAGGATAGCGATGTCAGATTGGTTATTTATGGTGCGGTATATTACACAGTCATCAGCAAACAGCCGTATGTTAGATGTTATGCAATTTGGCAGGTTAATAATATAAATTAGAAAAAGTGAGGGGCCAAGTACAGTACCTTGAGGAACGCCTGACCGGACTTGGGAATGGGTAGATGAATGGGAGCTGGCGACAACAAACCGGAGACGATTTGTTAGAAAATTATTGATCCAATTCAATACACAAGGGTCTAAATTAAGGGTAGATAGTTTAGCAGCAAATCGCGATGTGGGACTTTATCGAAGGCTTTTTCTAAATCTTAAAGGAGTCTGTGGGTATGTTAAGGTCGAGGTTCGTGTGAATATCGAGAAGGAAAAGAGCAAGCTGAGATTCACAAGAGTAGCCTTGACGGAAGCCGTGTTGATTAGGATGGAAATAGCCAACGGACGAAAGGAATGTTGCAACCTGGGAATAAATAACATGCTTCATAATTTTTGAACAAACACTGGTGAGGGATATTGGTCTGTAGTTGCTGGGTGACGAGCGATTACCTTTCTTGAAGAGAGGAACGACCGTCCCAATCCTCCAGTCCATGGGAATGGTACCAGTGCTTAGCGACTGCTGAAAAATGAGCGATAAAACAAGGCTACTGACATGTTTAGTGCTCTTAAGTACCTTACCATTAAGGATGAATTCTTTAGTTTATCAATTATATTAGAAATTCCGTTCGGGTCAATAGTTGGAGGATACATTTGGGGATGAGCATGTTCTGGTGGCGAAGGGAGGTCGACAGAGGTCTCTTTAGTGAAAACAGCACAAAAAGTGTTATTCAGCATGTCAGCGACTTCGTGAACTTGTGCATTGCTGCCGTCACTACGAAGCAAAGAAATGTTGGTTGAGACGGAAGGACTGATTGCCTTCCAAAACCTTTTGGGCTCATTATGCAGCATAGATGGCAGAGTGTTATTGAAGAAATTTTGTTTAGAGGAGTGTAATTGTCTTTTATACTCTTTAGCGTCGCAGAAATACTTATCCCATGCAGAGGCATTGCTTGAGCGCTTAGCAGATGGGAAAAATCTTTTTGTCTTATTGTTTAAACGTTTTAGTGCCGAGTTGAACCATGGCGACTGCGCACTCTCTGTTATTGTGATAGTGGGGATGTACTTTGCGATTAGACGGGTCATTTCGTTTTTAAAAAGTTTCCAGTTAACGTCAACAGGCCTCTCTTGATAAGTGGCTGCAAAAGTGTCGCAAAAAGATTTTAGCTCAGAATTCATACTTGTGTAGTCACCTTTATCATAGAGTGTTAGGTTTTTCTTAGTTTTTTTGTTCCTGACCAAGCTGCAGTGGAGCGAGCCATCGATTACAGCGTGATCGCTAGGGGAGGGAAGAAAAGTAAGCGAAGAACAGATATCGGCATGTGTTGTTAAAATTAGGTCAATAATATTATACGAGTGCTGTGTAATACGAATGGGCTCATTGACAAGCTGCGTTAGACCGAAAGCCATGCACGTGTTCACGAAATCCCTTTCAGTGTTGCACTTTGACATGGTAGAAGCGGGATTGATCAGTTTATCGAAAGATAATTAAAATCCCCCAAAATAACGACGGGGGTATATGATACATAGTCGTTAGCGCTTGCAGTGAGTCATGAAATAAAGATATAAAGGAGGCGTCATTAGATGGAGGGCGGTAACAAACACCAATTAGCAGGCACGGAAAGGTAGCATTACAACAAATCCAAACCATTTCTTGGGGTAGGAACACTGACCGGTGTGCAGCGCAATGATGGGTTGGCTGCGATAAGAACACCGCCGCCACGTGTATTTCCAGGTCTATCTTTGCGAAAAATGTCGAAATGAGGGAATGAAGGCAAAATCTCGAGGTCTGTTATTGAAGAATTAAGCCATGTCTCTGTAAGAAGCAGCAAATCACAAGAAGAAGAAGATATGAGGCTGCAACTTTCATCACGTTTTGGTCTAATACAATTAGAGTTTGGTCTAATTAGAGTACAAAAAATTTATCGGGGAATGACTAACATTAGGAAATTTGCATTGTACTTGCACTTCGCGCTATGATTTTTCAACCACTTTTTGTGCGATATGATCATAAATGAATGTCATGCTGTTCGCGATCAGTTTGTCTTGTCGTAGTTTAATTTTATAGTCGTGTTCCTTTGCAAACTGATACAGCTTATTCCGTGCAAGACGTGTTTCAGGCGAGAAGTCTCTGACACTGTAATTCGTTCCCTCAAAATTTTTGCACAAAGAAAATACCTGATCTTTGTCCTTGTAATAGACAAACTTGACAATGATCGGCCTGCGTTTGCCATGAGCACGTTCAATATCACGTGACTGCAAGTCAACGTCAAGAAACTGATGACAGTGATCAATAATTAGCTTCTCGCTTTCTGACCAAGATTCATTTGGGCTATCCGTCAAACCGTAAAACACTAGATTGTTGCGGGGGGACCTATTTTCAGCAGCTACAACGCGGGCGGGCAGGGCAGATACCTGGGCCACGCACTCATTTGTTGCCGACTGCATATCGCTCAACTCGGACTTCAAGGACGGTAGAGACATGAACTCTGTTTCAAGTTTCTCTAGTCTGGTTTTCAGGTGGTCGAAGGTTTTGTCATGGTCACATAGTTTTGCATTAATGGTTTTGAGCTCGCCAAGTATCTCTGACTGCCCGCTGTGCACATCTTGTAATACTTTGACCAGTTCAGGAGAAAAAGAGTCACTCGAGTGGAAAGGCCCTGGGTTCGTCTCGACGTTTCCCGCAAGCAAGAGCAAGTTCATAATCACTCGAGCACTGTCAGAAACAATTTTCGCAACTAGCGTTGGCTCGGCAGCACAACAATACCTCTAAAACTTTTTTTTTTTTTTTAGCAAAAAGGCAATGCGGTTAGATACCTGCATCAAGGAGACGAAAGGCGAGTTAGCTGGAGCCAGCTATGTGCTGCCGAACCCACTGAAAGGCAGTTCCGGGTGAATTGGCTTTATATCCTGGTCAGTTGTGACGCCCGTCGCCTGATAACGTTGAGGTAATCGTATCTTCAGATACGGGGATGGGTGTCGGTCGGGTCGGGTAAATCTTGTCGAGAAGCCGTCCAGCAGTGCGCCGAATCCCACATGCAGTGGCTCGACGGGGTACGTTCCGGGAGGCCAAGTGTGCAGGTTAAGTGGCAGGATTCCTCTCGGGCAGGCATCGGCCAGGCCAGGCGGAACACCAGCCAGGCCAGGCGGAACACCAGCCAGGCCAAGCAACACGCAGAACTGCATCAGGAAGACGAAATGCGAGTTAGTTGGAGCCATCGATATGCTACCGAACCCATGAATGCGTGGTACTTGAAATCATGCGTAAATAGGTTTTATTTACCCTCACAAGACAATGAAATAAGAGCTCATCGATTGAAATGAAAGAAAAAAAAAACGTGATCGTTTTAGCATTTACAGCATATTTCTTCGTTTCTTCCTTTTATTTATTTTTGGCATTAATCGAACAGTTTAGGAAGAATAGTCACTGACGGCTTGTTCTGTACTCTTCTTGGCCAGACGACAGCTTCCTGTCTATTCAATGCCATATTTATTTTCTTATACTCAGCTCACTGAACGTGCAATCACCTAGAATATATTAGACCGGCAACGAATCTACCACCAGTGTCGTTCTTTGGAGTAATCTAGGAGGGAATCGAACCTTCTTTGTGAATTGCGCCTGTGTCGTCGTTATTTCTGTCTTCTGCGCTCTGTCCGTGTGTATAAGCGCTGTAAACCACGAAGGCTTGCATTGCTTTGACCTTAAACGTCGTATACTTTCTTGTCGTAAGACCAGAGGAAACAGCAATATGATACTGCGCCGCAAACATGTATGTCACAGGCTCGGATACTTTGATGCGATAAACCACCGCTACGCAGTTTGGGTGCTACTTTTTCATGCGGCCGACGAATTGGTAACGCTATTGGCCACTTCTATTTTGCAGAATACATTATGGCGACTTTGTAAGATGATCGCTTCGTGGAACGCCTTTTCGAGGAATTGATTTCTCCTAGTCGGAGCGTCACATGACTAATGCTGAGCTTCTATCTATACTGGGAAGGGCAGGGGTTGCGTCGAACAAGAAGAGGCTAAGACCGATCAGGACACGGAGCCCAAATTAAGCGATAAAGGCCCTCCGTAGTATCAAGTTCAATTCAAAAATAAGAGGGGCCGCCTGGGAGTATGTCAAGAGGCTTCAGACTTCAGAGCGGGGTAATTTTATGACTTATTTAAACCTCCTACCAATGATATATATTACATGCTGCGAACGCACTTGACTCTCACAACATTTGTGCATTTTGTTAATAAACCTGGAGCTAAGTTAAAAAAAAAAAAGCAGTTATGGGAACAACAAAAAAGCATTGACGAAGCGGGATTTATTGGGCCGTCGTTTATCAGGCGAGCTGAAAATAAGAGAGCGAAAAAGAAAAGGCGACTTTATTGGAAGTCGGGGCAGGAAGGGATTGCCGGCGTTTCCTTGGGAACACACTTGGCTTTTGCTACTTGAACCACGTCTGTTTGTTTGTTTTTATCCTCAACGTGTTAGACGCAGATGCTCCTTGTGTCAAATAAATGGCGTGTGCTGATAGCGACATGCTGCTGTCATTCCTCTCCTTCAGTGCCGCTCGTTACGGGCCCCGATGTATGCTGCGTACGCGAGACGACACTTGTCTTGAACTCCTGGCGACAATTTGTCCTTGTCGCGCTGACAACTACTTGTCCGGTCTCCCATTCTGTTTCTCCCCTTCTTTTTATTTTTTCTGCGTGTGCACTCTGATCTCTGTGTTGCCTCTTTTAGTAAACCGCGCTCGAGCGCTGTGGGAGAGAGCGCACAACCAACCTCTTTGTGTTCGTTCCTCATTGTTGTGCTCACGTGCTTGAAAATTTTCTTGTGAGCCGATTTGTTGCGCGCCTCACAAGCGAAGCTTTAAGGGCGACGATGTAACGCGTAAACTAATAAAACGAAGAAAGAGAGAACGAGTAAAACTTTACTCCCTAGAACGGCATGCAGCGCTGCAAATGACTTGTCATTGCTTTAGTCCGCTTGCTTGCGTGTGCGCGTTCATTTCAGTGGCTTACCCAGAGCGGCCGAAGCGGCGGGACTGCATTGTGTAATCTGGAGCAGCAACGCTGCAAACGTTGCACAAGGCGTGATCTTGTATCATGTTCTAACTGTCCAGTGTTTGTTGCGAGTTTAAAAGCCCTAAAAGGTTGTTCTGTCTTTAACATTTCCGCGACGAAGTGAAGGGTTGGACTATGTCCCTGGAATGGCAACACCAGCAGTTTCCACCGGTCCCAGCATAAACATGCGCGTAAAAAAAAAAAAATAAAAAATAAAATAAAAGGGCAAATGACCTCCCTTTTTCGAAATCGTGACGGATTTGCTGCTAAACGCGCATCTCGTAGACTACGGAGGGGCTTCATTTTGCATACGAGCAGCCCTAGCGTGTCTAATTAGTTTTACTTTGTACCGATTGTGCGGTGTTCGAAAAATGTAGCTCCTGGCGTTTTTGTGGCCTGCTTCCTAACAAGTAGCTGATGTGTCGTCACAGGGTGAAGCGGAGCAGCGTTTTCTTTCTCGTGTGTCAGCCCTCTGGCATTGCCGATAATCATTTGCACCTCTTTTCTTGTCGGCATACTTGTCCCATCGAAAGCAACGTCTTTTCTGGCAATGTCTTTTCTGGGCTTTCTGTAAAAGGAAAGCTTACTATAAAACTGAAGGAAGCCACACAGCGCGTTAAAACGGCTCGCTTTGCGGTAATGTGATAATGATTTCGTGCGTCAGGAACCGGTTTGAAAATAACGCTTCCTGACAAAGTTATGCAAAAATTCCTTCCAAGATGATCAAGTCATTTTATTTGAGGCGTAAAAGACATTCTTCGAGCAGTTAAAGTTTTAACCAAAGTGCTGCACATAACGCAATAAAAATGCTGCACGTAAACGGACATTATATACTAGAAGAGAAGTAACTGAACTGCGCTGGTTTCGTGCCTTCCGAAATAAAAAGAGCTCTCGGCAAATACCCCAGCAAAGTTATTAAAAAAAAAAAAAAGAAATGTTTAAGGCATGCCGTTCCGCCACCGCTACTTTGGCGTTGGCATTTCTAAAGATGAACTGCCTTGCCGGGCTTTCCTTCCGACTCTGTTGAAAATATCTGTAGCAAAACTACGTTGTCTTTTATGTGTTCTCTTCATCTCATAGCATGCATCATAGTGGATACAACGTCGCCTATACCTGACCCCCTTCGCCAAGGCTTTTCCTGTTCCGTTCGCACACCTGCTTGCCAGAGTCCAGTGGACCGTAAACGAGGAAACGTCAGACACAAGGCTGCTGCTGGATACTGATTTCCTATCCTCTGAACTGCTCGCCTTTCTTAGTTCTCTCCCTCTCTAATCATGAAAAAGTGCCTCTTCACGGCGCCGACTGGCCAAATATATCGTCCCCCTTCGAAGGTGACGGCTGGGCGAAATGCGTCTCTAGTTCGCCTTTGCGCGCGCACTCTCAAACTTCGAAGCTCCATGCCGCATATTTTCTCATCTACCAAGAGCATTTTGCGATAAGGCAGCAATATTTGGCAATCAGCGCATTGCCACAGCTCACGCTGAACCTGATACAGAGAGGTGAAAAGAGCTAAAATTAAGGGAAAGCCAGAGAGATTGACCAAGCAGGATGGTCGTTAGACGGTCGTGCAATGGCGCAATATGAGAAGACGGTTCAGGACAGCGGAGACACAGCGCGCATAGAAGCAATTATGAAAAGCATGCCAGCAGGAGTCGGCTAGACAGCGAAGAACAACGCAACGCCTGAAGGAGATGTCTGTTTTTTCTTCCGTCATGGTTTTCTGGCGGGCGAACGGTTATGTCTGTTTCGCAACGCGTGCTGTGATTTCATTGTTCTTAAAGATTAAATTGGTGGTAGAATTACGAGGTATAGAAATGTGTTTCCTTAGGCGTAGGCGCTGTATGAGGGTTAAAAATATATTCACTCGACGGTGGCAGTCGAACAGCAGAACACACACACAAAAAAAAAAAAGACGTTGCACAGAATGGCATCACCGCTGGATGTTAATTTCGATTACCGTCTTGCTTTTTGTAACGTAAGTATATGTCTTTTCCACTATCTCATTTGGCCGTCTAGATGTACTCCCTTAAAAAATGTAATCAGGAACTGCGAAGGGCATGTACTGCATGAGAAGTAAAAAAGGGCGTTTAAGAATAAACAGTAACTATTCGAATTAAGTTTGTGCGCTGTTTCAGCCGCCTCTCGCATCTTTTTTTTTTTTTTTTTTTTTTCTGTTTACGAGCAACGTGACATCGTCTCTTGCCCTGCATAGGAACGTTGCATTGCATATGCGCTTGGAAGTACACTTGATAAGCCACCCAGACAATGACAAGAATCACATGCGATAGCAAAATGCAAATGATGCCGCTTCCTTCAGAACTCTTCAAGCTGGCTTCTTTGAGCGGCGTAGTTCTGGTTTTATTTATTGTTTATTTAGTGCTTTATTTAATTCATTACCTTTTTTATAGCTTAACCTATATGGAACAACAAGTATAGTGCATATTTTTGCGCTTACTATAAGAAGGGAGCATTTCTAGGAAATTAACCTCCACTTTTGTTATTACGTTTGGCCTGGTAACGAAATGCATTGTTCGACCCATGCAAGTCTCACATGGCCACGCACTAATTCTGCTCTCCTTACATAAAACTGGGGCGTGCTGCACATACATCTGCTCTCCGCTGAATCTATATTGTAAACACTACGTGCGCTTTCCGGATTACAAAACTACTCGCGAATACCGGCTTGCCGTAAAGAGAGCTAAATATGTCTTTCCTAATTGCACTTCCTTCTTCTCTGTTTACGCCTCCGAGTGACTGAATGGAATTCCTATTTAATGCACGGAGAACCAGCTTACCCACTCGTTGAGCACATGTAGTATCGCCAGGAGCTCAGCTACTGTGGTCATCTGATGAGAAGAGAGGAATCGCTGGAGAAAGATTTGATGTTGGGAAAGGTTGAGGGTCGCCGGAGAAGGGGTAGGCAGCGAACGCGATGGTTAGATGGCATCCTCGAGGCACTGCAGATGAAGTTATGCGATGTTAGGAAGATAGTGAGAGACCGGAAAGCGTGGCGTGACATGGTACATAGGGTCACGAAGAGTCGGACACGACTGAACGACTGAACTGAACTGAGTATCGCCAGGACGTTCACTTTGGTATTATGCGCGTGCCAAGCGTGTTGCAACAACAGTTTTGTTTTTGTGAACAACAGTTTATGTGCACGTAAGTCATGCTTGAAATTTAAGGCGGTCTTTCAATCGAGGTTAGCAGTCCACAGTGGAACAGCATTGTGATCAACAGGCACGCTTGTGTTTCTATTTGAACTGCGGTGTACTCATGAGAACAATATGTGACCAGTCAGTGCGTGTGAGAGAACACTTGCGACCTGTAATAACTGAGCTGCTAGTTCATGGCTGCAGCCCGGAATCAAAGTACAGTGTTTTGGCTACCACCAGCGTGGCCTTTTGCTCAACATTTTTCACGTTCACTTTATTCACCATTGTCTACTATTAAGCTAAAAAAGCTAAGCATGAACCAAAGCCGGCTTATAGGGGCTGACGTGAGTACAGTATATGGCTCTTTTTTTTTTTTTTTTTAATCTGCAAACAAATATGTTTTACATACAGTAATGCAGTAATTTACATCACTTAAAGTAGAATTTTATTTTTTTTTTTGTCCTGACAACAAAGATAAGGTAGTGTAGGACAGGTAGTGACGCGCTGAGTGTTTTTTTTTTTTTTCGGACATATGACGAATGAATGCTTGATTTTGCGCTGTTTGAACTTGTCGTGCTAAAGCTGTATCCTTTCACGCCATGCTTTATTTAACAAAGCGGAGATAACAAAGCATTACCTCTTCTGCGAGCTTTTACAAGTAATTTGACAGACGTATTAAGAAAAACAATTAAAAAAAACTATTGGAACCCGACTTTGTGTCTGGTATTAAAGTCGGTACGGAGGATTAATGTCCAGAGCCCCACGTAAGCTGCTGCAGACGCCGCGGTAAGAGCGCCGCGGATTAGTGTCAACTACCTGGGGGTTCTCTATCGCGCACGGACGTCTCATAGTACTTGGCCGTTTTTGGATTTCACCTCCATCGAAAAGTGGCCGCCGCGGCTGGCAATCGATCTCGCAACCTTGGGCTTTGCAGCCGAACGCCATAACCACCCCACCATCTCATCGAACTTACCGCGTAACCTGAACAGTTAAACCTCAGGTAACGGCATCGCCTAAAAAATATGGATAGTTAGGCCATCATATAGAACGTGTACGACTAGAATAGTAGCCCTTTCATTTGCGTGCGACCGTAATTTGTTGGGAAATATTCACGTTGTATTTCTTCGTTCGATGTTACAGTAATTTATGTCAGCGCTAAAGATAATGAAACAGTTGCTGTTACGAACGATTCGTACACTTTATTTTCGGACGCATGGCACGTAAGAATCCCTCTTCACAGCTGCGTGACTGACTTGGGTGTAGCAGTGTTAGTGCTGTTTAAAAGGAACTCCTAAAGCTTTAACTTATTTTGTTCGCTCCATACATGGTTTCATGATATCACTTGTTTCAATTATAATGGTTGTTTTGCTTTACACATCAGGAATTGGCCATATACAATATAATTCTACTGTTGATATTGTGAGGGGGACCTTTTGATAATTTCTTCTGTGACAGTCAATATTTTATCAGTTCGACTGTTATGAAGCTACTGCCCGTTATAATTAGTGACACGGGTAGAGGCATATTATTTTTTATTACTTTTGGGCAGCCTCACAATAATTTATGTTATGAAGATGCAAACAATCAATGACAATGGTGGTTTGAAAAAAAAAAAAAAAGGGCCAGTTTACTGACACTGGTTACAAAGCGACCATGCTCGTTAACTGCCTATGTGTATACATAATGTATGGTGACATGAAATAGTACTGGACGTTGCCCACATCGGTTGTTGTTTTGGAACGCTTCCTGGTCATACTATGCGCTTCAAAACATTTCTATCTGCTTCCGATCTAAGTTTGCCTTGTATTTAAATTTATTTTACAATGGCTGCTTTTGCAAAATACATCTGACCGGCGGTCGCAGAAGATGAAATGACAGCCACTGGCTAGTGGAGCAATACTCTCTCTCTCTCCTGTCCTGTCGCACGTCCTTACGTGAGGTACTTCGTATTCATTTTCTAGAAGAGATATTCATTAAAGGTTTCCCTTGACCCACTTCTGTTTACTGCGGGATGCTGAAACTGCGCAGATGTAAATATATCGAGAGTTTTTAAATAGGAACTAACAACGCTCTCCCTTTTACACCGTATGACCGCATTATCGCGAAGTGCGATAATGAACCCAGTGAAATACAGAGCAGTCATCAAGTTCCTCGCTTCTTCAGCTCGAAAGGCCGCACTCTGAGGCAGCTGTTCCATATGATGAAGTAGTTTATGGGGAGGATTCCCATCATATGATGCAGTGAAGAACTTGCATCGTCAATTCAATTGAGGTCGGACTCCTATGGAAACTGCTCCAATTGTAGGGCGACCCCACTTTGCGATCGGTGAACCCACCATCCAGAAAGTGGAAGCAGGTATTTCAGAAAATGACCGCATAACCATTCAAGACCTAACCTAAAATGTCAAGATTAGTGTGGGGTCCGAGGAAAAAAATATATTCAAGACGAATCTTCAAGTGCTCGCAGTTTGCAGGATTCCCCGGCTGCTCACACCTTCACAAAATCAGGGACAAGCCGAATGTTCCCTGATTCTTTCGACGACGTGTCACGAAAAGTAGAACTTTTTCAACAGGCTGATTACACAAGATGAAATCTGGGTCCATCATTACGATCCGGAGACTAAACTACAGTCAGTGCAATGAAAGCATCCGGAGTCACCGCCCTCCAAAGTAGGCACGTTGCCCAATGATCCACTGGCAGGGTCTTGCTCGCAGTCTTTTGGGGTCAGCAAAGAGTAACCTCAATGTATTTCCCAGGAAATGGTACCACGAATATTGGAATGCACTACTCTTTACTGCTGCGGTAATTGCGAGTGGAAATCAAAAATAAGATGCCTGACATTCTCACCAAAAGTGTCCGTCTTCTACAAGACAACGCCCCAGTTCACAACTCACATGTCGCCCAGCTGCTGCGTATTTGAAATTCCACCACGTCCCCCGTATTCACCCGATCTCGAACCCCTGGACTTCTACCTCCTTCCAAATATGAAGACATCTTGAAAGGGACAACATTCTTCAGATAAAGAGACTGGCTTCCGGAGTCACAACATGACTTTTTGTTCGTCCTTTTCATTCGTATAAACACTGTATTTATGTTTACATAAATAGATGGGAGAAGTGTGTCTTCCTGCGCGGCACCTATTTAGAGAGAAAAAAAAAAGGCAAATAAATCTACTAAGTTTCGTTGCTCTCAGTTCAAAGTAAGTGGACCAGAGGAAATCTTTATCGAACAACCATTATAGCCCTCTCTTTCACCTTTTCATCCCATCTTCCTTTTCCGTCAGTGCAGGGTAGCAATCCGGCCCGAACACCCTTTCTGTTAACTTGCCGGCCTGTCCTCTTCTCCTTCCTTGTCCTTCTAGCGTTACAAAATTTTGTAGAACTCTTTGTGCGAGCCAGTTTGGCCAAGAGGGCACATCGCGGTTTGTGCGGTACTTTCATGAAGACCCAGGGCTGAACGAGAGAAAGATGGATACACAGTATGAAAGAGGCACTGAACAAGGGTTGAGAGGGAGCCTTATTTCGCAAGCCTAGCCAAAGTTTCGACAAGTGGACTTGTCAAAGCGTTAGCTCGGCTTGCAAACCGAGTGTGTAGGTTTTGCAAACCTACACACACACTTTTCTTCGGGGCTCTTTCTTACTTTCATAAAAAGCGGCTGAAGCCGCAGCCGAACACAGGCGTACGATCTATGTACCAATTAGAAATGTCATTCACTGCAGAAATTTGTTGCGCACATGGACGGTCGTAGCTGTATTTAGTTTCCCGACATTTGATTTTCATATCTAGATCCTCAGTTCTCGACTGTAGCTCTGTTCATCTTACGAGGCGCGAAAGTGTGGCCAGCAGACCACTTCTCGAACCGTTCTTAAATTCGACCGCAAGCGCATTCCCACTGCGCCCGTTCTAAAGGCAGAAAAAAAAAAAGAAAAGTAAACAGCACTCTTACGCCGCATTGCCTAACAATAGCAGCACGTTTCTTTTATGCGCCTTGTGTGGAACCTGTCGTGACGCGGAGAGAAAAGGAGATCTGCGCTCTCTGCGCGGTGGAACGTTCGACTCTGGCGCCTGTAGCGCGCGAGTCAACGCAACGAGAAATGCAGGTCTGCACAGTTCAAGTCGTCGCTGCGGGTTCATCGCACGCCAACGCGCCAGTGTGCCCCTGACGTTTTTCACGCATTTTCCCCTCTCGCCACAGTGGCAACTGTAAACATGGCGCTGAAGTGAAGGGGGCCGCAGCTGTTCGGTTTCCCACGGACGCTTTTTCACCGCCCGCAATGTATACGCGCGCTTTAAAGTCCCCCGTCTGCATATGAGCCTTGCCTTCTGGCGGCAACTTCTCTCTCACTCATGCGCGCAATGTCAGCATCAGCTCACTCGGCGCCGTCAGTAAATTCGCGGGCGTTGCGCTGCCGTGTACGAGAGGAGAGGGCTGAAACACGTCGCGGTAATCTATCCCAGAACGATGCGTGGTTTTCAACAGCTTTCTGCTAGGCGTCTTTCTCACTAGGCGCGCAGGCATGCACTCTCAGGATGGAAACAGACACGCAAGCTACGTTTTAATACAGCGTTCTGAAGTTCACAAATGTCATGAAGATAAAAATAAGCGTTGCTGGGCTAAGTTTTTTTATAAATAAATAGCTAGACAAGTTTTGTGGACTCTTAAGCTTCCACTTTGTGGGTGCGATGCCACAGCAATAAGGACTCCCGCCTGTGGCTTACCTTGCAGACCTTCGTTCACGCAAATGCACTTTGTTACTCTCCTATTCTCTAATCCCTTAACTTGCGCCTCACTAGGTTTTACTATGGCTTAAGGATACGACGCAACAGCGTTATTGCATCCCGCTAATCGCTTATCACTAACCCCTTAATTTGTCCCTCACTAGGTTTTCTATAATTTAATCGCTAGAAAATAATTTTGGAGGCACTTAAGCTCCGTCTTTAAAGGTACGACGTGACAGAGGTAATGCCTTCGGCTGCTTGCTTACTCACCAACCCCTTAATTTATGCCTCACTATGTTTTCCCTAATTAAATCAGTAGACAAGCATCTTGGGGGAAACTTAAAGTCCGACTTTAAGGGTACGATACGACGACGTTTATGGTTCCTGCCGTTGGGGATCTTCGTTCGCCTAGATGCACTTTGATACTCTCTTAATCACTGACCACTTAATTTGTCCTTCGCTAATGTCACATATACTCATTAGCATACAAAGTCTTAAGCTACTACACTGCGGGAAAGACCACTATAGATAGATGTAGAGCCGCACGCCGTGAAAACGTGATTGCGTGGTAGCACGTCTAAACACGAATAAGCCTATATGGGAGTAAATATGGGAGTAAATATAGAGTGGTGTGTTCTCTAGCTCACTCCTGTGTAGAACCACGATATTCTCTCCAATCCCGCAGGTAAATTTTCACCACTAACTCCACGGAATGATATACTTTGGTAACAGGCGCATATTACCTTCCCTAAATAATACTTATTGGATGTAATCAACAAAGAAAGGAGATTTTTAAGCCCTAAACCATATGTTTTGATGTTAGAAATTACAGGACACAGGAGCATCATTTAACATCTTCGTAAGTTATAGAACTTTGGATATTTTAAAGTGAGAACTGACTTCCGTACTTCTAGAGATAAAAATCCGCCCCAGAGCTCGGGTAGCATGCTTTGACTTTAATGGGGAATGCGCTAGAGGACAAGCTACTCCATTTTTACTCGCTTATAAGCTTATTCGCGTTTAGAATTCACAGTTTAGAGCGTACTAGGGTAGATATTCTGGTAATTCTCCAATAGGGATCCTAGTGTACTGGGTCGCATTCGCACCCTATCTTGAATTTTGATTTCAACGCAGTTCGTTTACTTTCCAATTCCGCGGCTCTACGTGTGGTGTAAACCCTTTTCGACCAATCCAGATTTTCTCTGTGCTCCAGTGAGTTCTCCGCTGAACAGGTGTCTTGATGCTATGGCGTCAAGATGAAGACGGGACACATCATGAGTCCTTTCCGCATGTGTTCCTTGTCTTTTGCACAACGTAGTGATTCGGAAAAGGCCATTACGTGCTGTACATCGCCCACTTTTCCTGAAAAAAAAAAAAATAATAAGGCGTGAATTATCGAAAGTTTACAACGTTAACTCACTTCCTCTCTGCTACCTAAGAAAACAGTAGAAAAAATAATTAATTTCCAGTCAGGAATAGGCATACGAGGACAGCGCGGTGAGGAGAATTAACGATCAAATAAACTGCCGAATGATTCCCCATGATAAGCAACATGTTGCCGGTCAGCTTCTTGAATTATCGCAGTTTTCTTAAGGCGAGAGCCGCGTGCTTCTTCCCAAGTCACAAATATCCACAAGCCATTTATCCCATATCCGTGCCTTACGTGCTTGGAGGCCATTCATAACAGTACTAGGAAAGTGCTTTCTAGTGCGGTAAGCGAAATTATACCACTCGAGAAGAAGGGGGTGCTTCCAGCGGCGATCAGACATGTATTTCGGTCCCGGAAGTACTGGGACATTTTCGGTGCGAGAGGCCTAGCGCTGAGCCATAAAGAAGGAGCAAAAGAGGAAGCATTGCTCAATAAAAGAGCGCTCAGAGAACTATATTCGACAAGACAGCTTCAATAAATTGGCGTTCAATGAAGCGCCCGGAGACTTTCAAGGAGTTGCTAACGTCACTAAGTAAATGCACCGGAAGCTTCATCACGTGCACAGAAGCCCACGATGAAAACCAAGTAGCAGGAAGGAAACAATTACGAGAGCACTGCAGAATCTGCACTGGAGAATTGCGAAAGCCTGAGCGTTCCTGCTGCACACGGTACATCGAGCTCCCTTTGTATAGCTTTGGCTAGCAAAGTCGGGGCTGGTGCCGCAGAGTGGAAATTTTATTTCCTTGGTATGCGTTCGCTGCAGTGCTCCTGCAAATGTGAGATTGGACGATACACCGTTGCGCCTGTCGCGTGGCGTTCCTTGGCGCGCGTCAGCACAGCGCAGCTTGTCGTCATATCCCCTACGTTTGCCATGGAGATGGCAGGAACGCTAGACAAGGAGAACACATCTCGCAGAATCTCGCAAAAAGATCTCGCACACGCGAGACTTTGATCACGGGCAAAGAAAGGTTTTCGGCTTAAGAAAAAAAAAAGACACATTTAACACAATTACACTCCTATAAGATACTTGGTCCACTTCGTCTGCTGTGCTACCGCACTGCTTACCGGTGACTGCCGTCAGTGCACAGTTGGGCCCCTGTGGTGCCCCCTACTACGTGCCATCAGCACGCGCTTTCCAAAAGATGGGGCCGATAGCACACAAGCTGGAGCTGCGAGATTACGTAAGAGCACGCGGGAGTTGGCAGGGAAATCAGATGATATTGCTGTAACAATTCGCCTGCCTTCAGAAATCAATAATACGCTGAAGATAGAAAGTAACCACAATGTAATCGAAACTAAGGAAAAACGAAATATATGAAGTAGCGGCTTTAATTTATTGGACAAGGCGGTTCTAGCCATGTCTCGGATGCAAATAAATGATAATAAGGTTTATATATCAGCCGTGTTGGGGAAAAACAGTGCTGGTTGCCTTTTCTTTCCTTACGACAGTCACTTAGGTAAAAGCGCCAATCTTGTTGAGCGCAGCTCTTTGGCGCCCATTCCTGCGTTTCGCGTCGTCATCGTGCCTCGTAGCCTGCTCCGCCCCCCTCTCAGCCCCCCAGCTCAGCCCCCCTCTTCCTCCTGGGCGGTGACCGCGCGTGTTCTCTGACTGCTACGTGCGCTCCTACCACCGCCGTTCGCCGCTGCGTGCACACCCACCCTCTTCCTGCGTGGCAGCGACGGTGTTCTGCGGTTGCCGAAGCGCCGGCTCGCTATCAGCAGATCGCTGTGCGTGCATCATAAAGCCGAAACAAATAGCCGCGTTGACGTAACTCGCTGGCGGCGTCAGCGGCATCAGTCAGTCGCTGCTATCTCTTCGCCGCACAACGTTCCTATGGGCTCACGCGCTTCTTCCCGCAACCTCCCGATAACTTAATTGCTCTCTTCATTTCTCCAACCACAAAGCTTCCTTCATCAAAAACTGTTAGATGGAGTGTTTCTTGAAGGAATATGTGTGAAAAGTTAAGAAAGTTGTCTGTAATTGTACATACATGTCTTGCTCGAATTCTTTGCATCAATCTATCGAAAAGGTGAAACAGTGGATGAGCTGCGCTCAAATTTCGCATTGAATGTAGTGTAATCGTCGGCAAATTGTGTTTATCACCGTCATTACTTCAAAACAAACGCAATCACAACATGACTCTCTATGCAGCGTGTTCCAAATACCTTGAACTAAAACATTTACATGGTATGTCTTGAGAAATTACAATGAGGCATAAGAGCTGATGATTGGTTAACGCGCGCATAGGTTCCTCGTAACTCGAGATACAGAGCACGGGGATAGAGGACGCGTCGACGAGAAAGGAGACGGTGAGCGCCAACTTTTAGCACGGCGTTTATTGCAGGTCAGGAGCATGCATACAAAACTTAGTCTGTAGAGGGAAAGAAGGACGCACAGAATTGCTGGAAAACTGCCACAAGCCGTCACACCATGAAATCAAGCTTGCTCCTTTGTAATGCCACAGATGGTCTACTGAAGCATTAATCTCCGGCCCGTGCTAGTGACGTCACGGCCTGTGGCAGTTTTTCCCGGCACTCTATTCAAACCCGTGTCGACAAAACCGACTGTGTGAAAATATTGAAAATATTCGCTCGAAAATATTCCTTTGGCGCACCGCACTTTGCCTGAGAAAAAGGACGAAGGTGGCGAGAACTGCATTTCATGCTTGGACTTTTTTTCTATATTACGAACGCTAATAAAGAACTGTAATGGGGCTGGGGCAAGCCGAGCCAAAGTTTCGAAAAAGGGATTGGTCTTTGTCCGGTCGACAATGTCTCCTTGTCGAAACGTTGGCAAGACCTGCGAACTGAGGCTCCCTTTCAACCTATATTCAACTGTCTTTCGCATAAGGACGTGGTAATGAATTCATACGAGACCGATGTCGATTTGTGCTTAGTCTCTTTTTACGCGTTATTCTTGGGAAATGGGCCAGTGCATTTCATTAAGCCTAGTTAAGGGACGCAAACTAGATGCCGTGAATGTCCGAAAAGTAAGTCTAACGATGGAGTGCGCTCCGGCTCAAGAGCTCCTAATACAAAAAAAAAAAAAATCCCCTTGTAACAAAAAAGCGCTCTTAACTTGGCTGTGATTTCATACTTTTCGGCGCAATCCCTAAGAAAGTCTGAGTGAAAAGCCTCCTCGGGCGACAAGTTTAAACTTTGCTCTCGGCGCTGGGCAGTCTACATACTATCAATTTCTCACAACAATCGAAGCGCCTGTCTGCAGTCACACAGTTGGTTTTGTTCGCTCTAAGTCCGCGTGCGTGGTTGGCTGGCGCCCATTGTTTTCCCCTGTACACTCATAGAAGAGTTTTCTACGCGGGGCTTTTGTCCTGTCGACAATCTTGTTCCGCGTATATCGCCGCTGGCACAATTAGTCGCCATTGAAATTCGAAGCTACTCCGACTGCTCTCGCCGCGTCCCCAGGAGTTTCCTTTCTCCGCATGCCGGCCTGCCTTCATTGTCAGCGCAGGCACAGCCTGCGGCCTAATGACTCCGGTCGTCTCACTCTTGGGAACGTGAGAGTACGTCGAAACGCTTGCAGCCAAAAAGCAGTATTGTCCGCATCGCGTTTCAAGAAACACACGCGAAAGGAACGAGGAGTACTGAAGAAAAGATCCTCCCGCTTCAGAGCTTCCGAGTGGTCTTTAGTGCTGAGTTTTTTCGTGGCCACAAAGCCCACTACAGGAGGGCTACTTGAGGGGCCCTTGACTATGCTGCGACTGATCGGCGTTCACAGCCAGCTTCTTTTTTTCTTCTTTGCTGCAGTGTAACAGATTTTGTAGATTACGTACGGGCATGCTCCGCTGAACAAAAATAGGCACTCAGGTGAGTGCACGTGAAAGGAACTGAAGTGCAGCAGCTTGTTGCCGAGTTCCTTTTACTTCGAGGAGCGTGGCAGATTAGAATAAAATTGAAGTGTTTCATAGCTCTGAAAACTGGAGAGCATGTGCAGTTCTCAGTGTTTTACAAAAAAGCACACCCGTATCTTCATTATAAGAATGCATATAATGCATTTGTCTGTAACTTTATGTCATACAACCAGTACATAACCCGGAATATGAACAGTCGCGACGCCAGTCACATATAGCGCAATAATCGCTACCGAGGCGAATTAACTCAAAGACCGAAGTATTTCCTCTCCTCTCTTTCACTTTCTTCTTAAGAACCGCTGCCTAATAATAATACTAATAATTGGTTCACAGGAAGGGAAAGGCGCAGTATCTGTTACACTTGCTCTGTGGACACCTGAACTGCGCCGTCAGGGAAGGAAGGAAGGTGGGAATGAAAATGGAAAGAGAGAAAGAGCAGTCGTAGTGGAGGACTGCGGAGTAATTTCAACCACCTGGGGATCTTTAAGGTGCGCTGACATCGCACAGCACACGGACGCCACTTCGTCTCGCCTCCATCGAAACGCAGCCGCCGAGGTGGGGTCGAACCCGGGAACTCCGGCACAGTAGTCGGGCGTCTTACCACTGCACCACCCCGGCGGAGCCGCCAAAGTGCCATTCTGGAATTCGGAATTCGTACGCACTAAAAACCATAGAAGCTAAGAAAGCCCAGGGAGGCATAGAAGGAAAATTCTGAAATATATTACATGGTGGCCTTACAATATGCCGCACGAAGATCAATGATACAGTTGAGAAGTTCAGCTTTTTATTCTTGTCAGAGAAATAATACATGCTTCGGCTTGGTTTAAGGTTTGAACGCCGCGACGCGAATCAGCCTCTCAGGCACTGCTCCGCTTTATGAAAGGCACAGGCTTAATCGAAAGACTTGTGACGTGATGTGACATGTCTGTGATGTGACTGTACTAACGTCACCCATCTCTCTCTCACAACTTTTATATCCACCCCACTCCCCTTTCCTCCAGTGCAGGGTAGCAAACCGGTTTCTTTTACGGGTTAACCTTCCTGCCTTTCCTCCTCCTCCTTCTATGAGAGACGCCGTAGTAAACTGCTCCGGACAACTCCCATCACCTGGAGTTCTTTAATGTAGAACGTGCACTAACATTGGTCAGTAAAAGGGTGCCTTGTATTTTCCTCAAGCGAAACATGGCCACCGTAGCCGGGGTCGCACCCAGGTCCCCCTGCGCAGTAGAGGAAAAAAAGGGGTGGGGTGGGGGGAGTCTTTCGAAGCTGTAGGGAGTTGAATGCGAGAGCACATAGAAGCAAGGTTGCCGTTACAGGTCATCTCCGGAAGGTGGCCGTTCGCAGATGACACGGCCGAGCATTTACTGGTCACTGGAGTGTGTGACATCACGAGACAATGACATGTCCAAACAGGGTAAGTGTACTGGCAGCTTTAAGTTGGCAGGTGCGCTGCTAATGTGACATGGGCATGGTGACGGTCGGTTGGATGAACAACCTTTATAAGGGCTCAAAAACAACTAAAAAGCAACAATGGGCACGCCGGTCTGCAGTGGCAGCAACCTGTAACGGCAACCTTGCTTCTATGTGCTCTCGCATTCAACTCCCTACAGCTTCTAAAGACTCCCCACCTTTCGGAGCCCCGCCGGGGTGGCTCAGTGGTAAGACGCCCGACTACTGTGCCGGAGTACCCGGGTTCGAACCCGACCACGGCGGCTGCGTTTCGATGGAGGCGAAACGAAGTGGCGTCCGTGTGCTGTGCGATGTCAGCGCACGTTAGAGATCTCCAGGTGGTCGAAATTACTCCGTAGCCCTCCACTACGGCTCCCCTTTCTCTCTTTCCACTTTCACTCCGACCTTCCTCCCTTCCCTTACGGCGCGGTTCAAGTGTCCACAGAGCAAGTGCGACAGATACTGCGCCTTTCCCTTCCTGTGAACCAACCAACCAACCAACCAACCAACCTTCCGGAGCACCTGCCAACTCTATGCCAATCAGAAAATTTTGACATCATTTAAATCCGGGAATTTCTGCTCATGTAGACTCTCATATTATCGCATTTAGAAAGCAGCGCCTGAAAAATTGACTGAAATAGGATGTTTAACAGAAACGTGTGCTGCTTCTACGTGGCTACACTGAAGCCTGGTTAACGTCAACTCTTGCACTTCTCACAAAAGTTTTTTTGAGGCTAAACCATATCCTATAATATTCCTTCCTTCCTTCCTTCCTTCCTTCCTTCCTTCCTTCCTTCCTTCCTTCCTTCCTTCCTTCCTTCCCTCCCTCCCTCCCTCCCTCCCTCCCTCCCTCCCTCCCTCCCTTCCTTCCTTCCTTCCTTCCTTCCTTCCTTCCTTCCTTCCTTCCTTCCTTCCTTCCTTCCTTCCTTCCTTCCTTCCTTCCTTCCTTCCTTCCTTCCTTCCTTCCTTCCTTCCTTCCTTCCTTCCTTCCTTCCTTCCTTCCTTCCTTCCTTCCTTCCTTCCTTCCTTCCTTCCTTCCTTCCTTCCTTCCTTCCTTCCTTCCTTCCTTCCTTCCTTCCTTCCTTCCTTCCTTCCTTCCTTCCTTCCTTCCTTCCTTCCTTCCTTCCTTCCTTCCTTCCTTCCTTCCTTCCTTCCTTCCTTCCTTCCTTCCTTCCTTCCTTCCTTCCTTGAGGCTAACGAATAGGGTTCTACTTAAGCTGAGGACAATGCAAAGAGGTATGGAACGGAAAATGGTAGGTGTCATTAAGGGTTAAAACGCATGCAGACTGGGTCAGAGAAATAATTCGATTGGATAGTATTATAGTGGAAATCAATAAGAAAAAATGGGCACAGGCAGGGCATGTAGTGCGAATTAGAGGCGATAAACGGTGGTAGCTGATGGAAGGAAAGCATAGCAGTGGACAGCAGATAATTAGGTTGGAGGATGAGGTCAGGAAGCCTGCATAGGTCAGGCGGATGCAGCTAGCACAGGATCAGGTTGAATGGAGGAATATAGGAGCATCATCCGCCCGGCAGTGGGTCCAGCAGATGATGACGCTGAATCAATTTTGAGGACCAAATGTTTCGCACTGGCCAATAAATGAAACCTAGATATATCGATCATGACATTCAAATGTTAGATCGGCAATGAGAAGGCCCCATTGATGGTATTTTGCACAACTGTCTGCTCTTTCTTGAATACGAAGCGACAGAGGAAATAGATATATAGAAAAACAAAAAATAGCAGAGAAAGAAATTCCACCGCTACCAACAGCCCGACGACTGCAGTAACTGCTATCCATCAGAAGAGGACGAACGCCAAAAGAGTGGCGTTTCAGCCCGTGAGAAGCGGAAGTTCACGACAGCCGGTATGTTTTGACCTAAACAAAGCACGCGAGGCGTATGGTGAACACGCGCTGCTCTAAAAAGAAAGCCGTCTGGAGAGGCTGCATCCCATCCGGCTCCTTTCTGAACCTCTTTCTTTTCCTTGATACCCTTTACGTCGAGGGCAAGCTAGCAGTGGCGGAAGAGATTTGCTGGGCTACAGTGATCCGGTCCAGGGATCCGCTCGCTAGAGGAAGACACGGGCGCGAATACTTTCTTCCCTTTCACGCCTTTCCTTGCCTCGCTACGAGATTTCCAGCAGCGGTGAAACCAAGAGCCATTGTAGCTGGCGTGGCGGTGGCTCTTGCTCATACATTTCGAATGGGCCGCCGCCGTCGGCCAGACAGAAATCCCGCACCGGCGGTGATGCGTCGAGCAGGAAACACGTCTTTGCTTTTAGTAGTAGGCCCCACAGTGGCGGGGCGCTGGCGGAGATGGCGGCTCCAGGTCATCCATCAAATGGCCCCGCGCGCGTTAGCGTCGCGGTGCGTCGAAGTGTGTCGAAGTGCGTGCTCTATGTCCGGCTTGCGCGAGGCGTCTCCTCTACGTGCGCCCACTCTTGGATGCCACGCCGCCCCTCTTGCTCCTTTTATTTTCTGGATTCGCTTTGGCCCCCTTTGTCAGAGGATCTGGACAAGCCGCGCCACAAAGCCCGAGATAAAGGGCGCCAGTCTCAAGGTACACTCGGTGAGAGCACGTTTTAAGAGCACGATAAGTGAGATCAAAGCGCAAAATTTAACATATCTCTTGAAGATGATGATGAGTGGTCAGACAGAATTATCGCTTTTATCGACTTGCGATAAACTGGCAGCTGCAGTGTGCGCCGGCGCTAGAAGGCACAGCGAGGACAAACCGAAGTTGAGCGATATCGCGATAAATTATAGATCGCATTTAAACAACAAGCAGACCACGCTCACTGAAAAGCAGAACTTGCGTAATAAGCGATACAAAAAGCCAGTAAACGAAACACAGGTGTCACCACCACCGGCCAATTTCGCAAGTAAAATGCGTGCGCCAACACCGATTTTCGTCCGCTGATCCTATAGGTTGTGCTAAATCACCATTCATTTTGAAACGGCGGCAAGCAGTCGTTTCGGCAACGACGTCGTGAATGTGGATCAGCATGACAGACAGACTTTCAAAGTCAATTTTCTGGGAGATAAATGCCTCTTTTCCTGCCGGTCAATACTCAGCATAGAAAGAGACCGAGATCAATAATTACATGAAGTTGTCCTCAGCGCTACTTTAATGCTTCTCTCGTAGTGATTCGCGGCGAATTTTCAGCCTTTCGTTGCGAAATCAAAGTATTGCGAACACCAGGCGTGCTTTCAAAAGACGCAAGTTGCCAGAGACCACGCAGTCAAGATGATGGGACAATCGCAAGACTTTCCACGCCACTTGCTATGCATTTTCAAGGCGTCCAAATATAAGTGGATTATTTTATTTATTCGTGGAGCCTATAGTTCGGTCACTTTTTTTTTGTTGTAGTAGAATTACTGACATTCTCTGGACAGTATCCCAGAGTTTGCACAACAGTATATCCAATATTGACGGATTGCATAATGATACGAAACCACCGTGATACTCTTGTTCTAAAATTTGTGCTGGTAATCTTTAAAATTTCGCGTCTCATCACCAATGCCATGAAATAAAGCTTCATAAGCAAAGATACTGGTACAATGGAGACAGTATTCCTTGTGCACGTGCACGAGACAGAAAAATAAGCTTGCGGATAAGTGGAAAGAAGTTATCATCATAGTTGCTTTCTTACCTGTCTCTCTTCGGCTGAAGCAGCATAAGCTTCAGGACGTGAACTAAACAGAACGCCTCGAAACTAAATGAGTGATGTCAGCATCGGTTTCACTTCATATATTGCCGTGCTTTATCTAGATCGCCGCTCAAAGCAATCCTGATACGTGGGCCAGTACGTCTTCCACTGTCCTCGGCAGCGCAATGGGCGCACAGGCCGTCTTGCTCTTGCTACAGTGCACACCCGAATTGGAACTTCCTCCCCCTTCGCTGGGTTGCACCAGAGATCGCTCAAACGAGGTGACTGGCGTGGTCTAACAAAAGAAGAGCGCCGGAACGCACAACATACACGCGCAAGTAGTGCAGCGCGAGAGAGCGCGGCGCCTCTTTTAGCTCGCGGAGAGTCGAGCCCCCTCCACCCACGCTTTGTTAAGCCGAGCCTCCTAATTGCCGCTCGTTATGGGAGCCCCCGGACGGGACTTCGCGGACATTTGTGGCCTCCTTCTTTGGCTTCGGCTTGGCGCCGCTTGCGCTTGTCTTATTCGCTGCCGCGCTTGCTTTGTTTAGTTGTTTTTTTTTTTCTACCCTGATCGCTCGAGGTCCCAGTGCCTGCGGCGCCGCTTGCTTTTCTTTTGTTTTTGTTTTGTTTTGTTTTTATCCGCTACACGAATCTTGTTCCCTCACTGCGTCCATCGGTATACGTGTCGATTCTTAATTCCCCCTCGGCGGGAATTGTGCGGATCGCATTCTCTCCGGCTTGATTGCCTCATCTCCTCCGCGGTGAGGCTAGGTTGAGCAGGTTCGACGTATATAGCAGGGAGAGCAAGGAATTATGCTACTGCGTGCTTTGTACTGTCTCTATGTGCGGATTCTCGAGGAAGAAAGTTAAAAGGCCTCGCGTTTGCGTGCATATTGGGCGCCAAGACATAGCGTGGCATCATCTACCGTAAGAACCACTTTGACGCCCGCTGTACTGATCCGCCTGGGTACCACATCTCCAGCAGAAGGGCCTGATTCGTTCGTCGGCGGCAATGCGGGCAACATTGTGCGAGCTGGAACCTGATACTCGTGAAGTCGTAGACAGGTGCAATGTTCGCGGTCATAATTTCTATACATAGCAAGGTCATTCAGTATATGAATGATTTCTTTGAAGCCAGGCCGACTTAAGTACTATGTACTGAGTGCTATCTTTCATACGGCGCAGTTCTTACTACGTCCGGCCACTGTGGGGTGGGACCTCTTAGATCCGGGCGGGGCAACAAATCGCTCGCAAAAAGAAAGCAAGGCGACATGTAAAACATTTCTGAAATATGATGTGGATGGAAGTGCATGCTAACTGATCAATCCCATGGCTCTCAGCGATTTAGGTGAGAAGCAAATAATCTCTACATGAGTTGACGAAAATGTTCAGGTCTTTTTGCCGCTCTGAATGCAGCCGGGGATTCTGTGAATTTTTTTCACGTCCATTATACGTGTTAGGCACAAAAAGTCATTAATTATTGTTATAGTCACTATTTCAATCACTGCTAGATTCCTTCATATGTGTACTCTCCCGAGCGCTTCCGTCCCCCACCACTGTCTGCTTACAATTGTTATATCAATCAGCCGCTCACTAGAGAGACTGTCCGTGGCAGTTTGTAGGAATAATTAAGTCATATACCCTGCAATATTTCGTGTTTCCTTCAGGCACTACCTATTCTCTTCTAGGAACAAGCCGGTAGCCGCGGGAATTAAACTATTTAGTGTGCCTGAACCGCGTTCAGTTTCATTGCAATTTAAATGGTTTGTACGGTTTAACGTCCCAGAGCTACTCAGGCTTTTTGACCCATATAAAGGTCAGCTGATGGCGTCATGGATTATTAGTCCACTATTATTTTGCTGTGTAGCTGCCAGTGCGATGTACGGACATACGTCATTTCTATACCTTCTGAAGTGACGCGCTTCCTAAGCCTTTCTTCGAATTGCGAAACAAACGAAGGAAAAAAAAAAAGAACGATATAAAACTCTGCTGCTGTGCATGCCTCTGGCATGTAAGGAATTTTCTAGCTTGTTTTTGCACATTTCGTGTTGTGGGCTTGCTGCTGACAAGCGCGGCAAGAACGTTTTCCGAGACAGGGAACGCTGACAACGAAGTGCAAATGGCCGATAGGAGCAAATAAAATAAAATTAGAGGAGTGTAGGTGGAGCGTATATGTCTGTTCAGAAGAGTTTAAGAATGCTAATTTGCATTAATGAACTTTTTTCTGGTTCATTCTTTTGTGTTCTGCCGTTGTTGAGAGGCATTCTGCATCGAAGAACCGGCTATTTCCTTTCTTAGCGATGTTTCTCGGTAGGAGTGAGCAGCGACTCATTATGTTCTAAAATGGCGGAACAATCCAAGAGGAAAGGAGCTGACTACTTTGTTCAGGAAGCTTTTCGAAGGCTGCGCGATTTCTTGTGTGTTCTAATTCGACCAGTGAAAATAAACCAAATGAATAAAGCGTTCTTCAGCCGGCGAAAGATAATTAGCCATTGAAATAGCCACCGCCCGTGTGGAATGGTGTGACTGGTGTCACGTGTGAGGTCCCATAACGCGTTACATTGACAGCGCCGGCGCCTCCAGAGACGGAGTTCGCGTCCAGAGATAACATTCACGCACGCCCATGTCATGGTGCAGGCGTCCAGCAGGTCTTCCTGCACGTGCGCACAGGCTCAGCATTCAAGCCGAGGAAATAAAAACAAGACATACCTGTTTACGCACTTAAATTTGTGTCCATTTCAAAACAATAGTCTACATAAGCTGCCAAAATATCCGAACCAGCTCGAATAGCCTGCCTTAAAAGAGTGCTTGACATCTGTTTCACGGTTTCAGAGCGCGTTATTTCTGTAGGCCTTTTTTTGTCTCAGCTTATGCGAATAATCTAGCTTTTACTTTGTTTTATCTTGCTTGCTGAAAATGAAGCGTTCTTTAAGTGCCGACAACTCGTTACTGGGTTTAAGACCGGTGCATTCAGCTTTAATATCTTCAAGAAGCGATCGCAATAAATGTGCCGTGCACGGAGTACCGGCAAAACAAGTTCTCGTGAAAAGAGCTGGGCCGCAGTTCACACGATGTGCGTCGTTCGTAGGAGAGCCCTTCGTAAAATGCATAAAATAAGGACCGCCAAAAAGACACTTTAGGCCTGGTATTTCAAGCTGCTGAAACGATGAGCGTGCCGCAAGAAATGGAACAAGGTTCCCGCCATGCTTTGTATTATTCATATACACGAAGTATAATTAATTATATCTAAATTCCCTCATCAAATTAATTGAGAGAATGAATGCGTCACTGCACTAGAAACTGCAAGCACGCGCAGTGCGCCTGTCCCATTAGCCAGACACTGAGCCGTCAAGTGGGACTTCATTGTGTTTCGACGTCTGCCCAGCGCACTGGTACGCATACTTCTGTTTGCTTATTTATTTTGGTTACTTTTTTGTTTAGCTTGTTTCTGCTTGCTACATTTGCGCTACGACTAGAGACACGCACTTCACGAAATACAGCCGTCAAAAAATTCAAAAGGTGCTCGTGATGCTCTTACATCAAATTAGTCGCTCTACACATGACTACACATGCGATAGTTCAAATACGAACTAATTACACTGCCGCAAGGAAGTGTCACTTGGGTTTAACGTTTTCCCACGTATATGAATGCAACAGTGTGCTTGTCGCTACAGTGTTCTGCAGTTGCACTTGCTCGTGGTTACCGATCTAAAGTTGCCGCATTGCAGCTGGCAGAGCTGACGCACTCAGGAAAAGGGACACCAAGCGGGTGCCGCACTGTTGCACTATATTTGTAGTAATGTCCGCGGGCCTGCCCCAACCGAGATGTGGCGGGGAGAGTTTGCTGCAAGGCATCGGGCACCTTCTTTGTTCTCAATCCATTATGGCCGAAATCTGATCAAAAATGCATGCAAAGACGCTGGTACCATGAGCCTGTAAGACTTTTCTTTACTACCGTTTGGATTGTATGCAGCATTATGAAGTGCCATTGCGGCCGCAAAAAAATGTCAAAATGCTGCGTGAACGTGAGCAAGAATCATGTGTTGCAGCTTCTGTAAGAATGCATCCCTTGCTTCGACCCTAGCTCAACCACTTCTTAATTTAATTTTTGTGACAGATATTCCCGGTACCTTTGAGTATTAGTACTTCAATCGCTTCTACCAAACCGATTTTTAAGGCGTCCACCATATGTGCACTGCGGAAGCTCGACACTGCTAAGACACTGAGCCTTACTGCATCTTTCTTGCATATACCCGAGCAGAACTCCGGACCATTTCCTATTTATTTTGACTAGGATATGCAACGATCGGTTAAAGAGACATGCTCTAGGTTTGGCAGCTCACCGTCAGCATCGAGTTTTTCGGCTGCCATCTTCTTCGCAGACGTGCTAACCTTTAGAGTATATATGAGCAGGATCGCCTCTCTATATTTTATCGTTTACTTTGCAGCGTGTTATCACTTGGTTTTTTGTTGCCGCATCGCAAGTTTCGGTCAAGGAATTCAGATTTTAAGACTTTTTTCGCGTGTATCTACGTTTCGCAAGCTATGTTGTCTCCTCTTCTTGCTCTTCACTCACTCTCACTCCCATTTCATGCCCGCAGAAGTAATGCTAGTAACTTCTGCGATGGAGCTTCACAGACGCATGGCGCATACGCTTCCCTGTATATGAGCTCTCTCTACGCTCTCAGTTTTGCGCGCATTCTCACAATGGGCCAAGCGGACAAGACAAACTTGCGCGCCCTATAACCATCAATCTTTCTTGAGTCTATGGAAACTTTGAGCTGCCAGTTGCAAAGTGTTCGCAATTTATTTTCAAAGGCGGTCAGTCGGGACGCCAGACAAGCCCAGGCAGGGCTTGCTGGCTCCTCGCGTCAAGTGAAACGTGCGTGAGGGATGAGAATAAAATAGTAGTGATGTTCTTGCATTTTACAGGCGCACTCGATTCCATCGAACTGATCACCACGAAAGACGAATACAAAAAGAAAAGGAAGACCATTCTTTTTTTTTTTTTTTGCCGCCGCCTATAAAGCTCTCCTTTCACGTCATCTCCTTTCAGCTGTCCGCGTTCGCTTTAAATGGATTGAATTTTCATTGAAAGCGTCAATTGCGCTTGTACAAAGCTATTCCGTTAGGTCTTACTCCATATCCATATGCTGCCACTACATGGCTCTCTAGGAACTGTCTGCCGTCCAAACACACCAGCTGTTCATTTAGCTCAGGTTCAGTAAGGAAGTATATACTCATTGCGACTGGCGTTATTTCCCCAGACAATCAATCAGCTAAGAGAAGTCTCTCTGGACCTATAGTAGTCATGCCAAGTGGCCTCTGGGTTTCGGTAGCATGCTTAAAATGCGTTATAAGTCAGCAAATACGAAAAGCATCGCTCTCATGGAAGTTCTAATAATTTTTTTTATAGTAAGTTGCCAAATGGCTTGTTTCGAAGACATTAGTGTGCTTTAGTCGTTTTGGTTGTTAATCGTTGTGCTGATTTACATTTTCAATGCATGATCTACTGTGGTTAGAACCATTCCTGTGAAACCTCCAATGAGCAGACTTTATTGCTGCCTTCGGACGCCTGATGTAAAAATTCGTGCAGTAATGTTCGATGCGCTGATGTAGTTGCTATAACTGTCATTATTTTCTAGAATAACGCTTTTGGCACATTTCAGACAACAGAATGATACGGAGAGCCATCTTTTCCAGCTCTTTACGACGTTGTTTTCAATGTACGCATCGCTGATTTTCTTTTTACGATCGAACACGTTGCTTTTTTTTTGTTTGTTTGTTCTGCTGTTTTCGTTGTAGATCCCTTGAGTTTTAAACCATATGCTCGCCTATGACGACAAGTTTGCCTTGCGGAACTGAAACGACCCGGACGTCGCGCGATGCAAACGACCTCGCGTTCAGTTTTAAGCCGCCCATATATTACGATGGGGAAAGCAAAGCCGACCCGATTTCGGGCCTGTAACACGGGCCACAACACGCAGGAAAGGAGCCGGGAATGAGCATCAGCAAGTTTGAGCAAAACTGCACGCTCCCTACGGCGTGCTATGCGCGTACAGCGAACGAGCTGTAGAGAGCTGGGCAGCTCGAGCCTTTACGACTCCGCGTTCGGCGTTTCGGCCGACTTGGCTAGGCACAGATAACTATACAGAGCGAGTAAGAAAAGAAAGTTCTTAGCTTTCCATAAAGGGCGCGCAAACCAGGCAATGTAAACAGCCCGTTCTTGGCCTTTTCTCTTGCTTTCACTTGCACATGTCCATCGAAGCAGAGCTCGAAAGAAAGCAAAAAAAAAAAAAAAGTTATATGTCGCGTTTTTAGTCCTTGAGTACTTTTCCGGGTTCGAGGAGGTATGTTTGCCAACATTAAATATAGTGAGCTCGGGGAAGATTATGAGATGAGTGAAGAGGGATGCTAGGCTTGAGTACTGAGGTTGTTTCATTACCTGCATTCTGAATTATACTTTAAGGGCAGTTTCTGAGCGTTTCGTAAATTAATGGGCAGTAACAATTTTAATGGTTGACGAACGCGAGTTTCTAAACAGCTGCCAAAGCGGGTTAACATATAAGATTCAATATGCAGAAACGTAGCCCGGCAGATGTAAGAAGACTTTAATAAAGGACATTGGCTATTGCGCGAAATATTGCAACCATAAGGAGTCGTCTGCAACGTGGCAGTGCGAGATGTTGCGTAAAAACTAAAATGTCGCCAACGTTCCTGAAGGTGACTGTAACGAACTTCGACAAATGTAGCTAATGAGGTGCTCTTACCCGAGAAGCTTAATGAAACGAAGCTGCTGCAGCATTAGGCACAGGCTTTTCTGACAAAGCAATAGTCATCACCTGACGCAACAGCTACGTTAAATACTGCCCCTTTGAAAAACATTCGCTCAACAAGTATTGTGACCAGGGAGTCAGTCACTGCACAAAGCATACCCTGTCTTCGAAAACTGAACGAAGAACAGATGAAACAAAGAATTATTCAATACTTCGCTCTACACTTTTATTAGTGAAGGTAGCAGCTTGTCAAATGCTGTGTTCCTTTTTCCTTTTCTTTTTATCTTTCTCAGACGCATCAAGCATATACGGGGTACGGCACGCCTGTACCCTCTCGTCGACTAGCGGTGTCGTGGTACACCCGCGTCGTTTTTAAGCTCCACGGAGTAACGCACAGATGCCCCGAAGTGAATGGAAGCACGCGAGTGCAGAACGACTACCTCTACGCGGACATGACGAGAATACTGGCGCTGGCGTGGTGAAACGACCGTGCTCATAGCGCTACGTAGACATCAGGCGTAATTTGAGACGTCAGTAGGCGTAGGTGAAGGCTCGAAGAATTCGCCATGGACACGGAGAGTATAATGGCAAACGTTAGCTCTTCTGCACAGGTAAAAGAGTGACTGCGAAGTGCGGTGCGGAGACCAAGCAGGACGAAGGGCAGGCGCTCAATCCATGGTGAAGGGAAAGCGGACGCCATAAGTGAAGCTTTCAACTGCCGGTGAAAAGGTCAGCGACACCGTTGAAAATCGGGTGATAAGAGTGTGTTGGCGCCGAGGAGTCGAGATAAATTGGTAAATAATGTGGAGTCAAATTGACGACCACGATCAGTCGTAATGGTGGAAGGGACGTTGTAGCGGTTTATCCAGAGTGTGATGAGTGCTTTTGCGATCGACTCTGCTGTTATGTCCAGAAGGGGCATCGCTTCAGGCCACCTCGTGCGCCTGGCAATGTAGAATAACCGGAAGCGGGGGCTCCTGCAGGAAGGAAGGGGACCGACAATATCGACGTGCAGGTGACTGAAGTGGGCGTCCGGCGACGCGAAGGTGCCAAGAGGAGTCGCAGTGTGTCGACGCACTTTGCTTTGCTGACAGCTGAGGCACGTGCGCGACCGGCGGCGAACGTCGACGTTGATGCGAGGCCAGACATAACGAGCCGTGACGAGGCGCTGGGTAGCGCGGATGCCAGGATGGGCCAAAGAATGGAGTGCATCAAAGAAGGCTAGGCGGTATGGTGGACGCACATAGGGTCGAGGGCGGCCGGTCGACGTATCACAAATGCGGGGAACGGCGTAGTCAAGGTCAAGACGCCCTCCAACACCAGAGAGGTGTCGCGCGTGCAAAGCCGTTGCAGCTTGGCATCGGTTCATTGAGCAGCAGTCATAGTCGTGAAGTCGGTGATTGATCCATTGTCCGCCGTATTGACTTCAGCGAGCGTCGACAGCTATGTTCGACTTGCCGCTGACGTGACGAATATTGGCGCAGGTAAATTCGGACATGGGCGCGTCACATTTGGGATGAACCAGGATCGTCGCTCCGGCAATGGATGCTTTGATGCCGCTGAATGCGCGGTCAGCGGTATCGGTCCAAACAACAAGAGCGGTCGGCTTGCTGTAGCCCGAGAGAAGGCCGTGGAGAGGTTGCAGTATTGCGGCGCAGCGAGGAATGTAACGCCGATAATAGTTGGTGAGGCCAAGAAATTCGCGCAGTTGCCGTGTGGTGGTTGGTCGGAACTAACTGATGGCGGTGATACATGCTGGTAACGGGCTAATACCATGGGCGTGACGCGATGGCTAAGGAAGGCCAATTCTGCATTGCAAATTCGCTTTTCTGTCCGTTGACCACAAGACCATATCAGCTGAGTCTTACGAGCACATGACGCAGGTGGAGCTTGTGGGCCTCTGCCATAGGGCTGAAGACGAGAATGTCGTCGAGGTAGGCAAAACAGCACGTCAAACCGCGTAGGACTTCGTCAAAAAGCGCTGGAAAGTCTGGACCACGTTGAGAAGACCGAAAGGCATCATCAGGTATGTAAGCATGCCAAAAGGCGTAATAATGGCGGTCTTCGGTATATCTGAGAGCTCCACAGGAACCTGATGATATGCTTTCACAAGATCGACCTTGCTGAAGACTGAGCAGCCATGAAGGGCCGATGTAAAATTCTGCACGTGGGGAATCGGGTCGCGGTCAGGGACTGTAGCATTGTTGAGAGCCCGGTAATCGCCGCAAGGTCTCCAGTCATCGGTCTTTTTGGGCACCATGTGCAGGGGCGATGCCTAAAGACCGGATGAGGGATAGATGAAGCCATCTTTAGCAATGCTCAAATTCTTGTTTGGCGACAGCGAGGCTAACCGGTGCGAGGTGACGAGCGCGAGCAAATACAGGAGGTCCAGCTAGTCGCCACACTAGAATGAGTCACGCTGTGACCGACCGGTGTTTGAAGGGACGGTCGGAATCCATGTTTTAGTACGTTGGCCAAAGGGTCGGGAACGGTGCTGAGCGCCTAGAGGAGCCGGAGCGGTGGATCGCGGCAAGGGACGCCTTGAAAGACTAGGCTCGTTTCAGAATCCAGGATGCGGTTTTGCCGCATGTCAACTAGGAGCCTGTAGTGTCATAGGAAGTCGGCGCCGATGATTGGCGAGCGCACGTCCGCGATGACAGATAACCAGCGACAAACACAGCGGAGTCCGATGTCAAGAGTCACTGACGTCTGGCCGTATGTCCGTATGTTCGATCCGTTGACCGCGGCCAGAGGAGGAGAGTCGGAAGGATTGCGTTGCAAAGCCAACGCAGGCGGAAGAATACAGATCTCGACAGTGTCGATGAGTTAGCGCACTTTCATAATACGGTCAGTGACGTGAAAGAGGCGACTGAATCGTAGGCCGAGAGCACCGGTCGCCTTCAGTGTTCGGCGCGCCGGACCATTTCCCGGCGAAGGAGCAGGGCTGTGGCATTGACGCGCGCGAGAGCCGTAGCAGCGGTGGTACCAGCAAAAGGTCCTGGAGGGCGGAGAAAGGCTGCCAGGGGTACTGAGGCTGGTACGGCTGGGTGGGGACGAGGAACGCGGCCGGCGAGTACTAAGGGCTGCAACCTCAGCTGTAAGCCACGCTACTTGCCGAGTCAGCTTCTCCATCGCTGAGGCGGGCATAGCAATCGTTAGCAGCTGCGCTGGGTAGCTGAGGGGGCAAGAGTTTCTGATTGGCCTAGACTTTCTCATAGATCACTTAATAGCCTGCTTGCCGCAGCCAGCACTCTGGTCTCCCTCCGCAAAATATGCTGCAAAATTTGGCTTGGGCTTCAGTTTGATGAGTTGTTAGTTTTGAAAGGGGAAAAAGCGACCTTTTATACGATATGTACCGTGCGTAATACGTACGTAGGACACTAACGAGCCAAATAAAACGAGACTGTCCCGCCGTGGAGGTACAGTGGTTAGGGTTCTCAACTGCTGTGTCCAAGGTTGTGCTGTGTCTAACTGAATTCTATGCGATCTCAACGAACATGCGCGTATTTGCGCCCACTTTCTCCCCATCCCCGTGAACAAAGGCGCGCATACCTTCGTGTACTAGCTTTCAACACAACAACATTAAATATACCATTAGGCGGTGTCAGACGGCGCCAAGTCACGTCTGCAAGGACAAGGAAGCACAGTGCAGACAAATTTGGCAGTCGCTTCTTTCTCTTTTTTTTTTTTGTAGACTGGTGTGAACACGGACGCTGTCACCTGTATTGGTACCGTGAAGGAAAAAAAAAGGCTGGTACAAAGTAGGCCACGCATACGTATCCTTGTTCATCGGGAGCTCAAGGACATCTACGTTGACAGGGGTTGCATTGAAAATTGTTGTGTGTTCAGAAGATATGAACACGTTAATGTTATATTTTGAATTTCATAAATTTGGAATGTACGACGTTAAAGAATGAAATGTGCAGGGGGGGGGGGGGCGTTATTTTCTAGACGCTCCTCGTAGACACCAAACAGAACCAAAAAGAAAATTAAGTGCTTAAATTACGTTTTTTTTTTTCATTTTGCCAATTTTCCTCCCATTTCATGAAGTGCAGGCAGACTACGTTTCTTAAAATATTGCCGCGTGCCTCTTGGAACCGAGAAAAAAAGAGGACGAAGCTGAGTGTGTGTGACTGATCAGTTCAGGGGTTGCCGCCTTCTACTCGTTACATTTTCTGGTGGAGCAGCCAGGTACGATTCCCCTTTTGCGGAGTTCCATCCCTCAAGGGCAACCGAGAGTCACCACGGTTTTGACACAGGTCCACCGCAGTACCAGCCGCCGCCTCCGAGGTCAGTCGCCAGAGTTTGGGCCTTTGTCCTGGATGCCTGTGACCACCATGCATAGATTGAACACGAACATTAATTGTGGCCAACGGAAAGAGTTCACCCCATTTCGTCATCCTCCAGTCTCGAACGCCACCGTCCTTCCATGGCGAGCTTTATGAGGACGCTGAAGACTGGCTGGACCAATTCGAATGGGTCGCCAACTACAACGGCTCGGATGAGCAAAGGAAGCTGTACAATGTGTACTTTGCTCTCGAAGGTTCGGTGCGGACGCGGTTTGTCAACTCCGAAACGACGCTACCATCATGGGACCTCTTTCGTCGCCAGCTGTTGGCGACCTACCCCGCCAACGACCGAAGGGAACGTGCGGAGTCGGCACTGCGATCTCGCTGCCAAGCCGCGAACGAAAGAGTTGGATTGTACTACGAGGACATGATCCGCCTTTTTAGGCGTGCTGATCCAACTATATCTGAGGAGAGGAAAGTTCGCCACCTAATGCGCGGGGTGAAACAAGAACTATTTGCTGGGCTCGTGCGCAATTCACCCGGCTCGACATCAGATTTTCTAGCGGAGGCCACCGCCATGGAACAAACACTTCAACACAGGGCACAATACTATAACCGTGACGTGTCCACCATGTGACCAGCCGTCTATGCTTCCGACTTCAACGGTTCTGGTGACTCCTGAAGGGAGCTTGTTCGATCCGTGGTTAGAGAAGAGCTGAGACGCATTCAGCTACAGGATCTAACGTCGTCTACGAAGCGTCCGTCACTCGCGGAGGTCGTTCGTGACGAAGTTCGGCAAGTCGTCCTGGAGCCGTCTGTGCCTGCTGTGCAGCCACCGCCACCGAGTGTGCCTACGTAAGCATCCGTACTTCAGCAGAATACCCTGTGCGATTCTCCAAGAGCGAGCACCACTGTACCTCATCCAAACCAGCACCATAATGGGTACGACTCTCCCAGAGCCAGAGTAGACTCCCCTACACTTGAGCCAAGCCCGCGTCGTCCTCCTCTTCTAGCCGAGGCACGGTTTTAAAAGACTGGCGTCTAGCGTGCCCCTGACTAGCAGCCCCTTTCTTACAACTGTGGCGAGGCCGGTCACATGTGGAGGTTCTGTCTGTACCGCCGCGCCGGACTTCGTAATTTTCATCCACGTGCCCGATGTCCTCGGAGGGGTGAACGACCACCCGAAATCGCGGAGTACCTGTCGGCGCATACGGATCCTCCAGACGTCCCACAATACGGGTCCCGCGTCATTATCTCTTCCCGTTATCGTTCCCCAAGTCCCCGTCCCTCTACATATAGTACTGGCCGCTCGCCGAGCCCCCACTCCCCGAGCCGTCGGGAAAACTAGGAACAGTGACCTGCGGCTATCAGAATGAGTCATGTAACGATGAACCTTATTGCGCAGCTTCGGACATACCGGTTTCTATCGTCGATTTTCTCATTACCGCGTAAGTTGATACGGGTTAGCCAGGAAATTGAAGAAAGTTTTAACCGAGTGGACTGGGCCTCAGATTCGCACAGCAGGGGGACACCTTATCACCCCGGCTGGAAGATGCGTTGCGAGAGTTGCAATTGACAGATTTGTTTATGTTGACGACTTCGTTGTTCTCACCAACTGTTTGCGAGAGGTCATACTCGACTTGGACGTCTTACTGGCTAACGGTGCGATAATTAATTTGCAACAATCACGTGTGACGTTTTCGCCGAGCCAAGCCATTGCGAGGTCTAGCGTCGACAGTCCCTCAACCGCCTTACGTATTAGAGCTGCTGAAGTTACGGTCCCGCCACGGTGCATCATTATGGTCATGGTAGAAAGCGACTCACCATTCGACCGCGACGTACTGGCAGAGAGGAACGTGGGCCTGCTTCTTGAGAAAGGGGTCTGCGCTGCAAGAGGACTTGTTCGCTGGCTGTATGGTTGTGCAAAGCTCTGGATAACGAATTTCGGGACCGAGTTTCCGCACATTGCTAAAGGAACGGCCATCGCATATGTTGCCGACTTTATTGAGCCAGCGAACATCTGTACTCTGGTGCCGCCGTCGTCAGCCGGATGCGATGCACCCGACATCCTGTAGACATTAATCCCAATCTGTCAGTGGTTGAGCGGTGGCGACTCCTAGAGCTCCTTCGGGATTTTTCTAGATGCTTTGTAACGTCTTCGAAAACTTGTTGCAGTAGTATAATAAAGCCGACAGGTTCCTTCAAAACTGCCTTTAAAGGGACTGAACACTGTGTTTTTTTTTTTCCGCCTACCGAAAACCTTCCTGTCTCGAGCAGTCGATTTCGTAACGGTTTTGTCAGAAACGCTGTATAAAATGTTTACCTAAAGTTTTTCGATCAGTGCATGCTCTCGTCTTTATGCAGTCCGATGCTGAAAACCCTGAGTAGTGACCGCGATGACAACTGCGGGACGACAAAAGTGATATACAAAAAACTAATATAAAATTACACCTGCCAGACAGTAGTTATACATTTTTGTACAGAGTAGCATCCATTAATTTCTACAGCCAAGGCAGTTACGGCATAGGAACGTACGCTTCATCAACGGAAGTTCTAGTGTGTCATGGTCACCGCTTCATTCAAGGAATTGAATAAAGCCCCTGCATGAATTAAAGACACTAAGGCGCCATCTAGCGCCAAACGCTAAAAGCATATCATAGGCGATGCGGGTGTTTTTTGCTGACGGGCTCACCGGAGACAAGGCAAAATATCAAAAAGGCGAGAACTTTTCAAAGAATAGAGAACGCTTCGCAGTTACAAAAACCAGTGACATTTTCGCGAGATGGGGCCACGTTGGTTAGTACAGTGATAATGGCAGCATTACGCCGCAAGAGGCCACTTTACTCGTTTTTAGGCTATTTTAAGTACCAAATTAGAATTATAAATCATCGTTTCTTGGCTATAGTAGTGCTCGATCAGGGCGAGATCTATACGAGGCAAGATCTTTTCATTTAGACCGTAATCTTATTACATATTTTTGTCAGCGTTTTGTCCCTTAAAGAAAATTGAACATCACGTTATCCTTCGCGCACGCACGCACGCACGCGCGCGCGCACACACACACACACACGCACGCACGCACACGCACACGCACACGCACACGCACACGCACACGCACACACACACACACACACACACACACACACACACACACACACACACACACACACACACACACACACACACACACACACACACACACACACACACACACACACACACACACACACACACACACACACACACACACACACACACACACACACACACACACGTGTGCGCGCGCCGAGTGGTACGTTGATTTAAACAATCATTTGGCCCGCACCCATGCAGTTACCCGCATTTGTAGTTTTCAAAAGCAAACCTCTCCCACTGTTGTGGCCATCTCATTTTTTTTTTAATGCTGGTTTTTTCTTTGACGATGTAAGCTCATTCAGCGCTTCAGCTGCCCCGCTTGCTATTTCGGGATGCGAACGGCAGTAACAACAGAGCGAGGACGTGGCGTTGTCCGTCAAAGTGCCGCCGAGGGCCAGCCGTTGACGTCGAGGGATATTTATGCGCCGGAAACGGCGCCTATACTTTGCGGGATTTGTCAGGCGTTGCAGGGCGTAGATTGCGCGCAAAGTTAAAACATATTGAAAGTAAGCACCGGATGACAGTCTAAGCGTTTGGCCGCTTTCTTGCATATGGCAATTCCTCATATAGACGCACATATGCGCCAGCGCTCTAGGATCTTAAAGAGTACAATAAGTACAAAAACGAGTAGGACCTTAAAGAGTGCAAAAAAGTTATGCTACAATAACAACTCCCACTTAGTGCCTCTTTTTCTGACTTCGTGCGATATTTGAAGGCCTTTGGTCGTACTTTTTTTTAGGAACTCCTTCTATTATAACGGCGCGGATGCAACAACGAGCATTGTTTTTCTACCATGGGAACGGGCGTTGAAACGCTGAAAAGAGGAGACGCTTGACGTTCGCGCCCGGTGCGGCTGTCAATGCCGGAGTGGAACCGTAAGTGACAGGCAGGGACACAATCCACCCAGGAAAGCTCACAACGAAAGGGAAAATCAAGAAGATGGCGGCGGAGAGTGCAGATAAAAGACCTCACGGGTGACGAGTGTCACACGCAAGCTCCGTGCTCTGCGAAAAGTTGGTGTTCCAAGTCTTGGGGGAAATCACCGCGCGCACTTGACGCACGTCAGCGACGCCGCCCGTGAAGGAGGAACAAAGGGACGAAACAGCGTGGCCCCTACTTTAAATCGAAGTTGCCTTTCAGTGAGGTGAGGTCTCGAGGCTTTAATGCTTCGCGTTATGCCAGTGGTAGCCCCTAAAGAGCCTGTCACGAAACGAACGACAATGTTTCACCCCCCCCCCCCCCTCCCCCTTCCCTTATTTTTGTTTCTTTAAAATGCAAGGGGAAATGTTGAAAGGCTCAGTGCGGCCGTTTTCTACGTACGCAGGCGTTTTAAGACATTTATTACAAATATGAGGCTTAGTACTACTTATTTCGCATCCGGGGACATAAATGCCGGCGCGAATGCGGCACCACCACCCCATAGCTGTACCGGGTGCAGGAATCTTTGAAAGTGAAGTGAAGCCGACTTAAAATGTTGCGTGGCGCCGTTGTTGACACCGCTAATGCAACTTTAGTCATGTGATATTCTATATATTAAACATATAAGAACGTACGTTGCAAAAGCTGCTTGAAATTCTGATCGACCAAGGAGAACTAAATGAAAACAGGGCGACGAATGGCGGGGACAGATCGCCTGTATGTGGGTTCGATGTGAGCGAAAAGCCTTCGGTGCCACTTATCTTTATGAACGTATGGGGGGGGAAGGGGGGGGGGGGTCTGTCCGTATGGTCATTGAAATGGTGATGAAGCGACGTCTAGTTATGCGTGTTGCAGCTGCCTGTGCATTACCCACTGTAGAAATGTACATCAAAGTTATCTCGGAAACGCAGTTCGAAAAAGCTACCGGTCTTTAAATATTGTACTTTTTTTTTTCTATAATGGGTAATTCTTCTGACCCGAAGTAGCAACTCCCGTGATTGTGGCATTCTCAGAAGAAGGCACGTGGCGCGTTCATTAAGCGACCTGCAGCCTTGCCCGACCCTGCCGCAAGGGCGGCGCGTGTCTAGGGTCGGTCGGAATTCCTCTCCGATTAGCTCCGCTACGGAGGTACGCTGAGAGCTGGCGTCTGACTAGGCGCGCAATCTACACCAGCGCGCCGATTACCGCCCACTCTGCATGCTGTATGTGACGTAGAAATTTCTCATACTGTGGCGGCGTCAATAAAGAATTGCTACTGGCTTTTTGAATGCGGGCAAAATGGCTAGCTTGTTGTCAAGGTATTGGGTATTATTAGACAGTGTATGAACTCGACAGAGTAGGGTCGAGTTAGCCTGTACAGCAAAATAACTAGTTGTCGGGTTCGTGTATACGCATTCGGGTTGAGTAAAGTAGGGGGCGGAACGAGTCGAGTTAACTCGCCGGCAGGGGGTAGGCTAACTCCTTTGAAGCGCTTGTCTAAAAGCATGTACAGACGCTGTCTAGTGAGGGAGTTGAGTTATGGGGAACTCTCGGATCAAAAAGCTTCCGGCGCGGCTAGGAGTGTCAGCAAAACAAAGCCCTCATCAGGGGTAAAAATAATAAGCGAAGGTCTCGATAGTAAAGCGACGGAACCAATCATGAACACGGCGCTTCCACAATAAATGCAAATCTCGATCATAGGCACCACTGGTATACTTACTCGCTAGAAGCGAGTTCATGTAGATACCAAGCGAGTCCAGTAAGGGTGACTTCGCTTAGGCGACACTGACTCGGCCCAGTGCTGTCGAGTCCATATGTATGCAGGGCTACAGGTTCCTTCGTGATTTGGATTTAACTTAGAAAATCATTTTGAGTTTAACTAAAAAAATTAAAGGAGTTCAACGCTGCTTAACCGAAGGTGGGGAGAAAGCTTTGGGTGCGGGCGACCAAGCGTTGCATCGAACGCAACCAGCGTTCCGTTGAACGCATCGAAGTTCACCGGTGTTCTAGAACCCACTTTCATGCTCCGCACATGCCATGCCGGCAGACGCTTTCCACCTACACTCCGTCAGCTCTATGCGGCGGCGCGCGCATGCACAGGGCGAAAACTACCCTTTTTCTCTCCGCGCCGGCACGCGTATCTGCTGGGATGCCGCTACTCTCCTCCGCTTCTCTGTGGCGAGCACCACGTACAGTGGCGGTCAAAAGTACGCGGCCCATGGATTCGGCTTGTGGAGCGGCTGCGGGCCCGCCGCGCGAGCGCAGCCGTTAAGACGGCTGAAGCCGTGGGCCGGGTATTTTTGATCGCGACTGTACCTAACGAGTTACTGGGTGACCGTTGAACGGTTTGCGCATGCGCAGTGAGGTGCATAAGGAGGCACGTGACGTCACAGTGATGAAGACCGGCTCGGCGCATGCGTCGTAACCTGGTTGCCATGGTTACGACGCATGCGCAGTTGTGGCCTCGGACAGGCACAGCTAAACTCGCTTCGACTAGCCTAGTGTAGTTTTCCCGACAAAACAATTTTTGGGACCAAATCACTATTCCGGAGGTTCAGAGCCTAGCTAAATCGTCTATCGTTTGTATGTCCGCTTCTTGTGTCGACCAAGGAGTGAGACAGATTTTGTATTTTGATTTCCCCCGAAACAGACCAACTAAAGAGTTTAGTTCAGTTCAGTTAGTTTAGTTTATAGGGCTAAGTTTTAGGGTCATTTTATGAGGTATATGTAAGCTTGGCTTGGTTTTTTATATAATGAGACAAACTCCTCAGAACAGCCGGCAGAAGTACATTATTGTTATAACAATGAGAATTCTACACAGTCAATAAAATAACGCTGTTATCATGCCAGCCAGACCACTGTAATAACGCAGCGAGCACTTCCGTGGGTGGAGGAACACATGAACCATTGGGCCGACTCCGAACTGTGCTAAAATTGAACGTGCTGTGCCATATTCCTCGCCCACTATTCTTATCTAATGCCACCATGTAACCGACTTCGACCGTTTCACGTGCCCGGCGGCGCAGGTCGTATGCTTTAGATGTTGGGTCAGTATGGCCAATTGAATGCTCGCCTGTGGCCAGCGTGGTTTTGCGACCTGTTTTCTTCGGCGAACATGGATGCAGGCCCATGGAGGCAGGCGTGATTCAGAACTACAAAATTCACTGTAACTTCGGAATGCGTTATGTATAGGTTTTGCTTTACCTAGACATTGCTTCTCCGCACTAATGACTCACATCTAAATTAAGTTAACGCTATCAATTACTGCACAGGTCGGGTCGTCTTCAGCGCTGTTCCTTCTTCCCCTGTCACGAACGTGTGGAAATACGGTGTCTAGCTCTGGATTTCAAGGGAATAGTGAGCAATTTTCCGCCTACGGTGTGATGAGATAGCTTTACTGGCCGCTAAGTTGTCAAGGCGGCAATCCATCGCGACTTCTGGGAAAGCTCATACGTCACGCCGACGCTCCAGTGAAATTACTAGAAGACTTTAATCATGCGGAAACCGTCATATGTGTAACAGCCGGGGTCAGCGTTGGCAGTGATCAAGAAGCAGCAGTAAAATGTGTACCAAACCAGGAGGCGACTTATAATGACCTATTCCTTGCGGAAATGTCTCCTCGAAAAATGCCTCCTGCTTTCTTAAGTGCAGATTTAAAATGCCTCGCGGAGCAAACATACTTCGTTACAATTTTTTTTTTTGATGTTAAGAAATAAAACGATGTCAATCACTTTCCAGTATTTCACTAAATGATTTAACATTCTTTGCTTTTTTTCTGCACTACCCGATCTATTTTTTTTATTACGTCTTTATTTCTGCTTACGGTAGGCGTTTACCTTGCGGCAGAACTAAGTTGCTTCATGGATGTAGGGGTGGGGGAGCGGTTAAGGATGGGGGTGAGGGTATGGGTGGGGGTGGGGGTGAAGGTTGGGATAGATATGAGGGACCGGTGTCCACTTCTTCCTCGAGGTGGGGTCGTCCCGAGGTCGGCTCCGCGAAGTAATGGCCTGGTCCTTCTTCTTCCTTGAAGTAAGAAAGAAAAGTTCGCCAGAGCCGGGTTGCGTCTGATGGCCCGATGTGCGATGGGGGATCGACCCATGCCTGCAGGGTTGCAGGTCGAAGCCCGCCCAGGGACTTGAGTGCTCTCTCCCGTACTGCGTCAAAAGTAGGGCAGCTCCACAGGAGATGTTCGGCCGTGCCTCTGGCCGGGCATGTCGGGCACTGAGGAGAAGGGTATACCTGCGGGTTTATGAAGTGCAGCTTCGCGGGTGACAGAAGCTGACCAGTCTGGGCTCGGCGAAGGAGTACTGCCTCCACTCTCCGGAATGAGCTATCTGGGCGGCGATATAGTTGCTCAGGGTTGGCCAAGTGCTGGAGTATGCTTCGACGATAGCGTTGTGCTCGATGCCATGTCTCCGCCCTATCCATATGAGGCGACGACGGATGCGTAACGTCCTCAGGGGGCCACAAAGCGGAAACGAATGTGGATCCAGGCAAAGGTGCAGAAAGAGCTGCTGCGCGCGCTGCCTGGTGTGCCTTTTCGTTTCCAGTGATTCCTTCGTGTGCAGGAATGATTCCGATTTATTATTCATCCCTTACGACTACAATACTTTCTCAACTGCCACTTCAATTTTCTTTTAAAGTGACTATATTGTACCTTCACTACAACGGCAATATGCCTTTTGCTTAAGCATGCTGATCTGAAGACATTTTCACCAATCACTAAAGCGTGTCGCGCAGGCATTTCGTTGTTTTTGCGAATATTCTAAATCTTAATAGTCCCTTGATGCGGTCATTCGGAAACTACTGACTCATCCTTTGGGCCTGAATGTTGTGTTCAACGAGAATGCGAAGCTTGAAGGCACTTAAGTACTGCTGCGCGCTGGAAATGAAACACTTGACTGCGTATGGGACAGTACGGCGTTCAATAAATTAGCGCAATCACTCCGGGCCTCTCTTCACTCACAGCTTCTAGCGAGTAGACTGTAGAACTGCATATCGTTTGCCGGACGTCTGCGGGAAAACAGCGAAAAAAAAAAAAAAAAACAGAAAAGAAAACCAACTCCCGTATGGCATCAAAATGATCCCCCTGTGTGGGTATGTGCCATCAAATTAGAGGAGAACAACAACAACTACTGGTGGCGAGACGCGTCATGTCACAGTTGTCATCGCGGTTCGCTTCGTTAATTATTCTCGATTAGCTCAAATTGCGTTCCATCGCGCTTGCACTTCGCAGAGCTTGTGTTCGAATCGCAGTTACAGATGGCACAATAGCGAGCCATAGTGAATGCAAACCAAATTAAGAAGGAAATCAGCTATGGAAGTGCTCGCGGCAAACCGGAGAAGCTTTGTCTCTCCTCCTCGCCTTGAACACACACGTGGTGGTTGGCAGTTGGGGAAGAGAGAAAAGTACGCGCTAAGGGGCGGTAGAGGTGGGGAGGGGGACCTAGTAGTGGGCACTGCAAAGACCTTGCGGCGAAAGGCTTTGCGGCGAAGGGGTGATCAATGATGGAGTCCGTGTGTGCCCTCATTACGAATTACGCTGGACGGCGACTGCGCGAGCACTACCGCTGAAGTAGGGCCGAAGCCAGACTGCCGAGTTCACCGGTGCGTCCGGCTGGGCCTCTCAATCAAAGCAGGGCTCCAACGCGGTTCTTCGCGAATCGAGTGGCGCGATTCGGCAGTTCGCAATTTCTGCCGCCGCGAGGAAGGCCCAGTTTCAATCGAGACGACGTCTCGGTTCAGCGCACGCCACAAGCGACGCCAATATGGCGCCCTACTCTCGGAGGGGAGGGCGGGATATGTGACGAGGGAGGTGGGTGCGCGCACTTGTGGCCGGCGCCTAATCAGGGTGCCTCACGCGCTATGCACAGATTGACGGGAAACAGAGCCCCGAATCTAATGAATACAATCGCATTATGCACTGGCGCGAATGATCCAGGAGTGGAGAAAACTTCACCATGATGTTATCGAGAGTAGAAGAGGCTTTAAAACCTTCATTTTTATTTTTATTTTTTGATGTGCTGCAGATATGTAGGCAACAACTTAAAGGAAGTCAAACATTGCAACAAGGAGTAAAAAAAGATCCAATAGCTCCCTACTCGCTTATTTACTCCTTCTTTCGCTTGCTTCCCATTGACCGCTCGCCGTTTCCCATGTGAATTTTAATATTAACAATCGACTTCATGCAACGTACGTACCCCACGCTTTAAATAGAGCATGGAGTCACGTGCCATTCTCTCCGGATATTTCTTTGTCTTCAAGTTCTGGTTATATACTTTTTAAGAAAAGTATAGTGAGCTCAGGACGGACAACTCGCGTATTTCAGCACAGTGCAACCGAGAGAGAAATGTGCAGAAAAAATAGATAAAACAGCTGCGAAATCGAAGAACAACGACAAACCTATTCGTTTAATAAAATCCTTAGTGTATATACCTGTCGCCGTTCGTTCGCAGAAAACTGCAAAGGGCGCCTTTGAATGCATTAGGTAATACAACGCAATACCCCAATAGGTAGCTAAGTGTGTCCGCAGGCATCGCTGCAGGGTTCTAAACAGATGCAGTTAGGGGAAATCTCGGAGCCTTGTATCGCGCGCGTGGCGTTTTCTTATGCCAGTGCTTTTCGCAAAGGAAGGACAATATATTACCCGGGGCTCGAGCTCCACAGAGCAGGCATTTGCTATCCTTTTCGCTCGAGAGCATGTGAAATTATTTAGCCTTCTCCGGCTATTTTTTAACTCCTTTCCCATATTCTCAGCCTAGAGTTTAAACTTCTTGTTTTATTCAGTAAAAGAGCTCTTTAAAAGCTTTTCGTACGGCCGCCTTAAATATTTAACACGCAGGCTGGAGGATATGCTCAATTTTGTTTTTATTGTTTCTCAACGAGATGTTTCCAGGAGGAGCTCTCAGTTTAAAGCGTTACGTGCATTGTACATCATTGGTTATTTTTTTCTTTGCCTCGTAAATTGCGCCAGTTTTTGCACGTATATAGCTTCCTCCGCATTCCCTGCGCAGGGGCGAGTTCTTATCCATATTAATGAACAGACACCGCGATACGTCTTCGCTGTGAAAGCCGCTTTCGGGCTGCACTCGACGAGCTTCGGACTTCTGGAGGGCTTCAGTGAAAAGAAATCACTCCCATCTGCTCAGGGCGGATGCAGTCGCGTGTTAGGTCGAAACACGTCGACGTGCGGCGCGGGGCTTAAAAAGACGAGGTTGGCGTACATCCAGCCTTCCGGCGCCTGCTTTGCTGATGCATTAGTTTTTCCTTCGCTCCGCCCGCTACGCACATGACACCGATTATTATAAAACCCGGCCGTCTAGGCGAGCTCGTCGAAAGACGCAGCTATTTCAGTCTGCACTGATTCTCTGAGGAACTACTTCCTTCTCTCCCGAAAATTAGCTTTTATTTCGCTCGTTGTTGAGCCGAGAAGAGGCTACAAATTATCCGCGCGAGCGGGCAAAACAGAAACAGGAGGAGAAATCCTTGAATATCGAAGTTTGCACTCAACGGCGCCTGCGTTTGCCCCTCCTGTTGCGCATAAATATGTTCGCTCGGTCGTGCGCATATTCGTATCTTGCAGATTACTTGCGGCTCCCTCGAACTCGGCGCTTCGGCCGTCCATCGCGCGTATGGCGCGGTAGCGCTAATCTCGCCGGTGTGTTTCCATTATTTGCTGCCATGTAACAAGGAGGGGTTAAAAGACACACACACAAAAAAAGAACTTCAACAAACGCCCTTCTCGAGATTATTGCCGGCTTATACATCGGACATACATGGAAGAACTCGCTATCAGTCTTTCCCCCTGGCCTCGCTTCCCAACGCCTATAAGGCAAGGCATTATCTTCTCTTTCCTCCCCCGAGGTTCTCGTTTTTGTTCTTAATCGGACACCGAGGCTTTTGTTAAATTATGGTAATAAAAATGTTGCTGCGATACAACGCATCGCTACGAGGTTTGCATCGCCAAAAGCAATGGGATGATTCTTCTCGCGCGTTGCTAGCCGCAATTAACTGCGTGCAAATTGTCCTCTGAAGTGTATGCTTTCTTGGTGACCGTATCATGGCTGAATGAAGTGTGCCTTTTGGTTCCGTGTTCTTTCGGGAACGAATAGCCTACAGGAGCGCTCTCTGTTGCCCGGCACAGAGCCGGCAAGTTTCATTCGGGGGAACGCGTTAGAAAAGAAAGGTGTTACAGCAGCAGGCGTGCGTCCTGCTACCTGCATTCAATTTAATTGCTGTTGTATACTTTTCCGTGCCCTGCTTTTCATTCAACTGCTCTTGGGAACATTTTCGCAATAAACTGGTAACTAAGGCCACGAAAAAAAAAAAACGGTTTTAGGGGAACGAGAGATTGTAGCTTTCTCACATCTTAGTGGACACTTTAACCGAACCGTGCAGTAAGAGAGAAAGTGAAAAGGGCAAAGAAAAAAGGCAAACAAAAACAACACATGGGTGCCACCACCACAAGGCGACATCTTCAAGAAAAGTATGTGGTTGGTTCAGAGTGTTATAGAACGACGCACTTGTGGAAGCCACGCCTCGACCTTCTAGTTCCCTTTGCGAAAAAGTGAGAGTGACCCTAGTTGAGGAGACTCGGAGATCTGAGAAAATAAAGCTGTGCTGATACACCAGTTTATAATTTTTTTTTAAATAACGCACATGACCCACAAGGGACTATTGTGTAAGTGGTACATACAAAGCATTATCATTTTCAAGAAAAATGCTGTGCAGTTGCTGGTAAGAATTACCAAGCAGGATGCCTAGAAACCGTCATACATTCCTTAGAAGGAGGGAATGGGGATCAGAGCTAAACATAAAAGCAAATAACATACCTACGTACTTTTTGTAAGCACCAAATGTCATTTTTAGTGAAAAGCACATAAAGCCAAAAGGTTAAGCAAATACTACACCCATGATACTCTAAACGCAGTAGGATCTCTTGTGTTATGCCGTCTGGACTAATACTCCAATAGCTTATATCACTTGGTAGGGCAGGTGTGTTGAACGCTTTGTTACGACTACGAATATGCTTGAAGCTCATGTGGTATATGAAGGCAACATGGCTGAGATGAAGGCAGCGTGTTTCCGGGCTGTCCGAACAGCGTTTTGAGAAATAAGCAAGAAGTGCCTCTTCGACGTGATTCTAAATCTAAAGACGGAAGTGATAACGAGAGCTTGATGTTAGTCACATTGGAAGCGCGGTTGTAATCGCTAGAGATGAAACGTGCGGCAAGGTTTTGTATCTATTCGAGACGATATACTTGGTGATGGGACCAGATGGGCGATCAAAACTGAAGTTGTGGGTGTACGAACTTCTGCTAAGCTATATTTCGATGCAACCTAAGAAAGAATTAAGCGGCTTTTTCCCTCAAAGGACCCCTGCAGCCATAGCGTCGATTGACTCTCGTGAATAATCTCCTTGGACCTGTTAACGTGACAACGCAGGGTGTGTTAGTTGAAAGGAAGCTCCTCACGAATTAGTCAGATTAACCGTGGCGTTAGCGGGATCGGTCGACGCCTTTGGTTGAATGGCCTCTGCCGCTTTCTTGAGTTGCGTTCAGCTATAGTTTATGAGTGTCATATTGCCCACTATGAAGAGTACGTTTTAGGTATTCAAGAGGTGGTGAAGCCTAAGCTATTTCTTCAATTGGCGTCGACCAAGAAGAGTTGGTGGATGAAGACCGAGGTACTTGCACGAGTTCCCCGTTGGGACTTGGCCATTGTTAAGCAGGTAGATATTTTGGGGCTGCAAGTAATTAGTCTTCATTTGTCAGTGCTCAAAAATTTGATATATGGTCTAGATCTCCCTGTAGAGCAAAACGGTAGGCTTGGTTAGAAATTTTACGTTAATGAACGCAGTCGAGGGAACAAACGAGCTGTAGAGGTAATATCTGCTAGTAGGTCGCTGATATATAATAGAAATAGCAACAGCCCAGAAACACTGCCCTGGAGAACGGCGTATGATAATTAAGAAAGACAGGATGAGCAATTATTTACGCAGGTTAACTGTTTGAGGAACCACAAAATATTTATGGTCATGAAAAAGTTAAAGAATAGTGGTTTAATGTGGAGAATTTGGTAATTAAACGGCAATGTACTACGCGGTTAAGTAGCATAGAAAGGTCAATGAAAATATAATCCGTTCCTCGGTTATCGTACATGTCAAATAGATATTATGATATTATGAGCGTATTTCACTAGCAGTGTATCGTATGGCATTCCTTATCCGGAACCATGTCGCAGACAAGACAATTTTGTTCTAGATTTTGTGTAATGTTTGATGCAATTAGATGTTCCAGTAGATTACGAGCAATACTTGTCAGAAAAATAGGGGGGGGGGGGGGGTGCTGTTAGTTACTGGTACTGCATTGGTCTCTAGATTTAAACAATTGATGAATTTGTCATCAATCGGACAGATCTCCTGCAGGTTTGGTTTATTGTTCTGGTTTTTGTGGTTTAACGTCCCAAGCGACTCAGGCTATGAGAGACGCCGTAGTGGAGGGCACCGGAAATTTCGACCACCTGGGGTCCTTTAACTGGCGCTGTCATCGCAAAGCACACGGGCGCGCCTTGCTTTTCGCCTTCATCGAAAAGCGGCCGCCGCGGCCGGGATTCGGTCCCGCATACTCAGGCATAGAAGTCGAGTGCCCTAACGACTGGATCACCGCTGAGGGGCAGAAGTTCACCTGTATATAGAGAATGCTGTAAAATGTGGTGCCTAATTCAACAACTTGAATTTACTATCACTTCACGTATTTTGGCGTCGATTCTATATACACAAGAGCTAGTAGACATTTGATTAATGATGTACCGCCTAAAACAGTTAGTTCAGTTTCGTTCATATTCCTCTAAACGACTTCGGCAGTGGAAGGATTACTAAAATGACCTTCGTGGTGAACAATAATGCGGAAATATTCTTAAAAATTATGAAAACTTTTAGGCGGTACTCAAAACTCAGGCATCATCCTGCAGTGCGATATGGGTCCGTGTGTTAGCATGGAAAAATTGTGCTTCAGAATGTTTTCGTTTTGTGTTTTTCGATAGGCGGGTAGATGTGCGCGTTCTATTGACTTTTTTTTTTTTTTTTTTTTTACTCTGTGGGCTTTCAAGATCGCACCAGTCAAAAGCTCTCCTTTACTAGGTGAAGACGATATGACAATTTTTGGCTGTAATTTGCTCACATTCTATTTTTGTCCTGTAGAACGCCTTGCAGCTTCTAGTCCTTCCAAGCCATATATACAACTGCGGAATAAAGTTTGAGAATATAATTTAAGTATTCTGTGTATCTGTGACGCGAGGACCACGCGTAGTGTAGCTTTCAAAAAGGGCTGCTTTCATAACTACAAAGTGCCCCACTGCGGCTGTGCAGTTGTTAAGGGCGCTCGGCTACTGTATGCGGAATCGAATCCTGGCCGCGGCGGCCGCTTTTCGATGGAGGCGAAAAGCGGTGTCAGTGTACGTTAAAGAATCCCAGGTGGCTAAAATTTCCGGAATCCTCCTCTAAGGCGTCTCTCATAGCCTGAGTCGCTTTTCGACGTTAAACCCCACAATCCAAACCGAACCTTTCTTAACGGTTTCGGTTATCTCTAAGAAAAGAACAACACCAACATGAATGAGCTCGCTGTACTGGAAAAGCGCGAGCCCTGGTGAATCTGATATCAGGCCAAGTTCCAGGTAGGGGTTCATTGAAGGCAGTAAAATTGAATTAAGAAAGGGGAAAAAATATGACAAAAACATTGCTTCACTTAAGCGAATGAGCAACCGCACAGAAATATACCCTCAAGGCACGTAAGTTTAATCGTCAGTTTCAGTGTTGTGCATTTTCCGCATACGGTTATCATTGTTACGTTAGCTACCGTAGGCTGAGGTGCGACCGTTTATGGCAGTTACATTATTACTTCGCCGCACCTATAAAATAACTATTTATTGGGTTTGTTCAGTTCGGTCGCAGCGGAAGTTAATAATCTCCAATAGGCTCATTAGGTACAAACTCCTTTCCTCTCTAAAACGCCAGGCGTAGCTCCCGTGACGATGCACATGCAGTCTGCGTAGAAAAACAAAAGTGATGAATACCGAACAACAAGTCACCAAATAAGTTGTTTTGGAGTCATTTACAGTTAAGCTTTGAGCTGGTAAATTTTAATCCTACTTCCAACTGGTAAGAGCGAGCAATCAATAAATTGTATATCAGTTTCCCAACACTTATTACGTAAATAAATAAATAAATAAATAAATAAATAAATAAATAAATAAATAAATAAATAAATAAATAAATAAATAAATAAATAAATAAATAAATAAATAAATAAATAAATAAATAAATAAATAAATAAAAATGGTGCTTTTGAAGCTCGTTTCACCTAACTATGCTGCGCAATAGCGGTAATAGAGGAACGCACTTCTTTACGAGAGGATTGTGCAACCTGTGCCTTTGTGTTCGCAGCCGAGGGCGACGAGGAGGACGTGCGCGAAGGCTGCCCGCAGAACCGGGAGGAAGCGGCCGCGCTCGGCCGCCGCTGCCTGCGAAAGTGCAAGACCGACGAGGACTGCATCAGCTCGAAGAAGAAGTGCCTCTGCGACGGACGCTGTGGCTGGAGTTGCGTCAGGCCAGGTCGGTCTCCTTTCCGTCTCTCTGTACTCTGTTCGCAATACGCGTGCGTAAAGTGAAGAGTCAACTGATTGTGAGCACCACCTATAGCCGAGACAAGGCCGCCGGTCTTGGCTCGCCTATCGATTGTGTTCATTTCAGTACCGCGCATAATGCAGCACTCTGAAAGTTCTAATCAGCGCGCATAGACCAGCTTGTCACCCAACGCTGATCAAGACGTTAATTGGAGCTAGTTACTTTGAGATGCTGTCGTTTACACGGGCTCTAAAAGGCAGGAAAAGACACGGGCGTTAGCACAACACATGTGACGTTCTCCAAAAACCTCAGCGCATGCCGTTTGAAAAGTAAAGAAGCCAGCCGGACTACCTTCGATCAGAATTTTATTGTCTTGAAGTAATATACAGTGCAAAGTTTTCATTCTCTTCTGGTACACCGGCGCCGAATAGGTTTCTGGTTAGAAAGAAAAATTTATTTGATATTGGCGCGAAGACGAGGAGTCGCAAAGAAGAATGTACGGAGCACAAGTTAAATCACATATAATACGTTTCTGCGTTTAGAAAAAATTTATTCTTGACTTGCTATCGCTAAGGAGGCAGCATATGCTGTGTACAGCCTGAACCCACCATGAATGTACTGCTCTCTTGATTACAGTGGAGTACAGTTAGCTGGGATATTTAGGAGTAGCAACAAAAGTCTTATGGTCTGGATATCAGACCTTCGTCGCTGGCCAGAGCCTGCTGAAGCCATATCGTTTTGTCATTTGTGTCGTCGATTTGCCCTAGTTGACTCCAGACACGACCATCTGGACTCCTCAAAGGCTCACTTTACGAGTCGTGTTCCAGCAGACATATGCGCTTATTCGTACATACATTCGGCCTCTAGCTAGACCCGCTTTCATAATACCTGGCGTAGAGCTTGTGAGAGTACGTTCTTCCTTTTCATTATAATAAACTTAGATACTGTGATGTGGTGCACTTTCCAAACTTTTTCCTCTCCAGTAGCTCGATTTTGTGCGTTTAGCTTTTGTTGCTTTCACTTTCCGTTTTTCTTTACTTGGAGTACATATATTCCAGTTCACGTATAATAAGCCTTGAGTTCACAGTGAACATCATGCACTCTATTTTTCTTGCCCTTTAGCTGTCTGGAAGGACGAAGAAGTAGTAAATATAGCCCAATTCATATGTTGATGTCTAATCCGTCTCCCCAGAAGCAACGTGCCCAGCGTTTGCGCCAGTTGCGTATCTCGAGGCGCACCCGATGTGTCAACAGTGGCAGCGGCTCGAGTTTGCCACGGATATATCCTAAAATGCTGCTTAATATTCCAGTCACGGAAAGCCGTTCTGTCGAAAATATACACGTATGTGTTATAGCACGCGACTGCAGCACTTACGTGAATTGTTTGGGATATAGAATTGAGAAAGGCGCCAGCACAACACGCAGCTGCAGGTGGAATGAACGATCGAGTGAGTGGGTAAGTGCGGGATGGAAAGAGGGAGGGAGAGAAAAATAGCTGTCATGAGGTTTAGTTTAGGTAGGTTGGCAATGGTCGTTTACCCGCTAAAGGGACAGATTAAAAAACATAATGTAACTGGCAGGAATGCTTTACAGCACACCATAAGCACTAGTGTTTAGTAACCTTATAGAGAAAAAGGCGCAGACTATCATATGACTTGTCGTGAGAAATCTGCCTCAGAAATATTTACAATTTACATCGCCTTGCCACTTCGTCTTTGAAATTGATTTCGCCCCTGTTTTTTTATTCCGCTGCTTGCGCAGGGCTTTTGGTGGATGGAAGTTTGTGGAGGGTGGATGTGGATGCAGGTTCGCAGGTGTCGGTTGAGTGAATGCTAATTATTAATCACTCCCTCATTTATGGTCGTGGGTGGGAGATGCATTTTAGCGATGGGTTAAGGCGGTCCTCCCGTCCTCTAGGGATCCACTGAGGGTCTTCACATGGATACGCAAACTACGACCTTTCGCAGCAAGTTAACGGTGATGCTGACGCACCAAGATCAATAGCAAAAGCAAGAAACCGTGAAAAACAGCAAGAAAGACGTCCTTCGGCATTAAAGGAGGGCATTAGACGCCAACCTTTTTTGGTGCTGTAAGAATGCAACAATGCTATAAGAATGCTCTTTCGGTGGTACATAAAAAGAAACACTTGCTTGGAAGGGACATCTTTGCATTCGGAATGTACCGGTACAGTTTAACGAGCAGCACGATGTTGAACTGACGTGTGGTTCTCTTTACGTGTCAGTTGGCCATTACGTAAGCGTATCTGTGGCACCTTGCATGCTTGCGACAATGCCCGACACCTCTCAAAGCCCAGGACGTCAGAAGGGGGTTTGCCATGGGTAGAGGAGAGACTGAAGACGTTAAGAGTGCTACAATAAACACTCACTCCCTCTTTCTGAACTCCATCATAATCATCCACAATTGCCTTAATGCCTTTTGGCTTGATACCGAGGGTAAATAAGTGTCTGTTTTCGGCTTCAATATATAACCGTCTCCTTTCACGCATGATGAAGCAGAAAAACCGTAAAAATGTAATACACGCGCAGCCTAGCGGTCATCTCTAAATAATATCCTCACAAACATCGATATACTAAGACGATCAAATGCCATTTTGTCAATGTTAAGTCGTAGCACAGATACGATACGGACAGCTGAATTTATTCTACACAGCTCGAAGACAGAATTCAGACAATAAAACTACAACGTTTAGCGCACCGCAGTTATCCTATGTGACCTCAGAAATATCAACTACATTCCTTCGTGAGGAGAATGGTGCAGAGGAACCACGAGCACTGTTAAGAAGATCTTACAGACGATCTTTGGCGCACGACAACTGTGCTCAAACGGGCCTCTGCGTACTGGCCTTCAAGTTCTGGAGGAAGCCTGGTCGTGCACATAAATGCGTACCTGAATAAGTGCTCGCTCCACCGAAGGTAGCTCGCGTGCAGGCGTAAGCAGCGGCATAGCACAGTGATCATAACCGTTTCTTTATATAATCAATATTCGATTGCAAATGTATCCTCAACCCGCGGCCCTTTAACGCCTCTGATTTCATGCTGTTTGTAAATGACATGCCTTAAAAAAAAAAAAAAACAACAACGGTGCCTCTAGGAATAGCCCCGGGCTTTCTGAGAGGTATTGCATCAAATAATTGACAGCGAACAACTTTTTGCATAATAAACGTGAAACGGCTCCATTTTTGTAAGCAACAGTTGCTATTCGAAACTTTTTTCACTGCAGTAAGCATATTTGTTAAATTACATACATGCTCTCACGTTCTGTGGCCCACCTGAGCTCCGATTTTCAGCCTTGCATATTGCCTGCGTCTGGCAGAAAAACTAAAATAGATCAATCTTTACAGACGAATTTGTCCTCGTCTCTCCCCACGTATTGCTTCCTCGTACGAGTAGAAATATCAATTTCCTGTCCTTTATCATGTCAGTGTAGACCTCCTTCCGCGCAGGAAAAGGCACCCGACCGACGTTTCTGATGTTGCGTAAAACAGCGTCATTAAGGAGCTGCAGCCCCAACGTTAGATCTGGGCCAGTTGAGGACAACTTCGGATCGTGAGGCCAATTCAGCGCCACTGTAGAGCATTCCTCTCGCCGCCCGTTTTCGGCAGATCTGATCGGTGCCTGCGCGCTCCGCTCGGTCTGCGCGGACCTGCTCAGGTTAACCGATCGGAAAAGATTCTGCCCCGTAACGATCCTTTATTGTGGCGCAACCAAAACTGGTATCAGTGTGTTGGAGCCCACGGAGATTTCCGGGTCACTTGCCGTCGCTGCGAGCAAGTCAAGGGCGGGAAAATAAGAAAGACGCAGGAGTAGAAAGAGAGCTTCCACGGCGAACTGATTGCACCGCGAAAGTAGTATATGAAGGCAGACTGTCATTACGGCGACGAAGTCCCGGTTGGCCTTGCCTCCCCTGAGTCCCTTTGAATGAGAGTCAGTGTTTCGTGAAGCGGGCGAAAAGTTAAGCCTTTTTCCAAGGTTCGCCCACCCTGTATGATGATAAATGCATACGAAAAGAGAAGGAGACAGAGGAGGAAGACAGCAGATAAAGAAAACGGCGGAAGGACGGCGGGGGTACGACATGGGGGAACGTAAAATGCACAGGAATGCTCTTCTGTCAATACTACCACATTGGAATTCGTTTTGTTATCAGTTAATAGCCGCTGCCTCGTGTTCTTTCAACCGCATTAGTGCACGATTCTGTTATCAACGAGTGCCTCAAAGCAAGAGAAAGTCATAGAACATCTAGGCGACGACCATTCCTATCGTTTCCTTTCTTTCTTTCTTTTTTTTTTTTTCATTTATGCTTCAGCATGTAGTTCCTACCTTCTCGGTAGAGCTTCTGATCACGGTGCAGCTTGATTCTCTTAATGGCTTCGGCTCTTTCCGAAAGACTTCAAAGCGACAGAATGACTTTGGGCGAGGCACTTCTTTTTTTTCTATCTTTCTCAAATTCTTTTTTCCAACACTGTTTTCGCTTTACTCGTCCATTGGTTGAGTTGAACCACTGCTCCCATTTAACAATGCATCAGTCCTCTCGAGAAAAGCACGGCTTCTTTTCATAGCGTCACATCTTTCCTGCGACAGTGGTTGATGTGTTGCGCGTACGAAGGAAACAAAATGAAAATTATGTTTCCGGTGTCGTGGAAAGCAAAAATTACGATTAAGGCAGAAACTAGGCAGCTGGAACTTGTTTCTGTCTTTGATAGCATTGGCTAGATTGAGAAAGAAAGTCCGCTGACAAGCTCAAGATGCCTTTATTAACTCCTTTAGCCAGGGCAGGCGTACTTTGCAGCGCTCCGTGTTTCCCAGAAAAGAAGATTGAACGTGAGGAAAACAAAAGTGAGATAGGGAAAAGACTAAAGCTGGTAACAAGTTGTCTTTTTGTTATTAACTTTTGCGCAGCCACGTGCTTGTTCTGGCAAGGCCTGCAAGTTTGTGTATGTTTCTCCTATGGCACCCTCCCTTCTCCTTCTCCCTCTCTTCTACTTTTCCCTCTCTCTCTGTGCAACGCATTCGTCTCGCCAGTAACCACGCCTTTGCTCTTCGCAAATGCGATTCGAGTCGCCAAGCAAGTCACGTTTTCAATCACGAATCTTCTTCCTCCCTACGCTCGTCGGCTCGCAGATCAAAGAGAGAGCACTGTCAGTGGCACTTCTCCCCGCCCGTCCCTCTGTTGAGGTCAGCGCGCCACTCCTCTGTCCGAGACCTCGTGTTTCCGAGATGGAGGAGGAGTGTGGGAAGCATGGGAGGCGCAATTGGCGCGCAAGAAGCCGCAACTTCTGACCGGGGTTGCATGTCACTCCTGAAGCGACCGCCAGCAACTCATTCCCGACGCACGCGATGAGGTTCCGTTCCGCAAACAGAACTGCATACGTGTCATATCCTTCCCTGTCCTCATCCTTTGATTTATTCCTCACCCCATCCCTCCTCCCCTGTTTCTCCTATGACCGTTTCTTATTTGTCCTCTGCCTGTGTCACCGGCTTTGTGTGGTGTTCTTTCCTCCGCCTTCTTATGAAACGCATGGGTGCGCTGCCACGCGCAGAACGTTCGGGCTTCTCTGCTTCCCGCTGGCCACATTTGGTTCCCGCTTTTCTTTTGACGCTGGTATCGGTGCGGCCTGCTAATATTTCGAGATGCCTTTTCGCGGTACACCTGCCATGCAGTCGTTCATATCTTTCTCGGAGCTGTGTGCATTTCTTTAATGAAGTCTGGTTTAGTTACCATCTTTCTAGTTCGATGTCTTAGCGTCATTATTTAATTCGCTTTTTATTTCAGGCGCCTCCACTTCGAAACTGCCCTCTTGAATCTTTTCTTTGGCTGATATAGTTATTGTCGCGTTTTTGTACGTGTGGTTGTGAGTTCGTTAGGATGGAAAGTCTGCAAATTATTGTGATTAACTGTTCATCATTACGGCAAAATAACATGTGTCTGGCGTCCCACATAAACAATTTCTCTAAGAAGACAATTTTAAGAAAGGCGGAGTGTACTCAGTTAACGAAATTGACTAAATTCACTCGATAGTCGTGGGGCCTACACTAAAGTATACTTTATTCGTTTTGCAAAGGTAATCAATATACAAGCACTATCAGCTAACAAATAAATACTAGCATCGGAAACAAGGTGTCAGTTCGAAAGTTGCTGATAGCGTTGTAAAACCACAGGTGAAAATATGTTTATTGACAGGTATCATTTGCATGTATATTTCTACCGGACTAAAATTAAAGGCCGCGAATTACAAAGGTGCCACGTGATATCTGTGCTACCTGAGAGCCTCAAAACCTCGCTCTCCGAAAACAAAAGACCCCTCTTCTCCGGAGCGCTGTTCTTACGCAACCTGTCTGCAGGTCATCCGTAGGCAGTGGGCCATCTCCTCCTCGGCTGCCTCCAAAACTATATCTGATTATCAAACAGCCATCCTCAATTTTATCATTGAATGCATCTCTCGGCAAGCCAGCCCGATACTCAGGCGCTGGACCCCCCTATGACCATAGCGCTCCCCTTGGCGCCAGCCCATACGGGAGTACCAGGCGAGAGAGCACCCCGCCGCCTATATCGAAAGGGAGTGCCTGATAAATTTCAGAGATATTCTAAAACATAATCGTTCCAACAGACATATAAACGCAGCTGCCCACTCATCAGTATCCACCAAGCTATCAAATTTCTGGCGCCGGCTTCAAACTCGCACACTACCATAACCAATAGTGACACACGGAGGTTTCTCCGACCTTTTCTCTGCGGCCTGATGGCTATGCGGCAAACGAGCTGATTTTCTGCATTTACTACTCACCTGAACAACTGAAACAATTTTCCCGAGCAAGAGGTGGCACTCCCTTACTGTAACAGCTAATGACACGCTCAGCATTACAAGACCAACGACGCACCATCACTAGTGCCACTAACAGGCTGACCATGAGGGGCTCTACTTCCCACCTGTATTTTTAATGGGCCATAAATTTTACACCAGCAACCTGTTGACGCGGCTTTTTGTATCGAGTGCACAATACGCGCGAGAAGCTGCTAACCCCATGGTGACTTTAGCTCGGTAAAAAGACTGCGTAAACGGAAGCTTATAAACATTTCTCGCCTTTGCTTTTCAAGACAATCTAAATATTCCAATATGACACTCGCCTAGGATATCCAGCCTTTTCTAAAACTGTTAAATATAGCTGGTGCACCCGATATGCCCATATATGACACCATTCATCTTTACGGAAAGGAGTAAGAAGCGAAGAGTGAAAGAAATCACCTATAAGACGTAAACAAAGAGTAAGCATATCAGTAAGAGTACTTCATTCGATTGGTGTGCTCAATAAATTCGAGCGAGGCAAGTGAACCACACTCGGAATTTAGATTCGGACTATCGAGGTTTAAAGGCTTTTTAAGGCCTGGAATTCCAGAAAATTTCCATCCCCTTTCACAATACTCGTCCGAACACTCACCTCCACTTGGCTGAGTTCACTCTTCACCTCGACCTTTCAGAACCCTTCACTCACCTGAGTGAGGTCCGTGCAATAGCGGAACAAAAAAAGCGACGACGAAATCAAACGAAAATATAAAATCAAAAGCGATCATTATAAATACGAAAATTATTAAGCGAAATTCAAAATCCATTCTGGCAACCCAAACCTGTCACATCACATCGGTAAAACTAGTCAATTTCTCCTGATTTCAGTGCTTCAATTGCATGTTTTACTTGCGTAACTGGGCAAGTTTTAAGTAAGTTTTACTTGCTTAACTAGGCAATAAAGACTGACTATTTGCAAAAAAAAAAAATCTTAATTAAGCAAGGAGGTTTTTATTTTCATTCATCTCAGCTTTCCGCAAATATGTTTACACTTTGAATAGTCGTGATTACACCTACTGTCGAAAAAATATGAACTGAAATTGTTTTTTTTTTGTCCTCCTTCTTAGATCACCGTGAACGTACAACACTGCTGTATAAATCGTGAACATCCCTCCTCTTCCCTGTCCTTCAACATACCACCTAGAAAGAACATAAAAAAAGAAGGAAACATCCATCATACCTGTTTTCCGCTCCTAGCTCTCTCGTTCCTCTCTGATGCCATACTCATTCAACTAGCATCCATTTTTTTCTTTCAGCTTCATTTACGTCACGTGCCGCTTGGGGCTATCACACAGGGAGAATGCTTTCGTATCTACTTCTGAGGCCCCTGTGTAACAAGTTCGTTCGTGGGAGGTAACAAAGGCCGCCGGCATCTCGGGCACTGTGCTGCACTTGCGGCTTTGACGAGTACATCCGTTGTTGACGCACCCTTCCATCGCTCGACTCGTCGACATGGGCGGCGGAAGTCAGATATGGCTAGCGAGCGCCTAGCTCGCCTAGCTCGCCCAGTATAACCCGTGACCGCTGCATGGACGATGAAAGGAACAACAGCAACGGTATCTATACCGTATAGAAAAAGGAAAGGAACAGCACTCGAGTGCGCGCATTCTTCCAGCGTGGCAGGCCACGGCACCCGAGCACCGTCACGTCCTCTTTGGCGCTATCCACCGTGCGATGCGCCGTGCCTGCATAGCTCGGCTCTCCCGGTTATTTGAGGTTTCCTCCCCGCTCCCTCGCTTTCACGTAAGGCAAGCGCTGAGCTTGGCGCACGCTACGGCTCATTTCCTTCTGCTCGCTTACAGCTACCGCTTCATGTGAACCAGGGAGCCGCCGCGCGAAAGGACGAAAGAAAGAGCGCCATCCGAGCGGACTGATCTCGCATCCTGCACTCTGCATCCTCGCTGATATGCACTCGAGCACGCTCTGTCTTGCTTTTCGATAAGTCTCGGAAACTACGGTTCTGATGGAGGTGTGAGACAGGAGCGTGAACAAGCTGCGTAACGTATGCGTGCCGGATAAGCCATGACTCCGCGCACGCGACAGCAGTTGGACGTCGTTATCGGTATTGGGTGCGAAGAGCCAGGCAGACAAAATGAGGGTGAGCACCGGCACGTCTAGCCGCGGAAGACTGTCCGTTGAAGTGTCATCTTTGCTCTTTCCATGCGGGGCACAATGGAAGGATGTGTAGCTGTTGGGAAGAGAGAAAGAGAGAGAGAGAGAAAGACCACTCGGTAAAGGAGGATTTTGTATACGAAGCAAAGCAGAGGTGAAGCTCTCGCTTTAGACTAGTGGGGCGCCCGACCTTCCTATCGTTGCGGCATCGAAGCCTGCCTCAAATGATTCCTTTGTGCGTGCTGAAAGAGCGATATAAAGTGCTTGAAAATCCCTCTGTGCTTCGGTATCGTTTGCTCCGAATGTTCGGGTAGGGTTGTGATGATATTACAACGAAAATGTGAGCCGAGAATAGTTCTAAAGATCCGTCCACACTTTCCATGGAATCCGTTGCTTTTTACGGTTTGAGTTGGAAACGAGTTAAAGGCAATGCAGGTTTGACATAAGCAAATAAATTTATTTTCTCAATGGTTTCACTGATAATTTGATCAAGGTGGATAATAAGTGAAACTACGCTGTACAGAGTGACACCATAAAGTTATGTATTGCGAAGCGCCATAAGCTGCGAGGCTATAGCTATAGCTGCAAAGACGCTATAGCTGCAAATAAATAAATAAATAAATAAATAAATAAATAAATAAATAAATAAATAAATAAATAAATAAATAAATAAATAAATAAATAAATAAATAAATAAATAAATAAATAAATAAATAAATAAATAAATAAATAAATAAATAAATAAATAAATAAATAAATAAATAAATAAATAAATAAATAAATAAATAAATAAATAAATAAATAAATAAATAAATAAATAAAACGTCAGGTCAATCGAGAAAAGCGAAACAGTTAGTACTGCGCCGATTTACAGCCAATCCGACCGGCGTGCACCAAATTAAAATCGCCTAAACATCTTGTCTCGTCTCGAGCATCGACTCGAGCACCTCCTTCGTGAAGTACACCTGTTTCTAGAAATGCGTGCTCCCTTCCAGTGTGTCTGTGGTTTTGAAAGAGTGAAAGGCCAAGTCCGAAGAAAAGAAAACATTCGAGCATGCATGAAAGGGCGCATTGAGCTGTTGTTTTCTCCGTTGTAAGTCGGAAGCGGTAGGATAAGTCTTAAATCACTCGACTACAGTGTACTTATTTATTTGTTTTGCGGCGCGCTGTTTTTGAGGGTGATATTGTTGCGTACAAACACTGTTGTGAAAGGATCTAGCAGTTGACACTGAAAGTTATCGGGAGTGGCTCTTAACTGGTCTATTATGCGATATTCCAAGCATATACCACTGTTCTGGTACCACCGTCATGGCATGCTTCCGTCCTTTTAAGCAAGGTTCCCATTGCTGAAATTTAATAGACTGCTGTAAGATATTTTCAGCTTCCCCTTAAGGTACTGATACGTCACATGCTGCATGGTTGCTACTAAATATTTATCTCCAGTGCACTTTCATCATGTAACCTGGACGACCACATAATGTGCCTTCCTCCCCTTGCTTCTCTGAAAGAGAAAGAAGAAAAAGGAAGAACTAGCCTACGAAGTTGGAAAATCGTATAACATATGCTATAGTATATGGGTAAACGTCCCAAAATCGCCATCGGCTATGAGTGACGCCGTAGGAGAGGGCTCGGATACTCTCGTCCACCTGGTGTTATTTACCGTGCACTGGCGTCACACAGTGCACGGCCGCCTTGCGTTGCATCTCTATCGAAACGCAGCCGCCTCGACTGCAACCGAACCCGCGGCCTAACCACCGTGCAGCCGCGGGGTAAACCAGTTGAAAAACATATGCAAGCTTTTTGCAGCGCTGGAAGGGGTTCTTGGTTCTAATTGCCTACGTTCGAAATACACGGTTTTGCGTTCATTTTACAATAAGGAGCAGCGCCATTCGTTAGCTTAAACTTTCTTAATATCAACTGATTACTGTTGTTTTTGTTCCATTTCGCTGTACTTTGTGGACTTTGTAAGTTCCCTAAAGCTTTTTTTTTTTTTTTCTGTCTCTTTCAGAAACATTGCTAATAATTATACCTGAGTGGTATAGCACTTTTATTTTTTATACATGGGATGTTCTGCTATAGTCCTTTTATGGCAGAGTAAACGTATTTTGTTTTAGCTGAGAAAAGACGAGTACGAAACTTGTCAAAGATATACAGCCCACAGACAATACTGGTGCCTGTAATGTTGAGGGACTCCTGTACCTCCCGTGGAAGCCCTTAGCTCACAAGTGTCTAGGGTTAAAATTGAAAAGAAAAAAAAATCCGTAGAGACACTTAAGTCTGCTCACGTGTAGAAATGCTAAATCTTTACAGTCGCGCTTTTGAAATGTTTTCGAGTGATGTTTTCGATACGTATGAAATATGTGTTTTCTACTGGTATTGTATTCGGTGCGTGTGTTTGCATACTGGACGTAGACTGCCGTGCTTTGCGCGGAGTCTAAAACAGCAGTCGTTGAAACCTCCGTCAGAAGGCATACAGTTGGAGGTACACATGTTGTCGATTCGAATCCCTGTCGCAAGCTATCCTCGAACGTGGCTAGAAGATGCATAGTAAATGCGGCCTGAAATGGCTTACACTATTTGGAACGCTGTGCAAGGAACGGTTGCGACACAATTTGGATACGCATATAGACAGAACTTGCGGCACATAGAGATCCTGTCACTGATGCAGTACGAGCTAATCGCAATCGCTGCGTAGGCGCAGCCACCACGCCTCGTACTCCTGGACTTCGCCAGCCGCTTGCGTGATGACGTCATCTTTTACGGATGTCTTCGAGCTGTTGCTCACAATGACGACCCCGACACACAAATTTTTGCGTGGTGGGGCTGGCAAGCTTTTCGCCTCAATCTGTTTTGTTCAGCTCCACCTGGTTCAACGGGCTAAGCGCAGGATGAAGGAAAACTTGAGTCCCCTTTCATCTTCGATTGAGCCAAGCGCTGTGAACGGAAGACGAGCCACACTGCATAACAAAGAGCAAATGCCGGTGGATTGTATATTTTTGACAAAGACTGTACGTGTTTCAAGTTGTAACCGTGTGCACAGCTGGCAGCTCTGCAGTGGAACGTGCTCGAGCTACAAGTCTTATGCTTCCCTCTTACACTACTACTGCTTGTGCTAACAAAGTCTGTCTTCGTACTTAGTCCATGTTTATTTGGTCTCGGATTACATTATGTCTTCTTACAAATTATCCGACTCGCTCATTACGCAGTTCTTGAACAAGTGAACTAGAAAGCGGCCTATGTACCAACGTCTCAAAGAACTGGCTTATTAATTTTCCTTCAAAAACATACCGTGAATTGTGCTAACGGTCTCGCTGTTATGCCAACAGATTTGTTTTCTGTTTTTTTTTTTCTTCAATGAAGCTTGGCGCTTTTCACAAGCACTCTTCGCATCCTCCTCCTCCCCCCCCGCCCCCCACATATATATATATATATATATATATATATATATATATATATATATATATATATATATATATATATATATTGGTGATGAATTAATCTCTCTACAATAATATTCCAATCAACTGCCTGCAACCTATAGCTTTGCCTCATCAACGCCAAAGCTGAGGCAGAGCACGCTTTACAGGCCGAAGAAAGCAGGTCATTGGCAGAGGATACAGAGCTTATTCACGTGACGTCATTGCAGACTTACTGGCAAACATGGCCCGCACAACGTAACATCAGAGATAGAGAGAAAAAGAAATAGAGAGAGGCCTACGCCGAATCATGACACGACTTCGGCGAAATCCGAGGTCTGATTAGACGGCGTTGGAAACGGCGTCTCAAACGTTCGACAAATGATCAGCGCGCAGCAGGTAGGAGGCTGGTAGACCGGCGGCGACGCGTTGGAAGCATTCTTTCGTGGTTTTAGTGTCTAACCGCCCAGCGTTATCACGTCCCCTCAGAACAGGATTGCCACAACTTCCGCCAGCTAAACCTGATAGTGAATAGGGTCTATATGCATTCAGCCGATTGCATATATTGCACCCCCCCCCCCCCCCCCCATGTGTACATACAGGCATGTATGTATATATGTGTGTTATCTGTACCTGAAAGAGAAAAGGGAGAAAAGCGGGAGGTAAACGCATGGTAGACAATCATAACAGCTGAAGGGAACAATCAGCGAGCTGGCAATTAGGCGCCATTTTCAAGGTCGTTGAACACTGCAATTTCAAGTTAAAGCGTTATTTTTGTACGTCATTTGTGCCTTTAATGAGTCAAACGCACTCCGCTAACAAGATTTAAAAGACATATTGCTGCCGCTTTATCACTAGTAGGCTGGTTTTAGATTGATATCTGGAATCGTAACAATAAAAAAATTGCGACTAAGCTATTGATGTTATGGTGAAAAAGAAAAAATATATCTAAATGCAGCGTCGTGATTGCGATAGAAAATCCGGCAGGGCTGATACATGATGCTACTTTTATAATGTTCGAGTCCAAGCAAAAATGTCTTCAGCTTCAGCCAAGCTTATTCCATTAGTTTTAATGCTGCCGTCTGATTAAAACTCGCACAGTGTAGTTCAGCCAAAAGCACTTCTTTCATCTTCAGGCACCGCTTTCTAAACTCTTGAACGCAGATCATAGCGTTACGCAATTCAGCTTTTCGACACAGTGTTCCTTGAAAGCGGTTGTTTAACTACACTTGCATCAAAGTGCCTTTTGCTTTCAGAACTGAAATTGAAAGGTAATAGAGACAAGAGGGAAAACAAATTAGACTGAAAATAGTGCTGATGGCGCGAAAGACACGCTTAATGACGATTAATGATGTTTTTATCATGTCAGGTTTTTTGATAAACATGTTAAGCAGTTATCATGTCTCTACAAAAAAAAACGTTCTTCCTTGACTTTCACTCTGTTTTAACTGTTATATTCGTTGGATGCTACGTTAATTTTACAATAAGTCCAGCTTTTGCTGGCTTTGCATTATTCTGACTTTAATACTAAGGGGGCAATGAGTCTTTTACATTATTAATTTCCCCATGACAGCTGCTCATCTGAATTGCGCTACAATTCGCGCTCTCATCACGCAAAAAAAAAAAAAAAAAAAAAAAAAAAAAGAAAGCTTGAGTTCACGTGTTGGGAAGTATAACATCTTCACGTAAGTACGCACATCGAGCATTGCATGACGCCTTCACTGCCTCCACTTCCGCAGGCGAGCAAGATGTGTCACACCTCGCCGTTCGTGGCTTTCTTGCGGCAGCGGCTACAGTTTGCAAAGATCGTTCGGCGTGCTGGGTCACCGTAAGGTAGCTTTAATCTAGGCCTCGATGACAGCTGTCAATCAGAGCAGTTTAGAAAGCTCGTGTACAGTTGTTTCAACACATTAACAGTTTGCTCTCTCCTTTTAGTAGAAATGAAGGAATGCGCTTATCCCCAGAAGTCATGCTTTCGTGTTCACAAACTTGCTACATCTACCCAGTCTGTAACTGCTCTTATCCCAAATTGTAGTTGAGATTCATGTTATGCACAGTGTTGATTGCGCATAGCTTTTATTTTTACTACTGTGTATGCTTGCACGAAGTGTGGTTCACGTACACGGGTCGAGGATTACAACAACAGGAAAGAAAAAACACGCATATAAAGCAAGGATAAAGCTGAAATAATACTGCTGTCTATCGCCGTTCGTTAAGGAAAGTGTACCTAATTAATATTACTTTTATCAAAAGTTTAGTTCAGGGGTGAACTTCTAAATCTTCTGGTGCCTAAAACAAAATGTAGATGGAGTGACATTTGTACCAGTAGCTTTTTCGCAAAATTTTGCTCTCTGGTATGAACAAAACGGGCCAAATTCCAACGACAAGCGTGAAACTTTTGAACGTTATGTCCCTAGAGAGGATCTCCTACTAGGTATTGACGCACTCTTCGGGGTTTCACGCTGCTTATTATAGTGATGATACGTCATTTAGAACTAACCCGTCAACGCGTCTGGACCGGCTCCTTTGTAACTCACGTTGCGAATCAATAGTACAGACTAACGGCGCTGGAACGTTGAACATGCGCCGAAAGTGGCGACCAAGTTATCGTATTTGAAAAAAAAAAAAGATAAAACAACGTAAAACAGCTGCAACACAGCTGGCTACAACTTGCCGGAATCAGTGATTGTAGGTGCGAAAGCAGCACTAGTCGTATCCGTTCTATACATCTTGTCTTAGCCATTTTGCGCAGTTGTTTAGTATCTCGAATAAAAATACATTACTGTACATTTGTGGTTCTTATTGATGATCTGCAACTTTGCAGTTGATATGCGTGACGTTCAAAGCTTATTTACTGCTTTAGCAAGTAATATCCTAAAGAAATACAGACATTCAAAATATTTATAACAATCTTGTGAACGCACCACGCCTGTCACGCTCACGTGCCAATCGTTAACTCGGTGCGCTGAATTTTTCGCTGCAGCATTCGGTATCAGTAGAAAGGAGTAGCCTGAAGCTTGTACTTTCGATTCTTGGTCCAGTTATCGGAGAAAAACGTCCCGAATATAGGTTTATAATTATAAATTTCTATATAATTATTTGCACTTGAGTAAAGCACATATCCAGCGGAGGATCAAGCTCATCTGATACGCTCCCTCCCTCAATTTTTTGAGGTTCCGCTTGTTGGAGAGACCCCGCTCAGAACCCCCATTTCTCTTCATTCAGGAAAGTATGCTGAGGCCACCCTGAAAACAAAATACTGGCTACACCTCTGGCTACGTTCTACTACTCCGAAGTTTAAGGAACACAGAGGGCCAACTCCATCCACTTAATGTTCTCGTTAAACATCGACTACCCAGCTCTTTTTATTTATGCGGACGTTTGTCCGGAAGCAAAAACGCATTCCTTGTCGAGAAGATTAGATTTAGATATCTCCCTTCTTGTGAATTCAAACTCGTCTCGTCCGCCAAAAGGGACGGGCTGCACCATTTTAAAGACAATGAAGTAGCGTAGCAACCCCTGAATTTGGTTTCTTGGTCTTTTCTAGCCTATAAAACATCCGTTTTGGGTTAGGGTGATCTCTTTGTGGTTAGTACGAGGCAGCGTAGATCGATACAGGGAGGCCGCAGTTTTGTTCTCGGTGTGCCTTTAAAAATTTTCGTGTGTCTAAAATGAGAGAGGGGTTTTAGTCTTGCTTCGCAAAAAAAAAAAAAAATAACTATTTGATTGTACTGTCGTTAAACAAGAGAGATGGCTCTCTGCATTGTAGGACTATCAACAATATTGCTAGACCTTTGTTTCCTTTTTTCTATGGTAGTTTTGAGTAACCTTTCATTCGCGTTAGCCTACTGTGTACGCAGAGATTCTCCCATGCGATACGAGAAAATAGGCTCCTTGCCTCTAGTAAAAGGCCCACGTTAGGATATCAGGACGGCGTACCATCAATAGCGTCGTCGATGATTAAAAAAAAAAATGCCGACAAGCCCGTTTACGATTAGAGACTGCGAGTCTGAACAGCCGGCTATAAAAATGAAAAACATTTGGCATAAATTTACATTTTCTTTCTTTTTTTTTTAGTAAGACAATCTCGAAACGTACGCCTATTCACGGCCCCACATAAATTTTCGGAATGGCGGCGATGAGTTGGGCATTCTCTTTTAATTTCCTCTTGAGCGGCGTGAGGGTTTTCGTCCTAATCACAGGCACTGAGCGCGCGGTGCATGGAGCGGAAATATGTTTACTCAGTCCAATGTATTGTTTCCTTTTTAGAACAAAAAGGGGTTCATAGTGGCTTCACCGTGCTAACACATAGAACGACAAAAAAGACAGCACCACGGAGCGCGAACTAACAACTGCTTTTAATTAAAACCAGTTGTTCGCGCTCCGTGTTGTTGTCTTTTTTGTCGTTCCATGTGTTAGCGCAGTGAAACCACTATGAATAACCAAACAGGCCCAATTCTCGCCATTTTAAAAAGGGGTTGATTTAGAGGTTGGATTATTTGGCGAGAATTAATGCTGATTAGCGGGTATTTCAGAATGAGTCTTTGATGGGCCAAAAACACTGAGACAACCAGAAAGGATAACAGTCGAACACGGTAAAATTTGGCTTAAGAAGATAAGTGCGACTCTACACGACGTAGCACAGCCCACGAACGAAAAAAAAAACGCAAAATGGTGCAAAAATGCACGTTAGAAAAGGCGAAAACTGACGAGGTTCCTACCTCTCTAGCTTTTTCTTAGGGCTGGAGGATACTGATACCTCGCTTTTGGTATTCACCGGCCCGTTCTTTTTGTCATTTACAGGTTTTCGCGCGTAATACCAAGCAACAAAGGATAATTGAAAGCAGTAACCCTGTGCGGGAGCACTTTTGGCCGCGTAAGCTGTGACTGCAGCAGAAAAAAAAAAAGAAGCGATAAATATTAACGTGTGGTGCGAAGCTCCGTTCAGAAGAATTGCCTCTCATACGAAGTAGCCCTTCAAAGCGCAAATGTTGGAGGACTGGAAAAGTCATATTTTTTTTTTAATTTCTAACCATAACAACCGCTTGAACTCGCAGTAAATTCTTCTTTTCGAACCCAAACCAACTAGGTTTTACGTGTCTTCTTTCTCGTACATATTGTACATGATCAGAAATTAATTATTCAATTCGCTTTTACGCAAATGACATCTTCAGCGATAGAATCCGGTGTCGTGTTCTTGGGACTACAATGCCTCTGCATAGATGAAATTCGACCGGTTAGCGTATTGTTTTTTTGATGTTTTTTTTCGCATTTGTATATGAAACTCCTTTTGACATGCATAAAATACATCACCCACGAAATCTATTGTGTGTTTTATAACCTTTCGCGGATCGAAGATTCCATATGATTTGGTTCGTTTTTTTGACTATAAAGATTCTCCAAATCTAGTCAGGGCATCAATATTTGGTGAGCACAGCTGCAACCGCCTAAGTAGCGCGAGGCATGGACCCTTGCAAGTATTCTCTTCTTTTATTTTATTACCCTCAAAACATATCCGCAAAAACTCACCACTCGGTCGCCTGTGGTATAAGGGAGAATAACTGAAGATTACTAAGAGCAGGTTTTTCACTGTTAAACCTTAACTCAGCTAAAAGTTGTGCGAACGGTGATAATGATCATTTAAACAATTGTAACGCGCAACAATTTCCCCAGTTCTTTTATGTGTTCTACAGCCCTGTTTCGTTCTAGTATAACGTTCTTGCGGTATAGCAGGGTTAACTTCAAGACAGGAAAAGTCTGTCCAAAGGGACAAGGACAAGAATCCAAAAAGCGACCCGAATTCACAGCGCCTATTGCGTTATATTCTTTTCTTTGATTGTTCCTCCTCCTTATGCCCGACCTTCTCCTTCCTTTATCGTTTATTTTTTTCATACATCAATCTAAGAATAGCCTCTGGTCATGGATCCGATCAACTTTGTATACGTAGACGGCTGTACTACGTAGAAATGTCCACAAAAACTGAAAGCAAAAAAAATCAAATCTGTAACGCGCAGTGGCTGCTGTCTGAGGGGCGCAAGAAAATGTTTGCTCAGACATAGCCCCATATTGTGGTATAGCAAACCACGGTTTTTGAAATGCCCTGCAAACTTTCGGTGTAGTGCGACGGTACTTATATAAGCATTCTTTTTACCTTTCCACCAAAGTTGCGGCGGCCAATCGCCTTAAGGCGCATTGACCTTTGATGCTTTTTCCTTGTCCCTTCTTGCAGCAACACTGTCAGTGGCGGTAATCGGCCGTATTTGACCGACACTATCTCTATATTTTCTTCCCTACTGGAAGTGGCCGCACACAGACGTACACAAAGAAAGTACCGCTCAAAGCGAAGTAACAATAAAAACAACAACCACATGTAGAGGCGAGCGACGCATAACAAACAACGACATATGTTTCGAGGTTCCCGCCGCCGCGATTGCCTCAACTGCACGCCGGTGTCCCATAAGCGGCTGCGCCTGCATGCATGATCTACCGAGAAAGGGGAGAAGAAAGGAAAAAAAAGCGCGCGTGAAGGAGCGAGCGGCCAGTCTATACGCTCGCGCTGGCGTCACTGCACCGCGGCGTGGCGCGCGATATTCTCTTTTTGTGCCGAACCCCATATTTCAGAAAGCGAGGTCTGGGCGCGCAATACTCGTCCGGGACAGGCACGAAACGTTTGGCTGCTTTCGTGGGCTTAGCTTCTCTGCTGCCCGCGCGGCACCTTGCGCCGACTCTGAAACGGAAGAATCTTACGAGCGCCATCTGCTGCCGGTCACATTCATAAATTCATGCCGACGTTCTGGCAGAAAAATGGCAAGCAAAAAGCGAGCTGCCCCGTGCCTCCGTGATTCTTGTAGTTCGGAGGCCGAAACGAAACGGCGGCATCACCACTGTCTGCCACGCTGGACTCTCTTTTCTTTTCCCTTTCCATCCCACCCTTCGTTTCGTTTGTGTCATCTCCAACATCTTTCGGCGAAATATAGTGTCCCCTCTTGATACGAGTCTGGAAGCCAGATGTGCTATTGATTTTGAATCTGCATTGTCTACCGACGCTGCATAGAATCCTTGGTTCCTCGCCAGAATTCATTGCTTATTCGACACGGACTTGGAACTTATCTGTCTGGAGCGTCCTCCTTGGTCTTGTCGTTTTCACGACACCTCTTGACTTCGCCATCACTGTTGCTGTATCAAAGTTCGTTTATTTTTTTTCGGGGCTCTCTTTCTGTCTGCAGTGGCTGGAGTAAGGTTAAAAAAAAAATGCTGGAATTTTGTTCGCCCGTGTAAACTGCCACAGACATGTGTTTCGACGCTGCGCCTTCTCTGCGAACGCACTTTTTTTTTTTTTGCCCAATTGCTTACGCGGAAGCGGGGAAGAAGAAATTTAAACTTGCTGTTCTGCTTAGCCGCTTGTATTCATATCACCGTTGCATCGCCACAATAGGGAAAAAAAAAAAAAAACTATTTCGATGTGCTTAGTTCTCCATCTGTTCACAGGAAGCGGGAGCCTCGAGCGAACGACAAATTTTATGCTATGTGACGTAAAATCAAGGTTTGCTTTCTTGCGGACTACTAAGCCCATAGCTGTTTTTTTTTTTTTTTATCAAATTCATAATTTACGTAGGCACACGGAAATGACAAAGAATACAGAATAATGGGGCTAGGACGAGTGCTAAAGTTTGATATGAACGCACATTAGAAACCGAGACCTAAAGCAAAAACAAATGACTAAACTAGCGAACGGTTAAGTTATGGCGATTTCCGCTTGTCGATTCAAGCTGGGGGCCGGAATCAAAACAGAGCGACCCCTACAGAGCATATCAGCCTTGGCGACCAGCAGAATATGTAGAGCGCACCAGGGAGGTAATGCTCGACCGGTTCTTGAAGTTGAGCTCGCATCGTACAGCAAGATACGTTGTTATCGATAAATAGGCGGGGGACTGACACTGCAATTGCGTTCGTACGCTGTTAACGCTTTAGACGTTGTTTGATAGACACACGTGGATATACGGAGACGAAAACAAAGGTGATGTCCAGGGTCCTACGCCGACATTTCTGAAACCATTAAAAAGTCAGGAAGATTCCGTAGCCTCCGGAAGTGACGACATCGCGAACTATAAGTTCCGGCGAGGTCCGACTCTGGTCGACAGATCGAGCTACAGCGCTCCGCTGCGAAATGAGTTGCTCCAAATGATCAGCAGAATACGCGCTACCAATCTAGGACAACCAGTGGAATTCGAACTCGCCGTCGCGGAGCAAGAGATGCTGCTTTATCACGAGCAGTGGAAATTGACATTAAACCATTAAATAATCAACGTTAGCCGTTTTTAGGCCTTCGTCGTCCGCCGCACTTCGGTGTTTCCACATCACCCATCGGTTTCTCGCTCAGCGACGAAAAGAACTTGATCTTGTCTACGCTGAAGTCGAGCCTTGCAAGCGCGAAGGGAATCCTTCGCATCACCAGTTGCACTGCGGGATCAGAGCTGCTGCGAAATGCACGTGCCGGCTTTTCTTCTTATTATTTCGTTTCTCCGGCCGCCCACAGAGTGAGTTTCTGTTGGCTTCCTCTCGCCGAGCACTTTTGCTTACGAGTTGCCCAGGCGGTGAAGAGATCAAGACACAAAGCTAGGAAAAGAATGGGGTGTTTTGACGGCAATACGCTAGCGGCAATAGCAATGTGGGAGAGAGCGTTGTTGTGTGGTGTTCGTTGGAGGACATCAGACAATGTCGCATATTCAATGTGTCACGCCTGCTTAACTAGCAGATAAGACAAGCTGTCGTGCTAGTTGGCATCTCATTGTTTTCTCAGCAGCGGGAAGCATGCAAGGACGAAACACGGAGCGCTTGGTGTGTCATGTTTCCCCGTATTCCGCCCCTGCATGCTTTGCGCTGCCGAAAAAAATTAAAATAAAAGAAACCAGTGAGCCATAAGCGCATTCGAATAACAAATACAACGTTTTGCCTGAGCTTAAACTGTGTACCTGTCACTCCCACGCCTTGCCACTTGAACTAACCATGTGTAAGTTCTTGTGGTGCGTCTTTCGTCAGCCACGGCTTTTTAATATACCATTAACTAATCTGCCTCCTGCAGATCCCAGCAATCGCCTCTACAAAGGCCTCGACCGCTTTTTTCCCTCTGAGCGATAGACTGTCGCCGGTAAAAACCCGCGAGGGCTCAGTGACATGCCGATACGGTTCTTCAGTCTGTGACAGCGGTTCAATGTGGAAAATTGCTGAGCATTGAAGTTATCACGTGATACGTACGATTAAAAGTCACTGTTTGGATGTTTACCCAAGCGAAATAACCCCTGTTATTTGAAACTATTTTTTATTTCTTTACGACAGAGTTATTGTATGTGGCCCACCTGCCTATGGCTAAGGTTTTCACGTTAAACGTCAACGGCTGCATAGGTCATTGAATTAGGCACTTGTATGAAGATCGCTTACTTGTGGGATATGGTACATGACAGGGCGCAAGATGAGCTTTTCAGTGAATTTACCACTAAAATGTTAAAGGAAAACTGAACTCAATATCTGAACCCAGTCATCTTCTGGATGATCGAAATCCGGCGTTAGGCAACATCTACGTAATCCTCAAAACAGGCGTTTGGGGATACATTGCAGAAAACTTTATTATATTATTTTCTATACCAGCGCTATTGTCCAGTTCCTCTTCACGATGCTTCGTTGGCTGCTATTGGTGATGGAAATATTTCGATGAATTTGAATGAGTTCATTGTATCGTATTTATCGTAATATTCTTCCAGATGGGAAGTGATTGGTTTTGAAAGTGTTTGTTCTTCGCAGAAAATCTAGACTTTGTGTTATTCTGTTGTTATTCACAGCCCTGCTCATTGAAACGTTGTTTAATTCCTTTGTAAGATTACAGCACATGAATGACCAGTCCACTGCATCTGCTAATGATAGGCAGGTAATCACTCAATCAACAAAGTATACCGAGGTGGTGATGCAGCTCAGCATTTATAAATGCACACCAATCTATCAAATTCCCACGGTTGGTCGGCCAAATTGATTTTACGCTGGCAAAAAAAAAAAAAAAAGAAAAACCTTAACAAACAAAGGAGTGGCGTTGGTTGGCAATTTAAAGCATCAACATCCAGCAGCGAAGCCTCAGCACAGTCAACGGAGCCAGCAGCATTCCAACAAGAGGAAAAATTGAGGCGCACTTGTGCCAGTACCTTCTTTTTATCTGGTTTTTATTTTGTCAGACGTTCAAAGAACTGCCCGGCCTGAGTTCAGTCAGCGCACACCGATATGGAGACGCCAGGGCGAAAATTTACGCAACCAGCCGCTCAGGATGTCACTTCGGGCCACCATCCACAGCCGGTGCCGCATTTCTGTCTTCCCTTATCGCATTCCAACGCCACCGCTGGTTCACTCTGCGGCATCGTTCCTTCTTTTACGTAGCACTCCCGCGTTCCTTCCCCCCCCCCCCCCCGCCCCCCTCCCTTTCGCACAGAGCGAGGAGGAGAGAAGCAGGCGAGGAGCAGCAATCTTTGGGAGCAGCTCTCCCATAGCAGGACATTCTTTGCTTCGGGGAACTCCCGCTGGTCCCTTTCTTTTTGTCACGAAGAGGCAATGCGTGCCATTCACAGGCTTCCCGTTCCACTGGTTTTGATGCCGCTGTCATTTGTGTCCGGTGTCGCGCCATTCTTTCGCCCCGCACATTTTTGCCTTTCTGTTATCGTTTCCATAGGTGGCCGGTGCCATTGTTGAGCAAGCATTATATACCGCAGAAGTCGAAGCTGGTCGATTATGTCATGCGCTGATTTTGAGAAGCGGCGATCGACCGCCAAAAGTTTCGGAGAGAAACATTTGAAACGAAATCAACGTTACGCTCGATGGTGGGATATGCACTGGCAGTGCTGCTATATTTATGCGTGTCTGGTTGGTGGTAGATGCCACGTACCCGCCTGCTGGCAGTTTTTTATCTCTCATTATATTTGTGTTCTTCGTCAACCCGTTGCACGTCGTGCCTTAGCTTCGCTGGCTCAAAAAAAGAAAGAAAGGAGCCTATACCACATTATGGGCAGCACACTCAAACAGATTCACGTCTAAAGATTATCTGTCTGACCTGCCATCTGCCGAAGAAAGGCTGCCTACTCAGCGCCTCCGAGTTGCCAGTCTCAACTGGACAGTCAATGTAGTCATGGTGGATTTTTGAAGCAACTGCCCGGTTCCTCGCCTGTCCGCTTGAGAAGAAACCCAGTCTACAGCTTACGACAGGTGGCTTCCCACGAGATTCCAATAGTGCTAGTCTTTTTCTTTAGTGACAGGGTGCGAATACAACGTATAGAATTCTTGGATCACAAGTGCGCCTTCTTTATAATTTGTGACGCTTATCAGAACGCCGGGCCATATTAGTCGGCTATGGTGGCTAACGGGCCACCCGAAGGGAGATTCCTGAGAGCTCGAGCATAGTGCTCTCATAGCCACTCGGCAATCTACTGAGTACATTTGTATTTTAACTAGTTTTTGCCTCAACAAAAAATCCCACAAAAGCGTTAAATTACGCGTAAAAGGCGTTTTAAAAATTTCTACAAAAATTAGCCAATAGATATGTATTAGTTATAAGAGAGCAAGAGCACTAGTCGCATATTTTATCAGGTGCAACGCGCTCGCCCCTGCTTGCTGAGGACAAAATATTTCTGAAGGGGATTGAATTCAGGTTTCGGAAGAGTGTTCGGCTCAAAGTTTGCAGCAGACTTCCGGCATAGGCGAGCAAAAGCCCTCCGCACCTAATAGTCACGCCTACTTGTTAACAGACTGAATCCTTTGGTCGACACACGGTGGTGAAAGAGACGAGAAATCTTTTAAGTTACTCTCGACAGCGAAAGAAATGCTGGAAAAACGATCAAGCATACGATAATCATCTTGCTCCGCTGCAGTGGTGAAGCAATCAACACAACGTGCCACCTGAACTTCTTGTGCGTGAAGACATGAAAATCGCACTCGCACGAGAGTTTTGCTAGTCTCACTTGCGTCGAGTAATTTCTTATTCGCATAACACTTATCCACCTTTCCTCTGGCCTTTTCTAGGAGAAGCTTATGTTCAAACTCCACAAAGACTAAGTTTATCAGAAGACTTCAACAACATCAAAGTCTCGTGTAAGATGCTCCGCTGTGGCGCAAGAGTCGTTTAAGTGTCACAATAACATATGGCCAAAAAATAGAACTTGAAAGAAAGAGCAGGCGAGTTGTAAAAGAGGACGAAGTACGATAGTGGTTGTCCGCGCGGACTTAATGTTGCTGCTCCCCTCAGTCGTCATTTCCACTTTGCAGTGAAGAGGACCAAAACCCCGGCTAGGGAAGCACCGATGCAAGGAAACAAGCGGACAGTAAACCGGGGCGGCCATGCTCGAGCCCCGAAAGCGGGAAATTAGGGACGCGATGGGAAGCAGGAGCTATGGTGGCTGCTCCCCACGGCCCTGGCAGGAGAAAGAATAAGGGCCGAGGAGGCGACGACGAGAAGGTGGCGATGAGGCGCGAACTTATTTCGCCGTTTTCCTCGGTGTAAACGCGCAGCCCTTCTTATAGGCCCCTTTTCTCGAGTAGCAAAATTTAAAAACAATAGCCCCGGTGAGGCACGGAGCGGTCGACAGAGAGAGGAAACTCGGCGGAAACAGGAAGGAAGACATACAAAAAGTATGGAGGGCGCTGGAAAGAAAGGACGCGTCGCAAACCGCACGGCTCCCTGACGCGCTCTCTTATCCCCTCTTTCTTCCTAGTTTTTTCTCTTTGTTTCCTCTATTTGGGCTCGGGCAGGACAGAAGTTGGAAATCGAGCGAGTCCTCTCCGAGGATCAATTTCCGGTGAACTGGGCTGTGTAAGCCGGCAGGGAGGCATGCTGCTGATGTGCGTGCGCGTTCGTGTGTCGTGAGCATACGCGGCAATGTTGCGCGGAGCGGAAGTGCGGCGCTTGTTGGTGCAGGCTCGGGGCCCCACTTGCTTATTCCGAGGGGCAGTGAACCGAAAGGAAACGCGACGCGCCATGAGGTCTGCGGAGTCGGCAACGTGTCCCTTTGTGAAGGAAGATTGGCCACCTTTCTGCGCCTCATTTGATCTTTCCCCGCGCTCTTCTGTTTTGTGCTAGCCGTATACGTCCGATAAGACAGAAACGTCTGCGCCGCTTTCGCCAAAAGACTCATTCGCGTATGACTTGTCAGAGTGCTAGCCCTCAATTTTCCTTTTTCTTTTTTTGGCAAACAGGACGTGCATGCTCAATGAGCATAAATCCTTTTTCTCTCCAGAGTATTGTATAATGGCGTGTGATTCAAAAAGAAGACGGATTAAAAGATTGCCCTAAGGATTTGTTTCTTTTTCTGTCGGATCAACTTGAAGAAAGCTTTTTTCCAACTTGAATAAAGCACTCGATTTGATTACTATAGCTCATGTCTGATGTTGAGATGATGGGATAAAATATCGCAATTAAGAGATCTGGCGCACAAGAAAACTGCGAATACTAGTATGCGTACTTTTGGCTATCATTAATAGGTTCAGTGAATAATAGTCATTATAGCATTCATTTTTAGCTTGTAAACAAAATAACGGCGACTAGCTTCTTAATAATGCAAATAAAGTCTGACAGTTTCTTCCCGAACGACCGCGAGGGCGGTGGCTGACAGCGTTTTTACGAGAATGTGTAATACATTTTCGCGTCATTGTGGCTATCTGTATACGTCCTTATTTAATATTTAAACATGACTGGATCGAAGACACGTTAACCTATTATTGGGGCCCAAGTACAACATCAGGTTTTTTTCGGAGTTGGCGCTGCAATGACCAACTGGGAACTTCTGGAAATAGAACATCTATCAGACAAACTTCCGAACGAGTCTTGGCAGCTGCAAAACACCATTACATCACTGGAGCTACCTTTGAGTTACTATAGCTCGTACGCAATTGTTCACTGACCTTACTGGCTACGGTATTCAGTAATCAGTAATATAAGCTATAATATCTCGGTCATCTATGAGTGCATCTCGCAAACTCCTAAAGATACTCGCAGAACTTCACATCCTCCGTCTTCGTTTAAAAGGAACTCTCGCTTGCATGTGCCAGCACGCTAAAAAGAACAAAAATTAAACATTTTCTGTCATGTTGAAAGCCCGCACGAATCCAAAGCGGAGTAAAGAAAACGGAGTCCTAAAGAAGAACTGAGCCTGATTGATTGCTATATTTGCGGACTCTTTCTTTAAATGCGGCGTGTGAGGCAGCTTTCGGGACGGGAAAATAAGAAAAACAAAAAACGCCTGGTTACAGCTTTGTCATGCGAGCCTCCCTTTCCGCTTTAGATGTTTCGGTGGACGCAACCTGTTCACAGCTTTCACAACATTGGGTCTTCGGTTGTCGAAAGCCTGAAGCCGGGACGATTTCCGGGTGTCATAATTCAACACCAAAAGCCGCTGCATGACACTTGTGGTGACCGTCTTTTACTTTTTACGGGAAGGTGACGTAGGTTAACTTGCATGAGAAGTGTGGGGGAAAGAGGCCTCGTGTTGATATGCCGACTTTGAGAGGGGATCAACAGTCAATTTTTCTGGCCACCCTGTGCGATCACGTGGTATTTGTGAAACTGAAATGACTTGACCATTCGTGTATGCTCCCTGTTTCCTGAAATGCAACTCCCCACAGTCCGTCTGAATTACGCTGATGTGAAGCAATCGTTCGCCGCACCTGCTATTTCTTATACTCTTCAAGGCCTGCAAGCTGCACTACGCCGCTGATCGCACGAACAACTCGTAGAAGAGAACCGCAAGCTGCATCACGTCGCCATATCGAAAAGTGATGACATCATTTCTAAGTGGCTGCCAAGACACATCGTGCGGCTTCAAAGGAATCACCAGGCGGATGAGGCTACACGTTCTGCCCAAAACGACGGACTTAAGTTAGCATCCCTGTACCTAGAGTTGACGAAGCGTGTGCATGGGCTTCGCTCTCTGGCGTCGCATCTCACTCTTTCAGCATGGTATTTAGCACGGGAGAGTTATTGACCGTCGGTTTATGGCATTGGACCCTGTACTGCACCTTCCTCTTCACCATAGCATAGCGTGTTGCGAAGCGATGTTGCCGTGCCGCCTATGGCTCGGTGCTTCTTTTACGAACCAATATGCTTTCCGGGAGGTTAAGAAGTTCGCAGAGGTTAAGAAGTTCGCAGGGGTCAAGTGGATGCAGCTAGCACAGAACCGGGTTAACTGGAGGAATATGGGAGAGGCCTTCGCCCTGCAGTTGGTATAGTCAGGCTGATGATGATGACTATGATGATGCTTCTTTCCGGATGGGGATGACCGACAACCCTTCGTGGGAAAGCTGTGGTTGCGAGGAGACAAACGAACATCTCCTGTCTGAGTGCCCTACTTGCGAACGAAAGAAAAACTGTGTTGGGCTATGTATCGCCTTGATCCTGGCCCTTTAACGGGGGTTAAGATCCTCGATCCGTGGCCACAGCCGTCAACTGCCCTCAAGACTTACAAGGCACTGTTCTGTTTCCTGAGAGCTACTGGCTTGAGTGACAAATTGTGACTGGGTTTCTCGCCCCTTATCCCTTCCATTTTTAATCGCCTCATCCCTCTTTCCTAGTGCAAGGCAGTGAACCGGAACATATTGTCTTGATTATAACGTTACTGCCTTCCCTCCTCCTCTTTCTCTTGCTATCTCTTTTTTCTATTCTTTGCCACATACCCAGGTGTGTAAGTGTGTGAGCAAGTGTTTGCGAAATCGATGGGGGGTGGGGGTGAGGGATGAAGGGGTGCGTTTACAGGGAGGCCAACATCGTCTAAAAATTGGGGCGTCCTTAAGCTTCGCCTTTAAGGATACGGGAGAGCAACGTTAATAGAGAGATTTAGCTTGGCGGGGAAGTACTGACGTAGACGTATATGCCGGTTTACCGTACCCCTCCCATGCAGGCGCAGTGGCCACGATTGCACTCACCCCTATCAATCACGTGCGCAGGATGGGTCCAGTACGTCTCCGGCAAAGCAAATCTCTCTAATGACCCCCTTTGCCGGCCTCCCTTGCGGATCCACGTTCGCGTCCGTTCACTTCGCTACTCGCTTAATCGAACTCGCGTAATCGGAGTATCGAACCTTCTAAGACTATTCGAGGTGGAGTAAGCCCCGTTACTCCTTAGGCCACGCAGGCACATCCGTATGGCTTGGTTAAAGGTGGTCGTTATAGGCATCTACCTCGGGTGGTCTTATTTTTATAATTTGGTAGCTATCCACTGCATGCCAAAGAATATGTGCGAGTCACAAGTAAAGAAGTTAGTGATTAAGCTAGTAGGGAAGTGCGTGCGCTATAGCGAGGATCCTCTAAAAGACGCATTTACGCTATCGTCAGGCACGTTAAAGGCCCACTGTCCACCCTCGAGTCGAAAATATTTTCTTCCACGGTGGCTGTGAGACTTCGCCCCTAAAACGCAAGGCCGCAAAATGTTTTTGAAACGAGTAACTAATAACGCAGTTACAGCCACCGTTCCCTCGCAAAGATTTTTCACTGTCCTGCCCGGTCGTCTAGCCTCCGCAAGACGAATTCCGCTTCCTCCTCCGCGTTTGGCGGCAGGTAGGGCGTGGCACTCCGCGTGCGCGAAAAAAAAAAAAAAAAGAAAAGCAAACGGGCGGAAGAGCGCGCGCCGCTGGATTCAGCTCGGCCCTGGCGAGGGAAAAGCGCGCAGCGAGCGGTAAACACCCATCCTTCACCCTCAGACAGCGAGCCAGACCAATGGACGTCGTTTTCGACTAAGACGTCATAGCTGCGGCTCGACGGGCCAGCGCAGGGAACGGGGAAGCTGGCTTCCCGAAGGAGAGCATGAGAGAGCTTTTATTTGTATTTTCGCGCTTTGCGGCGAGCGTGTCACTGTAGCATTTTGCACAGACTATCTCCGGTACCTGATCGAAACACTGGGCTCCTTTGCTTAAAAAGTCCTTCCCTTGACAGTGGCCCTTTAAAGGCAGAGCTTGCTTAGAACCCTGTTCTGTTTATTAATGCGATGGATATAAAGGTCCCATTCTGCCGAAAATTCAGCGCCGGTGTTGTTGGCGTCGTGAGCGAAAATTTAAAACCATGGGCATATCTCTGGCTGTTTGTAGTTGGCAGGTGACATGGGCTCATCGGCGAGTTATGCGCCGCCACGAGACCACATGATGGGACAAGATTTGCTGCCATCTCGGGCTGTTCATTCGAGCTGGAAGGGCTGGACAGGAGTCAACCTTACAGGACGCTACTATTAGGCCACACAGGCAGGGCTTGTTCAAAGCGGGGGTGATCGCTCACACGACGTGATAGCTTGCGACTCCACTGTAAAGAGTATGATTGAGATAACAGAGGCATCAATTAAGGGGTTGATGATTAAGCGTGATAGTAGCAAGGTGCATGTAGGCAAACGAGGATTCGCAAGGGCAGCCGCTGACGGGAACCATTGATGCTATCGCGTCTAAGTGTCAAGATCGTTTATAACCATTTTTAGCACTCATTACATATCGAATCACACGGCTTAGGGCTGCTTTTCTACTACGATGTAAACGCACGTGGTGTTGATTCTGGCGCCATAATCTCAGATACGCTGAGCATCCTAGATGCGTCTGCACACAACCAAGCGCAACACCGCGTTCGGCCAACCACTTGACCAGCGCCCCTGAAACCTCGGCCATATCCCGCGACGTCACACACCGCCGCGGCCAATCAGAGCTTGACCATGTTACCTGGCAACTGTCGCTTGCTAGAGCACCTGCCAACTTTGACATATGTCACTCGACCTTGCGACGTCGTCGCCATCTTGACCAATCGGCGACTCTTATTACCAAGGAAATGCGAAATGTCGTGATGTGAAAGTCCAGCGCTGTGTCGCAATACAAGAAGACATATATGTGGTCCTTCTCTTAAAGGAGTATAGACACCAATTTTTAAAGCGTCGGAAGAAATACGATTGCTTTCCTGGCTATACAGAGATGCTCCTCTCTCAATGCAAACCTCAAAAGTTGACGCGAAAATATTTTAATTTCATTTTAAAAACAAGCCAGGCAAGTACTCTGTCTTTCAAAACCTATCGACAGTGACATCTCTATGACGAAAACTTGTACATGGGTAAATAACATGACGTCGTCAAACAACTGTGATGTGGAGTCAGCAAAGCAAAGAGCAGTGACGACAGAAGACAGCTCGCCATGCCCGTTCTCCGAAAATTGAGTTTCGGCGTTGCGAGTGATGGAAATTGGCAGGTGACAGTCGCTGGCACTGATTGGTCGGCTAGTTGTGTGACGTCAGGAAACACAAGAGACAGCAGGACGTCACCGAGATGACAGGAGCTGCGAACTCGGGCAGGTCTTTTGAGATTAGGTAGTGGTATAAAAATCGAACCCGTAGCACCCTTTGATATCAAGTCAAATAGCGTACTACATTAGTGCTAGACCACGAAACCACGTTCGTGCACGTGGCTTGGCTAAAGCGAGGCGTTATATCCAAGTCGGGCGGTCTTCCGCCTAATGTGGTAACTTACGACTGCATGCTAATGAGTGTGCACGAGATCACAAAGGCACAAATTAAATCATAACTGATCGAATAAGCGAGTGGCAAATTACACTAATGCACCCGGTCGAGGATCTGCAAGGAGAGCCGGAGGTGGGAGCCAAATAACGCTGCCGCGTCATACTCTTAAAGGCGCCGCTTAAGCGTCCTCCCACTTTCTTGGGGATGATGATAGCTTTCGCATTTACATTTAGGCTTTTTATGTGGTCGTAACTATTTCACAGTCATTGGGCCAGTAGCAAGTTTCTAATGAAAAAAATACTGGGTGGCTAAAAACGTTCCACCGTGCAAACAGCGAGTTTAAGCAAATATTTATTTCAATAAATGCATCGACATATATTTCCTTTTTTTTTTTTTTTTTGTTAGGTAAGCTAATGCGAACACAGCGTTAAGATTGGGGACGTGGATGCGGGCTAAAATTATTACGACCTGGCCGGGAAACAAAAATTTTGCACCCTTTTTAAAACTTTTTCACTTAGGTTAATTGTTTTGATGTGAAAATTTTGAGCCCCCCAAAGCGACCAGGGCGATCTTCTGCAATAATAGATGCGGGAGCTCGTTTGTGTTTGCGGTGCTAATTTGTGTGGAACTCTCTTCGAGAGATAATGAGAGGCCCGTTGTTTGACCTGGGAAGCCCTGCTCGGCCGCTGGTGCACGTCCCCTGCCAGCTGCCACTCGGTAGCGGGAGGCTCACTACTATATGCGTGCATCCTCCTCACCTGTCGTGCCGTTGGTGAATATTCGTTCTTAAAGCGAAAGCCCTCTTCGCAATGCAGCTCCCAAAGCAATCTGGCTCTGCAATTTGACCTTCAGCCGCCGGAGCGGCGATGATGATTATGATGATGGTGATTAAAACTTTATTTTCCACCGATTTAGGAGGCCTTCTACTCCCCACTCCTGGCACGCAGGTCTGAGGAAAGGGGGCTGGAACCTCCGCGACTAAGGACTGGCGAATATACATTGGTTTTTCGCGGCCTCAGCCGCCAGGCGGACGGCGCTTTGCTGGTCAGCGGGGAGTTCGCTTCGCAGCAGGGTCTCCCAGGCTTCTCTGCTTTTAATGTTGTCCCTAGTGCCCGGAGACTTGGGGCATTCCCAAAGTATATAGTTAAGGGTCCCCCTCGTTTCGCAGGCTTTACATTTATCATTTTTCCACTCATCTATCTGGGTGTGAAACAACCAGACAGGGTTTGGGAAATTTCCGGTTTGTAATCGCCGCCAGGCTATGGCCTCTTTAATATTTAAGCTAGGATCCAATGGCGGCATCGAACGCCTTCCTAACCAACCTATAAAGAAATCATCGAAAATTATAGATTAGGAAGACATCTGATACCGGAGCGAAGGTGCGTCTGTATGACGTCACGTAACGTGATCAGCCGCTGTGTACCACGGGACTGGGCGTGGGTATAACGTACAGCTTCTGCGCCAACGATCGGTCCCTCAATCCCGCCATGCTTGAGGCGAGCGCCGGTTCGAGTGCATCAACAGCGCTCCAGCTCGTGTATTAGGTTGAACTGGTATAAACTTCCGTGCTTTTTTGCGCATTGCCGCAAATCACACCACACTGTCAAATTTCTATCGCATAACAGGTACCTCCATGATGCTATGTATCTCTGTGTTCGCAGTATAGCCGTGGTAAACTTAAGCACTAGCGTAGTTGAAGAGTGAACTTCAAGACGTTATGCATTCACGTTCGGCGCATGAATGTGCCTTCTACACGACAGCATCTAATTGTCCAGCATATTTCTGTTAATAGAGAGAAAATTCGGGTTCACTGGCCTTTTATGCAGTCACCCTCACTTCGGAGCGCACGATAATTGGGACCTGCGTCTTATTCTATACCCCCCTCTTTTACCTGGACGGGAGGCTGATAACAGTCCCATTGCTGTAATAAGAATCGGTCAGCCAGTATTACACTCAACGCGACAGCGTGCTGTCATATCAGAGTAGTAGTAGCGCTCGGGTTATTTAAACAGTAAGGTATTCATTCAATTTCAACTTCAGGGTGGTATGGGCGATGCTTTAATACCGTTGCTTGGACCAGATCTCAAGTGCCAACTAGCTGTTGTTGCCCTCGTAAAAATGATGCATACCCAACTGGGCTCCTGGCTGTCCTTCGCCTACCTCTTCGTTCTGTCGCTTGAGCTACTGTCGGTCGGGTCCACTACAAACGAAAAAAAAAAAAATGGAAGAAAGATGTTGCTAGCTGAGGTTATAGATGTCCTATATCTTAAGCACCCGAGCAGCTGATGGCGGAAATTTAAAGGACAAGGAAACAGGGCTTTCTGTTTGCGCCGCCGCTTGTTGGAGCACCGCTCAGGGTCAGATTATGATAGCGTTTTTTCTTCAGCTGGCTAGCATTGGAGCGGAAAGGTGAACAATGAGTCGAATAATATTGGTCTCACGTTCGTCTTCGAGTTTGGCGGGGTTTCCGGGCTACGTTCGGCTTTATTTGTTAATAATGGGTACTAAAAACATCACCGGCTTCATAATTGTGTCAGTGGGACCTCTGAATCTGAATGCCTCCAACTGAAGGTCTAAGACGCTTTGTAGCCACTCAGAAAACAAAACGTTAAGTTGATCTGTTTAAAGCTCGACTGCCGCTCCGATTCAGCTGATGTGCCCCTTCGCCCTCTGCTTCTTCCAAATCGTCTCCTACGCAGTCCCGAAAGCTGCAGGGAACATAGCGGCTAACTCGACATCTCTGGACGCGACAAGAGACGGAGGAATTAACCAGAAACAATAAAAAAAAAAAGACATAATACGTTTCGCAAAAGCCGTATCGCTTGAGAGAAAAGAAGGCGATGCAGACAGGGTGGGAAAACGCGAGTGGCTGTTACCCGAAAAGGAGGGGGGGGGGGGGGGGGGGGGGCAACTTGGCAAAGTATAGCAAAAGGCCAGAAGAGGTGAGCGAAAGCTGGGAAGTTCCGAGTTTCCAATAACCCGCTCCTAGCTGCCATTTTGTCTTCTGCCCCGCCGGCGATGCTGGTTCCCCGTTCTCGCGGCTGTCGTGGACGCAACAGCGAGTGGCGCCGCTGGCTCGGTTCCCTTGTTCCACTCCCCACCGCTCTCCTCCGAGGCGCCCGCACTCCATCGCAATCGTGGGCCGGCTTAGCGCCCGGTTCCCCACCGACCGACCTTGCGAGGGGCGTCGCACGTAGGTGGCAAATGCACCTCGCCGGCATTGTTTACTCGCTGCATCTGCGTATGCCACTGGTGCAAACTAAATGCCCCATCAAACCACACGTCCGTTCGCTCTCTTCCTTGGACGTGTAGAATTAATTAATTAATTAATTATTAATTATTAATTAATTAATGAAAAACTTTCGTAGCACGAAAGGAGCCTTGGCTAGCTTGGTAGTCCGTTCTTGTGCGTACCGAAAGAAAACCGTTCGAGTGCACCAGTAAAGAGCACGCGAGTCGCATGACGCAATCGATGAAATTGTTTTCGACACTGTGTGCGCGGCAGCACGGAGACACCAATATTGGGATGTAAGTGGTGTCATTGCCAAGGTTACGAAAAAAAAAACAGGAACAAACAGGCCTATCATGCACGGACGTAAATGATGAAAACTATCCACTTATTCTCGGTTGATTCAAATTGTTCCCTCTTACTAGAAAGACGACAGGTGCGTTTATCCTCCGAGAGATGTGAGCACAGAACATAAACAAAGGAAAGCCGCGGTGCCATGCCGACTTTCTCCAGTCTCCGTTTTAATCTTGTGATACAAAAAAAAAAAAAATGTTCGGCGCCTGGCATAATGTAGTCGGCGACAGTCAGGTTACGGAGGAAAGAAGGAAAAAAGGGAACTTTTCTCTCAAAGTGTGTGCAATTCGCCAGAAACTATTTTGCGAAAGAAGACTGCAACTCCCCGAGTACGTCTACAAATAACCGCGCAGGCGTTGCGAAAGCTTAAACCGTGGCCAGCACCAACTCGGCGTGGTCGTCGTTCGAAAGCGCATCTAATCCTGCTTGCATGCCTGCGGCATCGGGGTGGGAGAGTTAGGCGAGAATGTCCTTTGAATTTCGTCCGCCAACGGGAACTAACCCTGCTCCCAGTGCCTAGTAGAGCAAACGTGGAATTAACGTCTGACCGCTTTTTCTCAGTAAGTTAATTCTAAAAAATCCTCTTGGTTGGCGCTGTGGTGGGGTTAGCCAATGCGGAGGCTTGTGTTTGCGTGTCTCATTTTTTGTTGTTGTTTTTTTGCACTCCCGAAAATCGCTTAGTGGAGCTCATCCAGTTTTTTTTTTTTTTTTTCTGCAACATCTAGACACTGCATTAATTTGGAGCAAACGAGGCGCCTTTTATGACCCGTCCGTCCTGGGATTACCTTTATCCTTCAGGCGCTAGCGATTCTTAACCGCTACCGAGGCTCCGAATTTCATTTTATCTTTTTTTTTTTTTTTTTTTTTTCATCGCGCTGAACGAACGTAGAGAGCAAAACCGCATATGTTCATTCCAGCGACAAATACGTGTCGCATGTTCGTGAATCCATTAAATTTGGCCCGCGGAAAAACAACATAGACGAAAACAAAGGTGTGTGCTGTGATTTTTTAATTTTAAGCTACCCTTCACATAAATTGCGGAATCCCGACCTTCTCATAATTTGGCATGCACTTTTGTTTGAGAAAATTGAAACCTGGAAAATCTGAAAATATAGGCCACTTCGCAGTCGCACTGCCCTACCACTTCCCATGCGATTCTTATTTTTATCTTTTTTTGGTCTTTATGAAATATGACCAACGCAGACGATTTCATATGCTATGCTGAGAATGCTTGACAAAAAAGCTTGCCGATCTACATTTCACACGCCTTAACTAATGAGATTCGTGCGAAAGATCACCTCCCCAAAGGGAACAGGACGCTAGCTAATGAATTTGCGGCTTTTGCCTGGAACGCACGCGCCAATCGACCATCGCCCGATATACCTTAGTGAACGAGGATTGGAGTCTCAACACGCCTCCGGCCCACAGCAGCAAGTCGTTTGATAGTCCGTCGTGGAGGTACTTATTACGCAGCAACGCTCTTTCGAATTGTCTTGAAGAGCGGCGGCTTTGGACAGCTGTTGGAGAACGCAATTGCTGCGCTCACAGAGGCACCACGGTTGTTCTCGTATGAGAAATCGTTTCTCTCTTTTACTCCGGGCCTCATTTGGCCTCGTCCTGAGTGGCGGCCCACTCGGCGACTTGCAGTTGAGCTGAAAGAGCGGTTGACGACGGGAGACGGGCGTTTGTCTTGGACGCCCAGGGCTGCGGCGGGCGCATTGTAATGCGACGTCCGGCAGTCCTCGTAGGGACGCTGGCGCGCACCCACTACGCACACACACACAAGCGGACGCTGTATATAGAGACGGAGTCGTGAAGAGAGACGGGGAAACCCGATGAAATTTAGATGAGAGCGTTGCTTCCTTTGGACCGTGTATATGCCTCCACTCTGATTGGGTTTCGATCGCCTCCTCCTCACCTCACCCCGCCCTCCTTCCGCGGAGGTGAACCGGGGGCACAGCGCGTAGTGGAGACGCCTACGAGCGCCGGAGCTGCTCAGCCAGCTTGACGCTGCCTCGCTGCAAAGCGACGGATTTCCCAACAATGATTGGTCGTGACGCATTTGTCGCCATGGGAGAAGACTTTATACGGCTGAGCCGAGCGTCACCGCTCGCGTAATGCCGCTCGGATATATGCCAGACACAGGGGTGGTAGTGTCTGCGTTGCCCCTGCAGCTCGTGACGCCTGGATGTCCTCTGTCTCAAGGCCATTGCTTCTAGAGATCCTGGTGCTGCGTAACGCAAGCTATACGCAGCAGCGCGTGAAAGCGTTTAGTGCACCGAAAGGAAGTGGGGCGCGTGAGGGAAAAAAATCCATAAACCTGAGTCTTTTGGACTGGCGATAACGCTTTTTGCTGGATAATTTCATGCACAAGAGGCTGCAGCTGCGTGCAGCTGTAGGCGATGTACCCTGAAGCAGTCAAGCTCGAGCACTCTTCACCCGAGTGTGCACGCCACCTGACACCGTGGCCAGAGCTAGGACCTATTCGCCTGATTGACGCAATGATCAGGGCTTATCCACCTTTGAAGTCACGTCCGATGACCAACAGCGATCACCACACTCTGTAAAGCTGCGCCCAGTGCTTTTGGCAGTTTTGTCTGCTGTGGAGTTATAGCACTTCCAAATTTCAGTGCTTTTAGCGAAATTCCGGGCAGACACGCGCGAATTACCCGTGTCCCGTGTTATATTTACATACCGATGCAACACCAGTCGTCACGCAGCCAGCGTACTCTTTACCCTCCTGGAAAGAAAGAAAGAAAGAAAGAAAGAAAGAAAGAAAGAAAGAAAGAAAGAAAGAAAGAAAGAAAGAAAGAAAGAAAGAAAGAAAGAAAGAAAGAAAGAAAGAAAGAAAGAAAGAAAGAAAGAAAGAAAGAAAGAAAGAAAGAAAGAAAGAAAGGGACCTAGTTTCTGGTGTTTAAGCAGAAAGGCTTTCCTTTTGATGGGCAGTTTGAGCAGCCGGTTTTTATTTGAGTATGGCGTGCATTCATGGAAAATAATGTACCTCCCAATCTTAATCGTTATTATTTTTTGGAGTGACATATCGAATATGAGCTACTATACTGCCAAGAAAACTTGGAAAAAAGGAGCAAAAAAAATTAAAAATACAGAGCGCACAATGGTTTGGTTTATGCGGTTTAACGTCCCAAAGAGACTCGGGCTATGACAGACGCCGTAGTAGAGGGGTCGGGAAATTTCGACTACTGGGGTTCTTAAACCTGCACTGACGTGCACAGTACATCGGCTCCTTGCTTTTCGCCTCCATTGAAATGCTGCCGTCGCGGCCGCGATTTGATACCGCATCCTTGGGTACGGCAGTCAAGTGCCCTAACCACTGCGCCACCGCGGCGGGTAGAGTATACAATGGGTAAGCCAAGTGTGCTGATACGTGCTTGAGATGTCTAAATGATAAAAAATAAAGGAAATCAAGCGCAAGTAATGGCAGTCTTGAAATGCTCAAAATACTGGCTGTAAATGTTTCGGCATAAGACTAACACGTATTGCACCTATTGCAATCAGGGCTACAACCAGTATTCCAAGTACAATCATGTTCACTACAATTTGGATATACTCTGCAGCGATATTCAAATTTTTTTGCTATACTTGACCACAGGGTATGTGTGTGTGTGTGGGCGGGAGGGGGGTCGAGGCTCCGGTCAGCACAGTGCTAAGATTACAACAGAATTACGAGAGTAGAGCTTCAAGGCGGTAGGACAAAACGCGCTACGGGGCGAAGAAGGAGATGGGTTTAGGGAAAAGTGCTCCGAGCGGTACAAGAAAGAAGGCTTGCCGCGTGGCAGCAACTCACACAAAATACCTAATCCATCTCCGTAGATACCACTTCCGTCTTCAACCTGGTAAGGTGCCACCCCACCATCCGTGTGCGTCAGGATGGCTCGTGCTGGTCGCCGACAGCGAAGCCGCGACCGAGTAGAGCTGACCCTTGAATCCCCCTGTCTCACTGCCACGTCTATTTCATGTCAGGCGCAGCTCTAGCATGTGCAGTTGCGCTGAGTATGTACGCATCCAGAAGAACGAAAAAAGTGCGCGTACAGGTTATAAGGCCCAAGAGCCTGTTGTGCCCCACTTAGTATTCGAATTATTCGGTGCAAAACAAAAAAAAAAAGGGGGGGGGGAGAGGGGGGAAGCATGCGAAGAACGGGTGCTCCCACAATTCATTCTGGTTTATTGAGCACCGTCTGCTCGACCGTCCGTGTAGTGCTGCGCCACCCTTGCCTATAATCGGTTAGTATGTATCAAGACCGATGAAGGGGCTATTTTTTTTTTTTTTTTTTGCCTGCTGCATGCAGTGCCAGTTGATATTTCCAATAAATAAAGCTGCGTGCCCAAGAAACCATCTGCGATTGCTATTTACGAACAGCTAATTCAAAATGACCCTCAATATCGCCGTATTGAGTTAAAAGAAAAACCCTCGAGGCTGTACCAGCCAACACAACCGGGGCTTAGGCATCGTGCTATAGAACGTCACGCGTTTGCAGCAAAAATCACGCGGAAAATAGAAAAAAAAAAAGAAACCTGGAACTGGGCCATGGAACTTGCTTCGCGGGGGTTGCTTCACACGAAGCAGAACAACCAAGAAGACGACGCTGGCTCCAGGAGCATAATCGGCACTCATACTCGCTTCCTCTCCCGATTTCCGCTCTGCCTCGTCTCGGCGCCGCTGCATCTGCATGGACATCGACGCTCACGGGATTCATTTAAAAATGCGACCGACTGTAGGGCTTCCCCAGAAGCTTATTAATTAATGGAAAAAACAACCTGGTCCAGGGTTCCAACCCGGGACCACTGCTTGTGCAGGGCGGCCATTCAGCCAACTGAGTTAACCAGGCTAGCCAGCAAATCTAAAGGTAGGGTAAAAACGAATCAATCAACAACTCGGGAATTTCCCTAAACACTGTACCAACACCGTTCCCACTTCGAGTTGTTGATCAGTTCATGCTGGCCCTACCATCTGATGGGCTGGCCATCCTGGTTAGCTCAGACAGTACAACGACTGCGGCGGACAGGCTTTGGTATGGGTTCGAACACGGAACTATTTTTTTTTTTTTAAATGCGATGTTTCTGAGACAGTTGAACAGCTTTTCTTAGTAGCCATATGGCTGCGCATGGACCGATGCTATGAAAAAATTGCCGTCTTATCACGAATTCACTGTACATTGGGTAATTCTCCTAAAGATTTTACTAACCTATGCCTGTATTCCGTAAAGCTAGAACGCTTCCCGCAGAGTCCTTGACTCAGAAGGGCCCATTTCTTCTGTTCGCAAAGCCAACCAGCTTGCATTGTCAGCTTGCGCGGTCAAGAAGAGGGAGAGAGTGTGAAAGGCAGCAGGTGGTCTATTAATTGGCTTGGCTGCAGCGCTGACAGAGAGAAGGAATGCGAAATCGGAAAGGGGGTACTACGGAAAGAAACCGGGGGTTGGCCACTGTGGAAGGAGGAGGCGCGGGATGAAGGATGCGCAACTTTTGGATAGTGCTACGAGAAAAAGCCGGAGGGTCACCACCGCGAAAGCAGATGGTTCTGGCAAGAGCGGAGGAATACACCCACTGATAGGCGGGAATGAAAGGTGGACAGTATTCTAGTTCACTATAGTGGACTAGGAGATGCGGCTTGAGAAGAAGGAAGGAAGCAGTAGAAGAGTGTAAGGTAGAAAGTGGAGGAGTAGGGGAAGACGATGGCATGAGAGGTCGTGTTCAGTTTGTGCCGGCTGACGCGTAATATTAACGAGGGTTATATTCAGAAAAGGAGTCGGCGCTGCCGCGAGCGAAAAATCACGAACATGTCCGTCTGGCAAGTGGATTTGTCAGGTAATACAGGTAACGAGCATTGAGGTGACAGACTGCTATCTGAGTTGGCAGCTGCCAACTTGGGTAGCTCTTTTGAGATGGGAAGGTTGGATCGCTATTCAGACACGAGGCTACGCAGGTGTGCACATTTGGACGGTTACGTCGGTGTCGCATAATGTGTAATCTTCCAACTTTATGCTAATGAGCATGCGTGAGATAACAGAGGCTCGAATTAAGGAATGAGTGATTAAACGAGCATAAAAGTACGTGTACGCAAACGAGGATCCGAAAGGAGAGGCGCATAGACGGGAACCCAAAACGCGCTCTCGTCATACCCTAGAAAGTGGAGATTACGTGTCCGCGAAAGTTTTCCGCGGTGGAATATGCTCACGCAGAAGATAAACTCGCTCACGTCGCCCACGCACCGCACTAGACAAGGCCAACGAGGCATGTCCGCGACGTCGGCAGGTGCGATGCTAGCGCCCCTTTTATAATTATGTCAAGAGCAAGAAGTGAATGTCACATGAGGATACTTAGGAAGAAAAAAAAATGCTGAGTAGCTTGTAACAGCAGCATTTGGCAAAACCAAAATACCTGAATAGCTACGCTCAAATATGACATTACGGATTATTGTCATTGTCAGCCTTTTTTTTTTTTTTTTTGGCACCTCTGCGTCCGCTTCTGTGGTCAAAATAGTAGATTGATGAGCTCAGCCTCTTTCCTTCTTTCTCCTGCTTTCCTTTTTTTTTTTTTCCACTTCAGCTGCATAAGTTAAGGACGCCGAGAAAACAAACTAACAGTAATAGACTAACGCAGCCCTTAAGCATATAGGTAAATGTTGTGTGTTGTTTTTCCTTAGGTAGGATTCCCGCGTTCTGGGAAGAAGCGTCACGACGCTAAGGAAGCGGAAAGCTTCGTATTGGGCCATCTGTCGCTGCTGTTCCTGCGAAGGGTCGCATGCCTTTCTGTGGCCGAAATCAAGAGGTTGAACTGCGCACCATGCTAGCAGCCATAAACGGAACAGAACATAGGCAGCAACCAACGCATATTATTAAACATTCTGTGAAAAGTGCAGGAAGTCCAATAATGTTTCTATGGTTCTTTATTTTTATATCGCGCTGGCAAATATTAAAATAAAGGCATATCGCGCTGGCAAACATTAGAATAAAGGCGGTCGTGGTCAGCTCTCTACACGCTGCATATTAAATGGAATAAATCAAAACTTATTTATGCTTTGTTCGCACACAATTTCATTGCCTGTTTAACCTTAGCAGAGACTACTTGTTGGTTGTCCAGGCAGCACGGTGAGTCACTAAATGTGTACAAAACTTTGCCACAAAATAATGAAAATGCATCCGTAACAATTCACAAGTATACAAAATTGTAAACAGTGGATATACATTTCAAGAAGAGAGAGAGAGGGAGAAAAAAAACACGACAATGATTGCATAATTGATATACGTGAGCAATAGAAAAGCCAGTAACAGGGCATCCACCTGAATGTAATGAAAAATGGGATTGAGAAAACGACATGCAACATGAAAGCGACCATCTGTGATGTCGTTTATATTTTTGTTTCGTGTTAACCAAGCTCAGTAAATATCTGTGGCACGTATTATACCTTCAACTTTTGCCATAACTTGTAAAGCATCGTGTCTTGGTGTACTTTTCGGTCTTCCTCAGTACAATGGTCTTTTTTTTTTTTAACATGTACTCTATGATTATTTATAAAGTAATAATGCGTCAGTCTAGCAGGGTAATATAGCTCCCGCGTTTCCAGTATACCGAGGCTACTGTATTTTTCCTTCTAGTCAAACTGCTACAACCTGTATGCTAGACTCGTTGGTAATATTTTAATTCTGCGATTTATAGCTTCCGTTTTGCAATCTGAACAAGCGTCATTTAGAATAATAACATACGTAATAACTGATTAAGCCAATATATGAGTTGCGTTAAATGCATCGTCGTTTTAGCCTTCAGGTTGTACATCATGGCCGACACAGCTCGAATCCTAGTACAGATACGCTGCACATGATTGTTCCACATTACATTCGCATCAGATATTACCCCGAGGTGCTTCACTGCGGGTTCAAATGGTATGGGACACCAAGTGCACGGAATAAAGTGGGAGCCATACGAAACAAGTGACCCATTTAGGATTCGTTTGTGTGGCTTTCTAATACGTATAAGCTTTGTCTTTGTCGATTTAAATATATCAAAATTTCGGCCATCCAATCTATTATACACTAATAATTATAGCGCAAAAATAAAAGACCACAACACACAGGCAGCGTGACGACACACAACCAAAAGCGCTTGTGTTGGGTGTCGTCACCTAGTATACGGGCGGTTGTCTTTTTTTCCGCTAAAGCTTTTTAGTATACAGTAACTCGCACCTCAATAAGGTTTGATCCAGTCTATTACCTCGAATATGTCTTGTAGAAAATGCATGCACCAGGCATCAAAGTCAGCAAAACCTAGGACAAGTGCCGTGTCGTCTACATACTGAAAAACCCTCGGAGTCACTTTCAAGAAACCCAGTCCCGAGACACAGACATTAAATGGTAGTTGGCCCAGCATGGCTTACTTGCGCGGAACTCCGAATTTTATTGCTTTCAGTTCACTGAATTTATCCGTAATTCTAACGCACTTCCACCTATCTGTGAAATAAGCCAGAAAAAAAAAAAAAAAGATGAAATCGTCCCCTGAAACCCATGTATTTAAACATTTAGGGTATATGTATGCAGTATATACATTGCAACTTTTGCGGTGTATGAGGCATATCAAAAGACCTTCTGTTAATCATCGTGCGATAAGAAGTGTCATCTAGCCTATAGATGGGAGCTGGACGGGAGCTGGACGGGAAGTTTGGCGTTTATCGAAAACGCACTATTACCTTAATTTCCACACCTCTCAAAGATTCTTGCTTAAAAAAAATAAAAAAAAAACGAAAATTAAATTTAAGCGTGCCACGGCGTGAGCGGTCCCTTCACTCTGTCTTTAAAAAGCGCCAAAAATTGACGTCGAAATATTAAAGCTGGTGCTGACCGTCAGTTCACTCGCACACAGCCAGTCACTGGGACCCTGTCATAACCGCCCAGCCAGGAAGGCGTGGTCCACAGCATTCTGAGAGCTTTGCACTGCGTGCGAATGAGCACACTTCTCGGCGTAGATCCGGTGCGTGCATGGCAGCTGTAAAACGTTATGTGACGGTCGAGGCGATAAGGCGGTGACGGAATGGCGGCTCTCCGACTTGATACGATGAAATGGCCCGAATCGAGACAGAATGGCGAAGTAGAAAAATGCAGGAACGTATACGGTTGCGAGGCACCAAGGAACGGGAAATAAAAAATAAAAATCAAGCTGGTGTCAGTGAGGCAATCGCTTGACGACCTATAAAACCGGGCGCCTTAAGTAACGAACCCCTTTCAGTTATTCACACGCGGCGATCGGGACAGCAGTGAAAACGATCTTTATCGCACTTTTGCGAGAGATTCGCCTCAAGTGAAGTCCTTGTGCGTCTCGTCACCGACTTCCTTACGAACGGTCGCTCCCGCGGACGCGCGCATAGGCACGCTTATGTATACATTCCCCTTTGATATTATTTCCCCTAAAACCCTCTGTTTCTTCTGTCATCGGAGGAATGAAAATTACTTGTTTTTTTGCTCACGTTCGACAGCGCGAGAAAGCAAGCCCATTTGTAGGTTTAGTGTGCGTAACTTCAATTCCGTCGTCCTCAAAGTAGTTAAATAAACAAAGCTTCTTGCAAGGAAGGTTTCACAAGAAGAAAACGTGTGACAAAAGAGACAAGGTTTCAACAGTTATGTACGATAAAAGATTTGCTTAGGTTGCCTAACAAAATATTGATGTAATTTCATGCTGGAGGACATTCGCCTTTTTATCAGCAAATGTAATTGCTCCGTTCGATACCTAACGTGTATCCCCAGCCATAAAAACACGCCCTTCCAGCCTCAATCCCTGTCGGCCTATTTATGACACTAAATAACTTGCACGGTAGATTTACCTCGCACAGAGCGTGCAAGACTTTGAAGACCGCGTCCCGTTAGGAGAGAACGTTCGGGGATCCGGCGCCGTAAAGTCAGCCCGCTTTATCTCCGGCCGCGTAGTTCCCTGCGGAGATGTTTACGGAGAAGCAGCAAAAAAAAGGTAATTTTAGTGGGGACTTGACTATGGCCCTGACGGTTCGTTTACGACTATTGGAAAACGTTTATGTCATTAATTAGTTTCTGATGAACGCTGTCATAAATCAAAATAGAGCTATATATATATATATATATATATATATATATATATATATATATATATATATATATATAGTTCCTGTCTTCAGTCGGAACACTTAGATCATGCACACCAGGCATTTACGATCTCTAATCTCGGAGGCCATACAAGCATAAACTTTTCTACATGTCCAGCTACGCCATTACTCAAAAAGACAACTTCCAACTCGAGGGCACGCACTACAAGATTTTGTCATCAGGATTATCTTAGCACATTTGTATTTTCTGCATCATGGTCTCGAGCGCTACTAGGAAGGCAGCACTTGATGCGAACCAACGGTACGCAAGAAGTTTATACATGATACCAGGCTGACACTAATGCAGCAATATAGGTCCTCATCTGGAGTCAGGAGGTTTGTATCCTCAACCTGCGATGATTTTACTAAATAATTAAAATTCAATACGTTTCCTGTTGGAAACAGATTAAAAATTTTGACCGGACAAAGTCTACAGAAACTCTAACTGGTACTATAAGGGCAGTTTTACTGCCTTAATATCTCTGTTAGAGTAGGATACAACTTAAATTTGCATTGAAGCTCCGCGCACATTCGGGGCCATCACTCGCAATTCATTCGCCACCAGAAAAAAGGTCTCTGTGATTAAAGCAAGTTTTTGTTTGTTTTTTATAAAGGAGAGGCTATAACAACGACATCGAACTTTAATAATAATAATAATAATAATTGGTTCACAGGAAGGGAAAGGAGCAGTACCTGTCATACTTATTTCTGTGCACACCTGAACCGCGCCGTGCGGGAAGGGAGGAAGGTGGGAGTTAAAGTGGAAAGAGAGAAAGAGGAGCCGTAGTGGAGGGCTACGGAGTATTTTAGACCACCTGGGGATCTTTAGCGTGCGCTGACATCGCACAACAACACACGGACGCCTCTTCGTTTCGCCTCCATCGAAACGCAGCCGCCGAGATCGGGTTCGAACCCGGGTACTCCGGCACATTGGTCGGGCGTCCTACCACTGCGCCACCCCGGCGCGGCCATCGAACTTCACAAATTTTGGTGCTAGTGGCTTCTTTGATTAGCTAAACATCAATAAGCTGATTTGGCGTGCCTTTGTGACTATTTAACGGAGCAATACGGATTGCCGTAGACCATGACTGATGGTTTCCTAATGCAGATTTACACGATAGCGTATACAGCGTGTTCCGTCGAAAACGCGCCGCCGTCGTCGTACCTCCAAGAGACTTGCATCGTTCCAAACGCGTGGGAAGAAATACCCATGTGATTTCGCGCCCAAATTGTGACGCACCGTTTTTTTTGGAGCGTTCAGGTTCGTATCATATCATTTCGCACTTCCATTCACCATCTGTCTCCTAGACGATTCGTAGGATATAATGCGCGAAAGGGATTCGAACGGACGACGTATGTACCTCTAATTATACGCCGTCATCGTAAATATAGGTGTACACCGACAAGTGAGACAGGTACTGCGCTAGGATTTCACCCAAAACCAACTTAACCTTAAACATAATTTTTTTTTTTTTTCACGAAAGGAAAAGGCGGCGTTAAAAGCGCTTTCGCGCCTATTTGCTCTTAAGGCGAAGTTTTAGCGTCCCCTTAATTTTTGCTTCGTTAAGATGTGCCCATTATAGCAGCTACAATACTAAATTTCCTGGCTCGTACCCTGTGGTATATGTACACCGCTGATAGCAGAATAGGTGTATACAACGCGCTATTCCGTGGATCGATGTCCTTCAGGCACCTTTCGACGTCTTTGCCGCGTATGAGCGCAATGGATCGAGATGAGTAATCTGATGTGCCTTCAGAGAAAAGTAGTCATTTCTGAGCAGGTCATGACGCGAGACACTCCCGGAAGGAGACACGGCAAAGCTTCTTATCGAAGCTCACGTGGTACGCACCACTTAGGCTCCCGACAGTATACAATGGTCTGCACGTTCGCAGTAGTCACCGTTCAATTCGTTTTTGATGTTTATTCACTTAAACAGCCCTCCTCCTCACCTTTCAGATTTTTTATTTCGTAAGCAATGCTCCGCCAGGTTTCAGCCCGTCGCGTAAACCCGGCCGGTAGCCACGTTTGACCTTTACAACGACCGCAGATGGGGCCCCTCTTCAAGCCGTCGGGTAGACCCGGTCGGTAACCACGCCGCGCCGAAGAAGTAGAAGGAGAAGAGAAGGGGGAGGAGGAGGAGAATGAGAAGAAGAATAAAAAGAAATGAAGAAACGGAAGAAGAAGAAGAAGAAAAAGAAGAAGAAAACGAAGAGGGAGAAGAAGAAGAAGCCATGTCAGCTTTGCTTACGCAACCTATCGAGTTTAACTAAAGCTAAACCCCAGCTAATTTTGCCTATCCGATCCGCCTCAACGACAAGTTTGAGACCTTCCTCAGGATACAGACAACTTTCCTTTCTCCATTTCCTGATTGCATATCGCACCCTATGCCTTGATTCTTCTCTTCATTTCACCCAATCAGGTTAACAGGGCAGTGGTCGAGTTGGTTCACGAAAGGTGTGGCGCTTGAAATACAGACACGAATAGGAGCTAGCACATGAGGTGTCTTTTCCGTTACTGTGTTTCGAGCGCTAATTCTTCATCCTTTCTACCGCTCTACCAGCACTACCTTCTTGCGTCTGCTATTGTTGGAGTCATATTGTTAGCCTTCCAATTCTCTACGCCTTCATTCCTGGAAATCTTCCAATCTGTTGCCGCAATCCTTCTGAGCCAGCACTTTAATGTAATTCTCCGCAGCCTTGACATCGAGCTCTTCTATGGCTTCTTTATTAGCCAAATGGGCGCCGGAGTCAGCCGCGTGCTCTGCACTGGTATACACGTGCCGTCGCGGCTGCCGATAGCGACGGTGGCCAGCTAGGAAGTTACCTGTAGCTTCTTCGAGAGGTTATGTTTTGTTGTTTTTTACCGACGCAGGGTGTTAATTATTTTCGCACTTGATGGATGTGCAACGTGTTCCCCCTTTCATAAGACTTCTACGGCAATCTCAAAACGTACTACGATAATCTGAAACCCGAACTCTTGGATTACTTGCTGTATTTCGGAGAATTGTTCTTTGGGCACCCGTCCATGCATGGTCGGCCACTCCGGCGGCATAACCGACAGAGCGAACGACTAAGAACAGCGAAGGATGAAAGTATGGCTATAACGGCCAAGTGGCGCCTCTGTTCTGCATTCATATTCATGCTGTAAAATGCAGCCAATAAATAATTTATAAAAGTCATCTTGCGCCGCAGAAAGCCTCGAGTAGACAGAGGCTCACTATCTGTAATTAACCTCTAACATGAAGCACCACAAATCCCACACTTCTGCCTTCCGCACTTTCGTACTTTTGAGAGTTTTCCGAATTATAGCATACCCCACGCAGGTGCCCCCATGACGAGCAAGTACTTGAACCGTGTCTACGTTGGATACATATGGCGTCTCTCTCCTCGCGTCGTATATTCCAAATCACTTTTGGGTGGTTTCTTTTTTCGGCGCGTTCAATAGCTTCTAGACAATAGGCTCTAGCGGAATGATAGGTGTGTTCGAATTAATTGTACTAGATTATACCGAACCCAAAACCCATTATTGAATTTTCCTGCGCCCTTAGTAACCATTCGATCATCCGAGCCAGTGTTATGTTCTCGATTATACTTATTTATATCGCCTGCATTGCATTGTTTCTAAGACAGGCCTCGGCTTACTTTTGGTATCACTGACACAATGCAGGCTCGTTTATCCGATAAATCTCATTCAGGTTACATACGACTGACACCTTGTCATCACTGGCTTCAATAACGACACCTGAATGAGTAATATACATCACGAGCAAAGCAATGAAAAGGCCAAAACGAATTCGGAGCGCAGGAGTAGTCGTCTTGAGAAATGATCGATGCCAGAAGCTCGACAAGAAAGGAATAGAGTTTTAGCACTCCAACTTGCTCCGGTCGCAGCGCGACTCGTTTACACTACATACACAAAAAAAAAAAAAAAAAAAAAAGCGGAAAAGAGGGGCAGGGGCCATCGAGACCGAGGCAGATGTCCTCAAGTTCCTAATAAGTTCCCCAACCTGTCGAGGGCAACTTCGGCACAGAAAAAATAAATCAACGTAGGCTCGCATCAGCTGCCACATAATGACCTTGAGTCGGAACGGCGTCGTCCTGTCATCTAGATGTTCGCAATGATGGAAAGTAGGCAGGCTTTACGATGACTTCATCGATGACTTCATCAATCAATCATGATGCGTTTTCATGCGCTAAAGCTGCGAGAGAGCGCTCCGGGCTTTGAGGCATGGTATTGTGGAGAGCTCTGAATTATTTTTCACCTCCTCTGGCTAACAAAATAAAATCGCTGTACACGATCGTTACATTTCTTGTTTTCGTGTTTTCTATATAAATATGCAATCGTCGCCGCTCTGAACTGAGATCGCAAATTTGTCCAAGCCGCTAAGTCACCATAGTGCATTTGCGCTGTAATCACTTTGAATGCAATCACCATCAACCTCATTTTTGCATCGCTGCAGTGCATTCCACTTTAAACAAATGTTTCAAATAGCTTTTATATGGCAAATTCTGAAATTCCTAGCGCATCGTGCAGACGCTGCATGCATGTGCATAGCCTCCCTAGGCGCAACGTACAAATTGTGCATCTTGACACTTTGGTTCAAGGACAGCTTTCGAACAGCTAGTGGCGCTGGTTCGGACTTCATTTTGAGATTTCATGCTTGCACTTGGGGAAGACAGACATGAGCATTAGAAAAAAAAAGTAAAGGACATAGAATTCATCATCGTTGAGTACGCCAGACATGTTTGAAGC